>NC_060145.1:60753859-61106359 GCF_021461385.2 Schistocerca piceifrons
AGGTGTGTTGTGTGACGCTCCCGCGAGTTGCTACGCTTCCGGGGTTTGGCAGCATGTAATTGCGCTCGACTTGCTATGATAGTTTCTGGCACAGTGTCGCGGACGGGAAACATTAGCAGGCGCACATCAAGAACCCGTTTCGCCTGGTGACCGTGTCGAGAAGAAGGCGCGCCAACATCCAGCTTCTGCAGCAACTTCGGCCGACAATGAGTGATTGTCGCCACCTCCTCGATCGACGACTTCAAACCTTCAATCAACCAGCAAGGAAGACTGAAAGCACATAAAGTTTTAGAACTGTATGGCAGACTTCAGCTTTTCAAACTATTCCATTAGCATCACTAAAATACAGCAACTTAGCATGAAATTTTGTTGCTCATTGTCCCAATTGCATTACCAAGCAGGGTCCCCTCCTTTTCTGAAATAAACTCGAGTGTCGTTGAAATTCAAATGCCAGCAATAAAGTATTATCATTCGATTTCACTGTTTTAATTTCAAAGTTCACTTAAGGTATTCATAGCTGTCTACAATATTTAGATTACACAAGCACAAATTAAGAGTGCGTGCTTTGTTCCCATATTTTAGCTTACCTGTGACTGCAGCTCAGCTTGGTACGTACTAAATTTTACTATTGTTAATTGTTCAGAATCATTTAATTCAAGTTCAAAGTTAAATCTCTTATTTCTAAATTGCGTAGATTCAAGTAGCTTTCGAAATGATTGTTGAGGTAGCCCAAGACTAACCTTATTTTATTGAATTTCGTAGTGCTTCAGAAACAAAGTTCACTATTAATTTCAGTCACTAAATTAACTTTCAATTTTCCTGTTTTATTAATTCTTTTGCTAAATTAAATCAGTGTGTGGCGAAATTTATTACTTCTGAAAAACATTCAGTTTTCACACAACACGTGTCACCCTTCAGCTGCTACGCTTTTAGTGCTAATTATATGTGCAATAACCTTTCTTTTTCAGTTATTTTAATAGTTGTCCATAAGACTGGCGACCGTAATTTTCCCCAAATCTCAAATATCTAATTAACTCCAGTTTATTGTTAACGTAACGACCGCACATTTACTTTCTTTATTGACTTTACCCCTTTTCAAAATTAATTTCCACCAGTTTCATTTGCATTTTTCCTTTCATTTAGACGTAACCCTTTCCTCCCTCTTTACCGACAAATTAACTTCGGTGACGATTGCTTTTCCCAATTTTCCATTAGGTACACGCGGTTTAATTTTTACTGTCATTAAGTTCGATAAGTGAGGGGGAGGTTACAGCACGCATGCCAAAAGTAATGGTGAGAAAGTCGGAATGCAACTTAAAGATTTAAAAACAAATAAATCACCAGGTCTGGATGGAATACCAGTTCGATTTTACAAAGAGTACTCTACAACGTGGGCTCCTTTACATTTGTCGTACATCTCTCTCTCAGCACAAAGTCTCACACGACTGGAATAAAGTGCAGGTGACTCCAGGATACAGGGTGTTACAAAAACGTATGGCCAAACTTTCAGGAAACATTCCTCACACACAAATAAAGAAAAGATGTTATGTGGACATGTGTCCGGGAACGCTTAATTTCCATGTTAAAGCTCATTTTAGTTTGTTCTTCCACCTACGCTCAATGGAGCTCGTTATCATGATTTCATACGGGATACTCTACCTGTGCTGCTAGAACATGTGCCTTTACAAGTACGACACAACATGTGGTTCATGCACGATGGAGCTCCTGCACATTTCAGTCGAAGTGTTCGTACGCTTCTCAACAACAGATTCTGTGACCGATGGATTGGTAGAGGCGGACCAATTCCATAGCCTCCACGCTCTCTTGACCTCAACCCTCTTGACTTTCATTTATGGGGGCATTTGAAAGCTCTTGTCTACGCAACCCCGGCACCAAATGTAGAGACTCTTCGTGCTCTTATTGTGGACGGCTGTGACACAATACGCCATTCTCCAGGGCTGCATCAGCGCATCAGGGATTCCATGCGACGGAGGGTGGATGCATGTATCCTCGCTAACGGAGGACATTTTGAACATTTCCTGTAACAAAGTGTTTGGAGTCACGCTGGTACGTTCTGTTGCTGAGTGTTTCCATTCCATGATTAATGTGATTTGAAGAGAAGTAATAAAATGAGCTCTAACATGGAAATTAAGCGTTTCCGGACACATGTCCACATAACATATTTTCTTTCTTTGTGTGTGGGGAATGTTTCCTGAAAGTTTGGGCGTACCTTTTTGTAACACCCTGTATAAGGAAGGTAAAAGAACGGACCCACAAAATTACAGACCTATATCTCTAACTTCTATTTGCTGCAGAATCCTTGAGGACATTCTCACTTCGAATATAATAAACTTTCTTGAGACTAAGAAGCTTATGTCCACGAATCAGCATGGTTTTAGAAAACATCGCTCGTGCGAAAGTCAGCTTCCCCTTTTTTCACGCGAGACATTTAGAACTATGGATCAAGGGCAACAGGCAGATTCCATATTTCTAGATTTCCGAAAAGCTTTTGACATGGTGTCCCATTGCAGGTTGTTAACGAAGGTACGAACACAAGGAATAAGTTCACAGATAAAGTGAGTGGCTCGAAGACTTCTTAAATAATAGAACCCAGTATGTTGTCCTCAAAGAGGAGTGTTCATCACAGCCAAGGGTATCTTCAGGAGTGCCCCATGGAAGTGTGATAGGACCACTGTTGTTCTCTACGTAATAAATGATTTGGTGGACAGGGTGGGCATCGGTCTGCAGTTGTTTGCTAATAACGCCATAGTATACAGTAAGGTGTGAAGTTGAGTAACTGTAGGAAGATACAAGACGACTTAGAAAACATTTCCAGTTGGTGTGATGAATGGTAGCTAGCCGTAAATGTGCAAATACGTAAGTTAATGCTGATGAGTAGGAAGAGCAAACGTGTAATGTTGTTGTTGTTGTTGTTGTGGTCTTCAGTCCTGAGACTGGTTTGATGCAGCTCTCCATGCTATATCCTGTGCAAGCTTTTTCATCTCCCAGTACCTACTGAAACCTACATCCTTCTGAATCTGCTTGGTGTATTCATCTCTTGGTCTCCCTCTACAATTTTTACCCTCCACGCTGCCCTCCAATACTAAATTGGTGATCCCTTCATGCCTCAGAACATGTCCTACCAAACGATCCCTTCTTCTAGTCAAGTTGTTCCACAAACTTCTCTTCTCCCCAATCCTATTCAACACCTCCTCATTAGTTATGTGATCTACCCATCTAATCTTCAGCATTTTTCTGTAGCACCACATTTCGAAAGCTTCTATTCTCTTCTTGTCCAAACTATTTAATGTCCATGTTTCACTTCCATACATGGCTACACTCCATACCAATACTTTGAGAAACGACTTCCGCACACTTAACTCAATACTCGATGTTAACAAATTTCTCTTCTTCAGAATCGCTTTCCTTCCAATTGCCAGTCTACATTTTATATCCTCTCTACTTCGACCACCATCAGTTATTTTGCTTCCCAAATTGCAAAACTCCTTTACTTCTTTAAGTGTCTCATTTCCTAATCTAATTCCCTCAGCATCACCCGACTCAATTCGACTACATTCCATTATCCTCGTTTTGCTTTTGTTGATGTTCATGTTATATCCTCCCTTCAAGACACTATCCATCCGTTCAACTGCTCTTCCAAGTCCTTTGCTGTCTCTGACAGAATTACAATGTCATCGGCGAACCTCAAAGTTTTTACTTCTTCTCCATGGATTTTAATACCTACTCCGAATTTTTCTCTTGTTTCCTTCACTGCTTGCTCAATATACAGATTGAATGGCATCGGGGAGAGGCTACAACCCTGTCTCACTCCCTTACCAACCACTGCTTCCCTTTCATGCCCCTCAACTCTTATAACTGCCATTTGGTTCCTATACAAATTGTAAATAGCCTTTCGCTTCCTATATTTTACCCCTGCCACCTTCATAATTTGAAAGAGAGTATCCCAGTCAACATTGTCAAAAGCTTTGTCTAAGTCTACAAATGCTAGAAATGTAGGTTTGCCTTTCCTTAATCTAGCTTCTAAGATAAGCCGTAGGGCCAGTATTGCCTCACGTGTTCCAATATTTCTACGGAATCCAAACTGATCTTCCCCGAGGTCGGCTTCTACTAGTTTTTCCATTCGTCTGCAAAGAATTCGCGTTAGCATTTTGCAGCCGTGATTTATTAAACTGATAGTTCGGTAATTTTCACATCTGTCAACACCTGCTTTCTTTGGGATTGGGATTATTATATTCTTCTTGAAGTCTGAGGGTATTTCGCCTGTCTCATACATCTTGCTCACCAGATGGTAGAGTTTTGTCAGTACTTGCTCTCATCTACAGTGTAACGTACAGATACAGTATTACTAGTGTCCCGTTTGACACAGTCTGGGCGTAACGCTACAAAAGCGATATGAGGTGGAACGAGCGTGTGAAAACTGCGGTAGGGAAGGCAAATGGTCGACTTCGGTTTATTGGGAGAATTTTAGGAGAGACGGGTTCACCTGTAATGGAGACCGCATATAGTACGCTGGTGCGACCTATTCTTGAGTACTGCTCCAGTGTTTGGGATGTGTACCAGGTCGGATTGAAGGGAGACATCGAAGCAGTTCAGCGGATGGCTGCTAGATTTGTAACCGGTAGGTTCAAACAAAACGTAAGTGTTGCTGAGGTGCTTCGGGAACTCAAATGGGAATCCCTGGATCGAAGGCGGCGTTCTTTTCGGGAAACACTATTGAGAAAATTTAGAG
This sequence comes from Schistocerca piceifrons, assembly GCF_021461385.2. Classification (NCBI taxonomy): domain Eukaryota; kingdom Metazoa; phylum Arthropoda; class Insecta; order Orthoptera; family Acrididae; genus Schistocerca; species Schistocerca piceifrons. Next base: position 60,758,610 of record NC_060145.1, read on the forward strand.
AACCGGGATTTGAAACTGACAGCCGAACAATTCTGCTGCCGCCAACATACATCGCCCGTAAGGACCGCGAAGATAAGATACGAGGTAATTAGGGCTCATTCGGAGGCGTACAGACAGTCGCTTTTCCCTCGCTCTATTTGCGAGTGGAACATAGGGGAAATGACAAGTTGTGGTGCAGGGTACCCTGCGCCACGCACCTTGCAGTGGCTTGCGGAGTATCTATGTAGATGTAGATGAGAACTGAGGCAGCTGATTCCCCACTTTTCTGTCAGAGTCTTTTAAAGAGAAACATATTCGCCTTTTTGCGCTTCAACAGGAGCATTTTTCTTTTCAGGAAAGTTAAGACCGTTTTTAGCCCTTTTTTGTCACTGCAGTACCACTTCGGGCGTGTCTGCATCAGCGTAGGTAATAATAATGTCGTGTGACGAGGGCCTCCCGTCGGGTAGACCGCTCGCCGCGTAAAGTGCCCATTGTACAGGCACAGCACGTCATAAAGTTTTATTGGTGAAAAAAATGCTGACAAAAAACATAGGTTGGTGACGTCAGAACTCTTGTGATGACCGTGGAACGCTTTTCTTGAGTTCACTGCGTCAGTTAAGACTACATTTAGCTCTCAGACGGGATATTTACGTGCATATTTTGAGTGCACAGGTACTGTAAATTTGAACCTCTGGATCTCGTTAATGTATAATGATACGGAAAAAAGTTTCAAGATTCCGTGACAACACGATCTTCAGAACATATGGTAAAAATTTCGACTGTCTGCCACGAATATAAATTATGAAAGTACCCATCCCCACAATTGATACTTTACGAACCCAAAAATCATGATTTTTCGGCGTTTCCTCAGAAACGGCCCATGAACAAATGGCGTTTTTACAAGCCGCCTGCAGTCCACCCTCTATCTCACCTAATGCAAAAGAACAAACCGATTTACTGAATTTGCCTGGCCTGGAGGAAGTGCGTAATGTTTACATTTTGACCTTATAATGTAGGACAATTACATTTGATTGCTATAATTTTTGGGTAATTACTAGCATGTGCGAACGTAAAGGTCAGCCAAATTGAAGAAAGTAGAGTACTCTTGGTTCCAGTTAACTTAAAATTTCCAGGTATGGCAAATTTAGGGGAGACGGATCAGAGTATTGTCAGTCCAAGCAGATGAACATGGTCGGCTCTAGCCCAATCGTGGATTGAGGAGGTGTTGTTTCTGATGATATACACTCCTGGAAATTGAAATAAGAGCACCGTGAATTCATTGTCCCAGGAAGGGGAAACTTTATTGACACATTCCTGGGGTCAGATACATCACATGATCACACTGACAGAACCACAGGCACATAGACACAGGCAACAGAGCATGCACAATGTCGGCACTAGTACAGTGTATATCCACCTTTCGCAGCAATGCAGGCTGCTATTCTCCCATGGAGACGATCGTAGAGATGCTGGATGTAGTCCTGTGGAACGGCTTGCCATGCCATTTCCACCTGGCGCCTCAGTTGGACCAGCGTTCGTGCTGGACGTGCAGACCGCGTGAGACGACGCTTCATCCAGTCCCAAACATGCTCAATGGGGGACAGATCCGGAGATCTTGCTGGCCAGGGTAGTTGACTTACACCTTCTAGAGCACGTTGGGTGGCACGGGATACATGCGGACGTGCATTGTCCTGTTGGAACGGCAAGTTCCCTTGCCGGTCTAGGAATGGTAGAACGATGGGTTCGATGACGGTTTGGATGTACCGTGCACTATTCAGTGTCCCCTCGACGATCACCAGTGGTGTACGGCCAGTGTAGGAGATCGCTCCCCACACCATGATGCCGGGTGTTGGCCCTGTGTGCCTCGGTCATATGCAGTCCTGATTGTGGCGCTCACCTGCACGGCGCCAAACACGCATACGACCATCATTGGCACCAAAGCAGAAGCGACTCTCATCGCTGAAGACGACACGTCTCCATTCGTCCCTCCATTCACGCCTGTCGCGACACCACTGGAGGCGGGCTGCACGATGTTGGGGCGTGAGCGGAAGATGGCCTAACGGTGTGCGGGACCGTAGCCCAGCTTCATGGAGACGGTTGCGAATGGTCCTCGCCGATACCCCAGGAGCAACAGTGTCCCTAATTTGCTGGGAAGTGGCGGTGCGGTCCCCTACGGCACTGCGTAGGATCCTACGGTCTTGGCGTGCATCCGTGCGTCGCTGCGGTCCGGTCCCAGGCCGACGGGCACGTGCACCTTCCGCCGACCACTGGCGACAACATCGATGTACTGTGGAGACCTCACGCCCCACGTGTTGAGCAATTCGGCCGCACGTCCACCCGGCCTCCCGCATGCCCACTATACGCTCTCGCTCAAAGTCCGTCAACTGCACATACGGTTCACGTCCACGCTGTCGCGGCATACTACCAGTGTTAAAGACTGCGATGGAGCTCCGTATGCCACGGCAAACTGGCTGACACTGACGGCGGCGGTGCACAAATGCTGCGCAGCTAGCGCCATTCGACGGCCAACACCGCGGTTCCTGGTGTGTCCGCTGTGCCGTGCGTGTGATCATTGCTTGTACAGCCCTCTCGCAGTGTCCGGAGCAAGTATGGTGGGTCTGACACACTGGTGTCAATGTGTTCTTTTTTCCATTTCCAGGAGTGTAGTTACATTTTGTGATATCCTGATCTGTTATTGCCAGAACGTCCTTGTGCAGGACTTGTTGCCACGAACTCATTGTTGCGTAAGTTTAAAAATAATGCACCAATTCTAAATTGGCGCCCTGCTGCCTCAACGTGAATGGCACGTTTCAAAAGAACTAAATTCTACAAGGACCAGCCCTCTCATAGCCCAGAGGGAATCAAGGACGAATAGCAGAAAACCAACGATGTGGGATGGGCCGCCATCATGTCAATGGCGAGCCGCACGCGGTCTGTGCATCCCCGATCTGTTTGCATTACTTATTACGTAGCTAAAAACCTCAGTGCACCCACTGTTGCAAAAACTGTTTTTCTGTTAAAAGAGTAAGAGATCTGAAAGATTTGCTGATGTTCTGCGTGAGATTGCCTGATCAGTATACTGCAGTCAAGCGTGTTAATAGGAAAATGACATATATTGCTACAGATAAATGAACTAACATTTTCGACTGTGAAATGCATATCAATGGATTTACTGTTTTTATTAAAATACTTAAATGTAACGTATTTAAAACCAAATACTTTAATTGTTTCTTCCTTTGATTATCATCTTTATTCCTTTTATAATTTTTCTTTACTTCTTATTACGCAGACACTACAACGATCAAATTGCGAAAAAAGGAGATAAGTCGCCAGTTGGTTGTTCTGCAAAATGCAAGTCAGATCAGATTATCAGATTCCAAACATCACCATTGTCCGCTGCGCCTCTCCTGGGAATGATTTTCTGCCAAAAACGCATGAAAGCAGTGTTAACTACCAGTACTATGTACTGCCAGATTGTATGTAGAGTACTGCCGTTGATAATATACAGAAGCAGATTGGTACTCTGGTCAATTCAGTCCCAGTTTCATATGTTTTCTTTTAAATTATTCAATCCACAAATAGTGTATTCCGACTTTGTTTGATTACTTTTTTGCTGTAATTGTAGTATTGGTAATTTTTATATAGAGATTCATCAGAAGATGCAACTAAAAATGTTGCGAATGTGGTAGAGAGAGCCTACAAGAATTCAGTAAATTAAAGCTATAGCGGATTAACGCTATTTCATTCAGCTATGTGTTCTTCAGTTTTGTTCATTTTAACATCTAAATTTTACTGCTTGAAAGTTCTGTAAAATATATATCAGTATTTTAGTTCACTCAAAAGCCCAGAAAATATCTTGTAGGATGCATTCAGTAAGGTTATACCTCTTTTCAAATATATAGGGCATATTATTCCAGTTTTCCAGTCCTCAGGCATGCTTTCGTTCTCCCACATATTATTTACTAGCACATGTGTATTAGAGGATGGCCGCAAAGTTTTCTAAGTTGTGACACTGACTCCACTTCCTGCTTTGTTGGTCTATTTGCATCTTTCCTTCCATCTTCTGTTGCCTTTGTGTTCTCTCCCTGTTCTTGTGAATCTCTTGATATCTGGTCTTAGTTGTTATAGAGCATATCTTCAAAACATTTTGCACATCTCTGCAATATGTTTTGTTCGTCTCTGATTAACTTAAGATTTCTGTTTTTACATGTATTTTTATTGGTTGAAAAATATTCCTCATCTTTCCTATTGTATAACAGAATTACCTGTTTCATTCCATCCTTTTACGTATCTGTAGCACCAAAATTTAATGGAAACTCCGCTCATTGAACTCGGGGTCTGCATTTGCATTTAATACTTGTCTATTTACTCCTTGCCGACTCTGTCTCTAGCTCCCAAAATCCTGTCATCGAGGTCCAACCACACCATATTTTTCACATTTAGTCTGATAACGTTGTCTACAGAAATATCCAGATCATTCACACCCGTAACACCTTACATCAGCAAAAAACACATATCGCTTATTGTGTGCCCTTGTCGCAATGTCAATCTCCTCTAACTCTGTAACCAACCTGACGGACAAGTCTTTTGGAGTACGTGTCCAGTCCCTCCTAGACTTGTCTTGTGACTGGCCATTCAGGAAGGTAGCTAGTGCCCGTGCTTGGCTTGCTAAGGATATAATTCTATTTGTATCATCAATTTCCCCCATCTCGTAAGTCTGGACATTGACTTTCCATATTCTATCAGCAAAACTTTCCACTGTCTCACTGCATTTTTTCGATATTCCACCATCTGCATATTTTTGAAACCCTCTGTACATCCCACAAAAGCTTTCACTTCTCCTACCAACCTCAACTTTCCCATCTGCAGTAATTTACTATCCACCAGACCCTCACTGTTTGCTGCAGCTTCCAGGTCATCCAGAAAAGACGTCATGTTCTCTGCTGGCTTTCCAGAAATGGGAGTAATCAAATTAGCAGCAGCTGAACCTATTAGAGGACTAGCTGGCTTGGACAACACCTCCTTTTCGTTCTTAGTTGCCAGCTGCCTATGCATCTCTGCATTGTCTGATTAACTTACAAGAAAATCGCTGGAAACACCCTGTGTCCCAGACTCTGCCATTGTGGAATCTTTGCTCACAATACGGAACTAAGCATACAAAACAACAGCACTACAAAACAATAGTTCACTCACTTATAACCATAGCATAATGCCTAAATCATCAGTCTTTTTGACTTGGTACACTTCCTAGCAGTATGGCCACAAAGGCAGCACTTAAAACACTCCACTGATACAGTCTCAGCCGATGGTGCATTGTATCCTACTAGATTGCACCATGAACATCTTATTGGTTGCAAATAACTCTCCCTGACATTGCCACAAAATTTTTATAAATCAGCTGGTTCTGATGGCTTGACAGGTGCTACCCCTACATTCCAATGACAGTCGCACACTGAACCCATCTCCCATGCACACTCATCCCAATGCATGTTGACACTGCGAGCTGCTGTCATGATTTGATGCTGCATGCAGCTGCAAATGTCAGCGGTGGTCGACTCTTCTGACAACAACTGTACTGGCCCAGCCTGGGTGGCCTCTATGTTGACAGGGTTGGGTAGGGATGGTGGGTCAATGTCAGGCATGGTAACGCATGGAAACAGTATCAGTAGTCAAATATGTTATTCAGACTGAAGATACAATGCTTGTAGTGCCACTTCATGGTGACCACAGTGTGTGGTGAGGACTGCATGTGGAGGATTACTGAGGCTAGCAACTGGCCAGAGGCCATCTGTGATGTGAGCATTTGGAGGAATGCTGATGTCAGGAGTCCTCAGAATGGCACGCGCACTGGCTACGCATGCCGCAGGTACTTGTGACGAGGCATGACGGTGTTATGGAGGCCTGTGTTATTCTTGCAGTCAGGCTTCCGAAGTGGAACTTGTCCTTGTGAGTGAAGCCACATGGCACTAGGATGCATGCACTAATGTAGGAGGATGAGCAGCTGCACCACCCTTGTCTCGAATGTCTGGCCTGCAGGGCAGAAGTATGCTGTTGCTGTAGTGAGCTGGAAGGTGGCTCACCACTGGGAATTTGCAAGTATAAGGAGATGGACTCGATGGACTCAGAGCCTGCAGTTGGTCTGAAGATCCAAACTCATGGTGGTTGTTTGCAGAATTATATCACCCCATCACTTGGCGTAACCCTCTCCTCGCAGTACATGCTGCCAGAGTGGAACACCTTTGGCTGGAAACAATGGGTATTTACGGTGATGTACCGCTTCTAACCATTTACAATACAACGAGTCCGATGCCTGATGATCTGGGAATCAGCCAGCCAGTCCTGCAGTAGCCCTATCGTTTTGCTGTATTGTGGGTGTTTCGACTAGCAGTGCTTACTAATTGCCGCAACTACAATGGTGGTATTTTGGTTCCTGACGGCTTCTAAGGCTTCTTGCAACTCCTGTGGTAGAGCTGCTATATTCATAGTAGCATTCAGAAAGTTGTGGATGCACTACAGTAAGTTCCCCAATCCTACTCTCGTCATTGGAGACGTTAATCAAACAACAATCAATATGGAGATATTATAGTTTTGTGAATGATGAGTGTGACTAGCTGTCCTGTTAAACATTACTAAATGCCGTTTCTCAAAACCAGTTAAAACAAATAGTTCAGAAGTCCACTCATGATGGAAATATATTGAGTGTAATGGGTGCAAATAGACCTGACCTCTGGGAGGATGTCCACATTGAAACTTCTATCACTGACCGTGAGGCAGTTGTGGCAACAGTGATTTCCATAGTACAAAGAGCTACTAAAGGAGCACAAGGATTTAAATTTTCAACAAACTGTGATATATCTCCATGAGAAACTTGAAACATTTTGCTCTGAACAGGAGCACATAGATGGACTGTACCTCAATTTTAAAAGATTTGTTCATCATGCACATGATAGATATGTTACCCAGTAGAGCAGTTCGTGATGGGACGGACCCTCCATGGTAAACAGTCACTACAAATAAGCTTCTAAATAAACAGAGGTTACTGTTCTGCAGATGTTAAAGAAAGCATAGGTGAGGGATGAAGTAGTGAAGGCAGCAGAGGATCGAGTAGGTAAAAAGACGAGGGCTAGTGGAAATCCTTGGGTAACAGAAGAAATATTGAATTTAATTGATGAAAGGAGAAAATATAAAAATGCAGTAAATGAAGCAGGCAAAAGGAATTCAAACGTCTCAAAAATGAGATCGACAGAAAGTGCAAAATGGCTAAGAAGGGATGGCTAGAGGACAAATGTAAAGATGTAGAGGCTTATCTCACTAGGGGTAAGATAGATACTGCCTACAGCAAAATTAAAGAGACCTTTGGAGAGAAGAGAACCACTTGTATGAACATCAAGAGCTCAGATGGAAACCCAGTTCTAAGCAAAGAAGGGAAAGCAGAAAGGTGGAAGGAGTATACAGAGGGTCTATACAACGGCGATGTACTTGAGGACAATGTTATGGAAATGGAAGAGGATGTAGATGAAGATGAAATGGGAGATACGATACTGCGTGAAGAGTTTGACAGAGCACTGAAAGACCTGAGTCGAAACAAGGCCCCCGGGGTAGACAACATTCCATTGGAACTACTGACGTCCTTGGGAGAGTCAGTCCTGACAAAACTCTACCGTCTGGTGAGCAAGATGTATGAAACAGGCGAAATACCCTCAGACTTCAAGAAGTATATAATAATTCCAATCCCAAAGAAAGCAGGTGTTAACAGATGTGAAAACTACCGAACTATCAGTTTAATAAGCCACAGATGCAAAATACTAACACGAATTCTTTACAGACGAACGGAAAAACTGGTAGAAGCCGACCTCGGGGAAGATCAGTTTGGATTCCGTAGAAATGTTGGAAAACGTGAGGCAATACTGACCTTACCGCTTATCTTAGAAGAAAGATTAAGGAAAGGCAAACCTACGTTTCTGGCATTTGTAGACTTAGAGAAAGCTTTTGACAATGTTGACTGGAATACTCTCTTTAAAATTCTAAAGGTGGCAGGAGTAAAATACAGTGAGCGAAAGGCTATTTACAATTTGTACAAAAACCAGATGGCAGTTATAAGAGTCGAGGGACATCAAAGGGAAGCAGTTGTTGGGAAGGGAGTAAGACAGGGTTGTAGCCTCTCCCCGATGTTATTCAATCTGTATATTAAGCAAGCAGTAAAGGAAACAAAAGAAAAATTCGGAGTAGGTATTAAAATCCATGGAGAAGAGATAAAAACCTTGAGGTTCGCCGATGACATTGTAATTCTGTCAGAGACAGCAAAGGAGTTGGAAGAGCAGTTGAATGGAATGGATAGCGTCTTGATAGGAGGATATAAGATGAACATCAACAAAAGCAAAACGAGGATAATGGAATGTAGTCGAATTAAGTCGGGTGATGCTGAGGGAGTTAGATTAGGAAATGAGACACTTAAAGTAGTAAAGGAGTTTTGCTATTTGGGGAGCAAAATAACTGAAATGGTCGAAGTAGAGAGGATATAAAATGTAGACTCGCAATGGCAAGGAAAGCGTTTCTGAAGAAGAGAAATTTGTTAACATCGAGTATAGATTTAAGTGTCAGGAAGTCATTTCTGAAAGTATTTGTATGGAGTGTAGCCATGTATAGAAGTGAAACATGGACGATAAATAGTTTGGACAAGAAGAGAATAGAAGCTTTCGAAATGTGGTGCTACAGAAGAATGCTGAAGATTAGGTGGGTAGATCACATAACTAATGAGGAAGTATTGAATAGGATTGGGAAGAAGAGAAGTTTGTGGCACAGCTTGACCAGAAGAAGGGATCGGTTGGTAGGACATGTTCTGAGGCATCAAGGGATCACAAATTTAGTATTGGAGGGCAGCGTGGAGGGTAAAAATTGTAGAGGGAGACTAAGAGATGAATACACTAAGCAGATTCAGAAGGATGTACGTTGCAGTAGGTACTGGGAGATGAAGAAGCTTGCACAGGATAGAGTAGCATGGAGAGCTGCATCAAACCAGTCTCAGGACTGAAGACCACAACAACAACAACAACAGGTCCAGAGACAGGGCGAAGCTGAGTGCATCAGGAGGGCAATGTGTGAAGTCTTAAGTAACTGCCGTAACAGAATATTATCGAAGGATTTCTCACAAAATCCAAAGAAACTCTATTCTTATATAAGTGGTATTATAGTTTGTCTCCAGATACTCATGAACAGGACAGGACAAGGTCTGAACCTGAATGTAGCAAAGCGAAAGCAGAAATGCTGAACTCCGTTTTTAAATGTTCCATTACAAAGAAAACCCAAAGACTATAGCCCCAATTTGACTCTCACACTACTTCAAAGATGAGTGATATAGAAATCACTATCAGTGCTGTTGAGACACAACTGAAATCTCTAAGACTGGACAAAGCTCCAGGGCCCAGTGGAACCTTTGTCAGATTCTATACCAAAGTTAACCATACGTAACGAGGAAATAGGAGTACGGTTTAACTACTACAAACAGCACAGTGAACGCATTATTGTGGCCAAGATAGACACAAAGCCCATGCCTACTACAGTAGTACAAGTTTATATGCCAACTAGCTCTGCAGATGATGAAGTAATAGATGAAATGTATGACGAGATAAAAGAAATTATTCAGGTAGTGATGGGAGACGAAAATTTAATAGTCATGGGTGACTGGAATTCGTCAGTAGGAAAAGGGAGAGAAGGAAACATAGTAGGTGAATATGGATTGGGGGGAAGAAATGAAAGAGGAAGCCGCCTTGTAGAATTTTGCACAGAGCATAACTTAATCATAGCTAACACTTGGTTCAAGAATCATGAAAGAAGGTTGTATACCTGGAAGAATCCTGGAGATACTAAAAGGTATCAGATAGATTATATAATGGTAAGACAGAGATTTAGGAACCAGGTTTTAAATTGTAAGACATTTCCTGGGGCAGATGTGGATTCTGACCACAATCTGTTGGTTATGAACTGCAGATTGAAACTGAAGAAACTGCAAAAAGATGGGAATTTAAGGAGATGGGACCTGGATAAACTGAAAGAACCAGAGGTTGTACAGAGTTTCAGGGAGAGTATAAGGGAACAATTGACAGGAATGGGGGAAAGAAATACAGTAGAAGAAGAATGGGTAGCTCTGAGGGATGAAGTAGTGAAGGCAGCAGACGATCAAGTAGGTAAAAAGACGAGGGCTAATAGAAATCCTTGTGTAACAGAAGAAATATTGAATTTAATTGATGAAAGGAGAAAATATAAAAACACAGTAAATGAAGCAGGCAAAAGGGAATACAAACGTCTCAAAAATGAGATCGACAGGAAGTGCAAAATGGCTAAGCAGGGATGGCTAGAGGACAAATGTAAGGATTTAGAGGCTTGTCTCACTAGGGGTAAGATAGATACTGCCTACAGGAAAATTAAAGAGACCTTTGGAGAGAAGAGAACCGCTTGTATGAATATCAAGAGCTCAGATGGCAACCCAGTTCTAAGCAAAGAAGGGAAGACAGAAAGGTGGAAGGAGTATATAGAGGGTTTATACAAGGGCGATGTACTTGAGGACAATATTATGGAAATGGAAGAGGATGTAGATGAAGACGAAATGGGAGATAAGATACTGCGTGAAGAGTTTGACAGAGCACTGAAAGACCTGAGTCGAAAAAAGGCTCCGGGAGTAGACAACATTCCATTAGTACTACTGATGGCCTCGGGAGAGCCAGTCATGACAAAACTCTACCATCTGGTGAGCACGATGTATGAGACAGGCAAAATTCCCTAAGACTTCAAGAAAAATATAATAATTCCAATCCCAAAGAAAGCAGGTGTTGACAGATGTGAAAATTACCGAACTATCAGTTTAATAAGTCACAGCTGCAAAATACTAACGCGAATTATTTACAGACAAATGGAAAAACTGGTAGAAGCCGACCTCGGGGAAGATCAGTTTGGATTCCGTAGAAATGTTGGAACACGTGAGGCAATACTGACCTCACGGCTTATCTTAGAAGAAAGATTAAGAAAAGGCAAACCTACGTTTCTAGCATTTGTAGACTTAGAGAAAGCTTTTGACAATGTTAACTGGAATACTCTCTTTCAAATTCTGAAGGTGACAGGGGTAAAATACAGGGAGCGAAAGGCTATTTACAATTTGTACAGAAACCAGATGGCAGTTATAAGAGTCGAGGGGCATGAAAGGGAAGCAGTGGTTGGGAAAGGAGTGAAACAGGGTTGTAGCCTCTCCCCGATGTTATTCAATCTGTATATTGAGCAAGCAGTAAAGGAAAAAAAAGAAAAATTCGGAGTAGGTATTAAAATTCATGGAGAAGAAGTAAAAACTTTGAGGTTCGCCGCTGACATTGTAATTCTGTCAGAGACAGCAAAGGACTTGGAAGAGCATTTGAACGGAATGGACAGTGTCTTGAATGGGGGATATAACATGAACATCAACAAAAGCAAAACGAGGATAATGGACTGTAGTCAAATTAAGTCGGGTGATGCTGAGGGAATTAGATTAGGAAATGAGACACTTAAAGTAGCAAAGGAGTTTTGCTATTTAGGGAGTAAAATAACTGATGATGGTCGAAGTAGAGAGGATATAAAATGTAGACTGGCAATGGCAAGGAAAGCGTTTCTGAAGAAGAGAAATTTGTTAACATCGAGTATAGATTTAAGTGTCAGGAAGTCGTTTCTGAAAGTGTTTGTATGGAGTGTATCCATGTATGGAAGTGAAACGTGGACGATAACTAGTTTGGACAAGAAGAGAATAGAAGCTTTCGAAATGTGGTGCTACAGAAGAATGCTGAAGATACGGTGGATAGATCACGTAACTATTGAGGAGGTATTGAATAGGATTGGGGAGAAGAGAAGTTTGTGGCACAACTTGACCAGAAGAAGGGATCGGTTGGTAGGACATGTTTTGAGGCATCAAGGGATCACAAATTTAGCATTGGAGGGCACCGTGGAGGGTAAAAATCGTAGAGGGAGACCAAGAGATGAATACACCAAGCAGATTCAGAAGGATGTAGGTTGCTGTAGGTACTGGGAGATGAAGAAGCTTGCACAGGATAGAGTAGCATGGAGAGCTGCATCAAACCAGTCTCAGGACTGAAGACCACAACAACAACAACAACGAGGAATATCCTCGAACAAAGAAGTGTGCCATTAGTTGGAAGAAAACGCAGCTCACAGCCGCCTGCAAGAAGGGTAGTTGATTGATCCACAAAACTACAGTCCAATATCCAAGACATTCATTTATTGTATAATGTCAGAGAACACTCTTAGATCAAGTGTAATGAGGTATTTCGAAAGTAATGCCTCACTCCACGCCAACCAGCACGGATTACGAAAACATCGAACATATGAAACCCAACTCCCCCTTGCTCACAAGCCATCCTGAAAGCTATGGATCAAAGCTGTCAGATAGATGCAATATTTATTTACTTCTGAAAAGTATTTGATGCAATAGCGTACCTACGCCTGTTATCGGAAGTATGTAGTATACAGGGTGTTACAAAAAGGTACGGCCAAACTTTCAGGAAACATTCCTCACACACAAAGAAAGAAAATATGTTAAGTGGACATGTGTCCGGAAACGCTTACTTTCCATATTAGAGCTCATTTTATTACTTCTCTTCAAATCACATTAATCAAGGAATGGAAACACACTGCAGCAGAACCTACCAGTGTGACTTCAAACACTTTGTTACAGGAAACGTTCAAAATGTCCTCCGTTACCGAGGATACATGCATCCACCCTCCGTCGCATGGAATCCCTGATGCGCTGATGCAGCCCTGGAGAATGGCGTATTGTATCACAGCCGTCCACAATACGAGCACGAGGAGTCTCTACATTTGGTATCGGGGTTGCGTAGACAAGAGCTTTCAAATGCCCCCATAAATGAAAGTCAAGACGGTTGAGGTCAAGAGAGCGTGGAGGCCATGGAATTGGTCCGCCTCTACCAATCCATCGGTCACCGAATCTGTTGTTGAGAAGCGTACGAACACTTCGACTGAAATGTGCAGGAGCTCCATCGTGCATGAACCACATGTTGTGTCGTACTTGTAAAGGCACATGTTCTAGCCGCACAGTTAGGGTATCCCGTATGAAATCATGATAACGTGCTCCATTGAACGTAGGTGCAAGAACATGGGGCCCAATCAAGACATCACCAACAATGTCTGCCCAAACGTTCACAAAAAATCTGTGTTGGTGACGTGATTGCACAATTGCGTGTGGATTTTCGTCAGCCCACACATGTTGATTGTGAAAATTTACAATTTGATCACGCTGGAATGAAGCCTTATTCGTAAAGAGAACATTTGCACTGAAATGAAGATTGACACATTGTTGGGTGAACCATTCGCAGAAGTGTACCCGTGGAGGCCAGTCAGCTGCTGATAGTGCCTTCACACGCTGTACATGGTACGGAAACAACTGGGTCTCCCGTAGCACTCTCCATACAGTGACGTGGTCAACGTTACCTTGTACAGCAGCAACTTCTCTGACGCTAACATTAGGGTTATCGTCAACTGCAGGAAGAATTGCCTCGTCCATTGCAGGTGTCCTCGTCGTTCTAGGTCTTCCCCAGTCGCGAGTCATAGGCTGGATTGTTCCGTGGTCCCTAAGACGCCGATCAATTGCTTCGAAAGTCTTCCTGTCGGGACACATTCGTTCGGGAAATCTGTCTCGGTACAAACGTACCGCGCCACGACTATTGCCCCGTGCTAATCCATACATCAAATGGGCATCTGCCAACTCCGCATTTGTAAACATTGCACTGACTGCAAAACCACGTTCTTGATGAACACTAACCTGTTGATGCTACGTACTGATGTGCTTGATGCTAGTACTGTAGAGCAATGAGTCGCATGTCGACACAAGCACCGAAGTCAACATTACCTTCCTTCAATTGGGCCAACTGGCGGTGAATCGAGGAAGTACAGTACATACTGACGAACCTAAAATGAGCTCTAACATGGAAATTAAGCGTTTCCGGACACATGTCCACATAACATCCACTGTATTCTTATGGCTGGACCTATCCTTAACTGCTGCATACAGATTTTCTTCGGATATTCGAGTTGCTTTCCAGTCCCTTTGACTTCTTTCGTCCAGTTGTTCCCTGTAAGGAATTTTGGGTTCCATATCTCACTGGTCAACGTATTGACCTCCATCCTCATGATTTCCCCAGCAAGTCTCAGTCTTCTCTTCCATATCGTGCTTCATCCTTCCTTGATCTATGAATTCAGCCTTCACCTTGCTTTTTTTGTGCCCCAGACGTCTCTCTAGATATTTCGTCCCTCATTCTCCAGCTATACACAGGCTCTCTTGCCAAAGGTGGTCGTTTTCATTGTGTACAATGCGATTTTCTGATAGTTGGCATATAATGTCTCAGTTTGGCGTTCCTAGACAGGTTTTTCTTTCTATTGGTTGTCTGGTTGTCTTTGCGGGGGGGGGGGGGGGGGGTTGTGGCAAGAGACGAAACAGCAAGGTCATCGGTCTCATCGGACTAGGGAAGGAAGCCGGCCGTACCCTTTCAAAGGAACCATCCCGGATTTTGCCTGAAGCGATTTAGGGAAATCACGGAAAACCTAAATCAGGATGGCCGGACGTGGGATTGGACCGTCGTCCTCCCGAATATGAGTGCAGTGTGCTAACCACTGCGCCACCTCGCTCGGTCTTGTCTTTGCAACATGTGGTATTTCCCGTAGAATTTAGGACGTGTCTATTGTGCTCTTGTCGATCTGTAACTTTCCCTCAGGTAACAGAAGCTGTTCGCATTCTGCACCACTTGACCGTCAGCCTTGCAGTTGGTCTCTGCATTCAGTTCTTGGCCATATTGCACGCTATCTTGAGACTGGCATTCGCTGTAAATTTAGCAAGATTTTCTAGTGTCATTTTTGTATCTTCTTCGTTCTCATGTAGCAACGCAACATCATCAGCAAAGGCTATTTAGTCTATTGTGGTGTTAGTTTTATTTTGTACCCATTTTGTACACCTTCAGTAGCCATGGGTTTGTTCACCAGTCTCCACTGTTGGACCACTTAATCCAGAAACAAGTTGAACAGAAACAGTGACAGCCTATCTCCATGACGAACTCCGTTCTTTGTTTCAAAGTTTTCCACCACTGAGTTTCGCTATCTGATCCTAACACTTGTGGCTCACAAAGTGTCCCTTACAAACTCGTGGGTTATTGTGTCCAGCCATCTGGCACGAAAGACACTCAAAAACACAGTCCAGTCTACAAAACTGTAAGCTTTGATCAAGTTAACGAAGGAGACTGATGCGTTTATATCTTCCTGCGACAGTGTTCTGATATACACTACCAGTATAAAGTTTTAGATCACCTCTCACAATTATGGATTTGCGGTTGAAACAGGGACTGCGTTTTGAATATTCTATCATATGCCGGTACTGATGATAAAAACGAGTATAAAAATGTAAAGACTAAGCACCTCCGTTGTGTATTTGACTGGTTGTTCGCCTATAGGGGAGCTGATGAGTACCCGCAACAACACTTACATACCTTTACCAAACACGGTTCAATTTGAATAGGCCTCTTCCATTGGGTACCTGTGTAACAGTCAGTCCGTATTAATTTACAGTAAATTGTGTGCATTTAGAAGTGTGTCCGTATACTGTGTCCGTATACTGATCTTGAGAAACAGCTGAAATAGTTAAAATTGAACAGAGCTTCAGGCCCCTATGGAATCTCTATCAGAGTCTATACTGAATTTACGGCTGAGCGAGCCCCACTTCTAACGATAGTCTATCGTAGATCCCTCGAACAAAAAACCGTGCCCGGTTCTTGGAAAAAAGCACAGGTCACATCCGTCTACAAGATGGGTAGTAGAAGTGGTCCTCAAAACTACTGTTCAATATTGATGACATCGATTTGTTGTACAACCTTAGAGCATAAACTATGTGATCAAAAGTATCCGTACAACTCCAGAAACATAACGTTTCTCATATTAGGTGCATTGTGCTGCCACCTATTGCCAGGTACTCCATATCAGCGACCTCAGTAGCTATTAGACATCGTGAGAGAGAAGAATAGGGCGCTCCGCGGAATTGACGGACTTCGAACGTGGTCAGGTGATTGGTTGTCACTTGTGTCATACGTCTGTACGCGAGATTTCCACTCTCCTAAACATCCCTTGGTCCACTGTTTCCGATGTGATAGTGAAGAGGAAACGTAAAGGGACACGTACAACACAAAAGCGTACAGGCCGATCTCGTCTGTTGACTGACAGACCGCCGATAGTTGAAGAGGGTCGAAATATGTAATAGGCAGACATCTATCCAGACCATCACACAGGAATTACAAACTGCATCAGGATTCACTGCAAGTACTGTGACAGTTAGGCGGGAGGTGAGAAAACTTGGATTTCATGGGCGAGCGGCTGCTTATAAGCCACACATCACGCTGGTAAATGCCAAACGACGGCTCGCTTTGTGTAAGGAGCGTAAACATTGGACGACTGAACGGTGTAAAAACGTTGTGTGGAGTGACGAATCACGGTATACAATGTGGCGATCCGATGGCATGGTGTGGGCATGGCGAATGCCCGGTGAACGTCATCTGCCAGTGTGTGTAGTGCCAACAGTAAAATTCGGAGGCGGTGGTGTTATGGTGTGGTCGTGTTTTTCATGGAGGGGGCTTTAATCCCTTGATGTTTTGCGTGGCACTATCACAGCACAGGCCCACATTGATGTTTTAAGCACCTTCTTGGTTTCCACTGTTGAAGAGCAATTCGGGGATGGCATTGCATCTTTCATCACGATCGAGCACCTGTTCATAATGCACGGCCTGTGGCGAAGTGGTTACACGAGAATAACATCCCTGTAATGGACTGGCCTGCACAGAGTCCTGACCTGAATCATACAGAACACCTTTGGGATGTTTTGGAACGCCGATTTCGTGCCAGCCTCACCGACCAACATCGATAGATACCTCTCCTCAGTGCAGCACTCCGTGAAGAATGGGATGCCATTCCCCAAGAAACCTTCCAGCACCTGATTGAATGTATGCCTTCGAGAGTGGAAGCTGTCATCAAGGCTAAGGGTGGGCCAACACGATATTGAATTCCAGCATTACCGCTGGAGGGCGCCACGAATTTGTAAGTCACTTTCAGCCAGGTGTCCGGATACGTTTGGTCACATAGTGTACTCTGAGTTAAAACATAATGAGATGTTTCGAACAAAATGACCTCTTCCTTTCCAACCAGCGTGGATTCCGAAAACATCGATCGTGTGAAACCCAAGGTGCAGTTTTCTCACATCACATACGCAAAGTTTTGGATCAAGTCATTCACTTAGATGCAGTATTTCTTGATTTCTGAAAAGCATTTGACTTAGTGCTACACCTACTCTTATTATGAAAAGTACGATCATATGGGATATCAAGTGAAATTTGTGACTGGATTGAGGACTTTTTGGTAGGGAGGACGCAGAATGTTATCTTGAATGGAGAGTCATCGTCAGATGCAGAAGTAGCTTCGGGTGTACCCCAAGGAAGTGTATTTGGATCCTTGCTGTTTTGTTGTATATTAATGACCTTGTAGATAATATTAATAGTAATTGCTGACCTTTTGCAGATGATGCAGTTATCTACAATGAAGTAATGTCTGAAAAGAAACTGCATAAATATTCAGTCTGATCTTGATGAGATTTAAAGCGGCGCAAAGATTAGCAACTTGCTTTAAATGTTCAAAAATGTAAAATTGTGCCCTTCACAAAATGAAAAAGCGTAATATCGTAGGACTGTAATGTCAGTGAGTCACTGTTGGAATCGGCCAACTGATATAAATACCTGAGTATAACACTTTGTAGGGATATGAAATGGAATGATCACATAGGCTCAGCCGTGGGTAAGGCAGGTGAAGACTTCGTTTATTGATAGAATACTGAGGAAGTGCATTCAGTCTACAAAGGAGATTGCTTACAAATCACTCGTATGACCGGCTCTAGATTATTGCTCAAGTGTGTGGGACCTGTACAAAATAGGACTAACAGGGATATTGAAATTATACAGAGGATGACAGCTCGAATGGTCGCAGATTTCTTTGACCTGTGGGAGAGTGTCACTGAGATGTCGAAAGAACTGAATTGGCAGACTCTTGAAGATAAACTATGCTGAGAAGGCCTACTTACAAAGTACCCTACTGGCCATTAAAATTGCTACACCACGAAGATGACGTGCTACAGATGTGAAATTTAACCGACAGGAAGAAGATGCTGTGATATGCAAATGATTAGCTTCTCAGAGCACTCACACAAGGTTGACGCCGGTGGCGACACCTACAACGTGCTGACATGAGGAAAGTTTCCAACCGATTTCTCATACACAAACAGCAGTTGACCGGCGTTGCCTGGTGAAACGTTGTTGTGATGCCTCGTGTAAGGAGGAGAAATGCGTACCATCCATTTCCGACTTTAATAAAGGTCGGATTGTAGCCTATTGCGATTGCGGTTTATCGTATCGCGACATTGCTGCTCGCGTTGGTCGAGATCCAATGATTCATAGCAGAATATGGAATCGGTGGTTCAGGAGGGTAATACGGAACGCCGTGCTGGATCCCAACGGCCTCGTATCACTAGCAGTCGAGATGACAGGCATCTTATCCGCAAGGATGTAACGGATCGTGCGGCCACGTCTCGATCCCTGAGTCAACAGATGGGGACGTTTGCAAGACAACAACCATCTGCACGAACAGTTCGACGACGTTTGCAGTAGCATGGACTATCAGCTCGGAGACCATGGCTGCGGTTACCCTCGACGCTGCATCACAGACAGGAGCGCCTGCGATGGTGTACTCAACTACGAACCTGGGTGCACGAATGGCAAAACGTCCTTTATTCGGATGAATCCAGGTTCTGTTTACAGCAATATGATGGTCGCATCCGTGTTTGGCGACATCGCGGTGAACGCACATTGGAAGCGTGTATTCGTCATCGCCATACTGGCGTATCACCCGGCGTGATGGTATGGAGTGCCTTTGGTTACACGTCTCGGTCACCTCTTGTTCGCACTGACGGCACTTTGAACAGTGGACGTTACATTTCAGATGTATTACGACCCGTGGCTCTACCCTTCAATCGATCCCTGCTAAACCCTACATTTCAGCAGGATAATGCACGACCGCGTGTTGCAGGTCCTGTGCCGGCCGGAGTGGCCGAGTGGTTCTAGGCGCTACAGTCTGGAACCGCGCAACCGCTACGGTCGCAGGTTCGAATCCTGCCTCGGGCATGGATGTGTGTTGTCCTTAGGTTAGTTAGGTTTAAGTAGTTCTAAGTTCTAGGGGACTGATGACCTTAGAATTTAAGTCCCATAGTGTTCAGAGCCATTTGAACCATTTTTATGCAGGTCCTGTAGGGGCCTTTCTGGATACAGAAAATGTTCGACTGGTGCCCTGGCCAGCACATTCTCCAGATCTCTCACCAACTGAAAACGTCTGGTCAATGGTGGCCGAGCAATTGACTCGTCACAATACGCCAGTCACTACTCTTGATGAACTGTGGTACACGCCATCCAAGCTCTGTTTGACTCAATGCTCATGCGTATCAAGGCCGTTATCACGGCAAGAGGTGGTTGTTCTGGGTACTGATTTCTCAGGATCTATGCACCCAAATTGCGTGAAAGTGTAATCGCATGTCAGTTCTAGTATAATGTTTTTGTCCAATGAATACGCGTTTATCATCTGCATTTCTTCTTGATGTAGCAATTTCAATGACCAGTACTGTATCAGTAACCGGTTTTAAATGATAATTTAGGAAAATACTACAACCCCCTACTTATCACTCACATAGGGATCGTGGGGGTAAGGTTAGAATAACTACAGCACATACAGAGACCGTCAAACAATAACTGTTCCCACGCCCCATATGTGAATGAAACGGTGAGAAGCCCTGATAACAGGCACAATGGAACGTACCCCCTGCCATGCACTTCACGGTGGTTTGCGGAGTATAGATGTAGATGTGGATATACCTGATCAGGTTCATATCATATTACCTCCTAATTGGGGAGACAAACAAGGAAATGTGCTGTAATTATTGTAGTTCTACATCAGTCCCCCCATGAACCATGGACCTTGCCGTTGGTGGGGAGGCTTGCGTGCCTCAGCGATACAGATAGCCGTACCGTAGGTGCAACCACAACGGAGGGGTATCTGTTGAGAGGCCAGACAAACGTGTGGTTCCTGAAGAGGGGCAGCAGCCTTTTCAGTAGTTGCAAGGGCAACAGTCTGGATGATTGACTGATCTGGCCTTGTAACAATAACCAAAACGGCCTTGCTGTGCTGGTACTGCGAACGGCTGAAAGCAAGGGGAAACTACAGCCGTAATTTTTCCCGAGGGCATGCAGCTTTACTGTGCATGGAGAGCTGCATCAAACCAGTCTCAGGACTGAAGACCACAACAACAACAACTACATCAGTAACACAACAGCAGCAAAAGCTGGTGTAGCCCAGTCTACGGTGGTATAAAAGTTGCAGCAGTTCAAGCAAACTGGTGCGAAAGCAAGTATTTCGAGTTGTGGAAAACCCTTAGTAACATCATTCAGGGAAGATCAGTTCATATGTGTTCAGAGTGTCTGCCCCCGGTATCTGAAAAATGGTTCAAATGGCTCTGAGCACTATGGGACTTAACATCTGAGGTCATCAGTCCCCTAGAACTTAGAACTACTTAAACCTAACTAACCTAAGGACATCAGACACATCCATGCCCGAGGCAGGATTCGAACCTGCGACCGTAGCGGTCGTGCGGTTCCAGACTGTAGCGCCTAGAACCGCTCGGCCACCCCGGCCGGCCCGGTATCTGAGATGTCAGCGCGACAGAATGTCAATCGTAAGGGCCCGGGTTCGATTCCCGGATGGGTCGGAGATTTTCTCCGCTCTGGAACTGGGTGTTGTGTTGTCATAATCATCATCATTTAATCCCCATCGACGGGCAAGTCGCCGAAGTGGCGTCAAATCGAAAGACTTGCACCCGGTGAACGGTTTACCCGACGGGAGGCCCTTGTCACACGACACCTACCTGTTCAGAGTAAACGTCAGACGATTCGTACTGCACATGAAATTCATGAGGAAGTAAACAGTAAGCGCACAGCTTCAATCTGTGTCTCAACAGTGCAACACTGTCTCCGTGAAAAGGGTTTAAATGGGCGCATAGAGGTCAAAAAACCTCTATTAAGCAAACAAAATATGGTCAAACGAGTGCAATGGGCACAGAAAGATAAAAAGTGGACCATGCAGCAGTGGCCCATGGTGTTATTTACAGACAAATCTAAGTTTGAAATTTTTGGGAGCCATCGTCGAATGTCTGTCGACTTCGTAGAGAATGTGTGAAGACTCAATGTGTTAGGCCAAAGATGAAGCATGGTGGTGGGTTGGTCATTGTGTGCGGACTTTGCGGTGATCTAGTGAGAATTAATGGAACATAAAAGAAGGAAAGGTATTACTGGACACTGATCAACAATACAGTTCCATGTAGGAAGAGATTTATTAGTTATGCGTTTGTTCTTCAGTACAATGGTCCTAAACATGCTTCTAAAGCGTGTGGAGGATATGTCAAAAAGAGAAATATGGGGAACTGAAGCTTATGATATGGACAAGTCAGGCACGTGACTTAAATCCCACTGAACTCTCATGGGGTGAACTTGACAGAGATCAGAAAATAGAGGTTATTTAATGCTGAAGTTCTAAGGAATAAATTACAAAAATGTTGGACTGAAGTATTTGCAAAAACATTACAAAATACTCTCTCCAGAATACCAACAGTTTGTCCAGCTGTTCTGAGGCGAAGGGTAGATACTCTGAAGAGGCTAGAATCTATACCATATTACATATTACTTAACGATAAAGAGCGAAAATATTTACTTCGTCGGTCTATTTAGTTTGTACGATGTGTCTGTGCGGTGAAATAAAGTATATAGCGCTCTCCAAGTGTGATTGAAAACTTTTGACCGGTAGTGTAATTTCTTGTCCAAAAATCTGTTTGGTACAGTTCCTCCTTTCTTTGGAAACCGTCGGGTGATTGTCTCCAATACTTGACTCGAGCTGCTCTTCCATCCTATACAGCAACAATCTAGAGAGTATATTCAGTAGTGAGCTGCTTCTGTTGTTATTCGGTATCTTTTCGTCACCTTTCTTATGTATTGGAATAATGTTGGCTTCTTTCCAGTCTTTTGGCATCTTTCTCTTTATCCAGACGTATATTATTATTACGTATGTGCTGTCTTCTAACACTAGCCATCCTGACATGTGGAATAATTGGGTCTACTGCCGGATGTTTGTGTCAATCTGGCACAATATTTCGGCCACGTAACTCGCCTTCTTCAGGTGCTACCTGAGACTGCCGTATTGAAGATAGGAGATAGGATGGGGCCCCTTCACGCCCACACCAACGTGGTGACCAAACCAAAAGTTCTACTGTCACCTCCTTATAACATGTTAGTTTTTGAATCAGGAGTCGCAGGATGCGGGCTGTGATGTTATCCATGCGTCTGGGTAAGATTACTCATTAACATGGTCCATCAGGAGATAGAGAGTGGACAAAAGCGATCGAAGGGTAGCGGTTGTAAGGGCAGAGGAAAAAAGTGCCAAGGCAAGAGCCAAGGGAAAAAAAACCTCTGCGACAGTAGGACGGGTAGTAAGGGCAGTAGCGGCTTGCTATCTGCGACAGTGCATGCAGGTGTGGTTATGTTAGTGCGAGGTATCGTGCATCGTTACCTTTGTCGTTGTTGGAGCTTGGTGCAGTTGCTGCGTCCCTGCAACAGGTCAAGGTCGTTGCAGATTAGTGGGCGATCGGTCATAGATCGGCTCACAGACGGTGTAGGGGGTGTGCGTGGCTGGTTTGCGTGCTGTGTACAGTACGGTTTCCCTGCGGTTGCCTGTTTCTCGGCTGGTCGAACATCTGGGGTTTCCAGTAATAACTGTGTTGCAGGGGTTCGCCAGTACTGTCCTGGTAGCGTTCTATAGACCATAGATGTTCAGTTCCTAGCCAGTAATGTCTTTGGTCTGTTATGCTTCCATCTATGGTTGTGGTCGTAGTTACCCAGAGAAAGGATAAACGGGTTGCGCGAGTGTCTCGTGTTATTGTACAGTCGTGTGGAGAGTCTTTGGAATACCTGCAAGATGGTATCTAGCCGGTATTCCCGGTGAAGGTCCGCGATGCGTGTGTAGCGCGGAGCGTTGCTTATGATTTTGAGTACTTTGTTCTGTATGAGCTGCAGACGGCGCAGGCGAGTTGGCGGAGCGTATCCCCAAAAAATGGTTCAAATGGCTCTGAGCACTATGGGACTTAACTTCTGAGGTCATCAGTCCCCTAGAACTTAGAACTACTTAAACCTAACTAACCTAAGGACATCACACACACCCATGCCCGAGGCAGGATTCGAACCTGCGACCGTAGCGGTCGCGTATCCCCAGACAGAGGCTGCGTACGTCATCAGGGGTCGAATAAGTGTCATGTACATGGACCTAGACACCCTCCTGTTCAGTGTGCTACGCCTGTTATGCATAGGGTAGAGTTGTTTGAGCCTCGCGCTAGCTTTGTTGGTCACGTGTTGAATGTGGTCCCCCCAGAGTAGTTTCCTGTCCAGCCAGACACCGAGGAATTTGACCTTCTCGCGGAAACTTATTGGGCGTGTGTGTAGTGTTATTGGGTTGCAGTGCTGATGTTTGCGCAGTTGCTTCGGTCTTCTAGTGAACAGAACGGCCTCGCACTTGTCGACGTTTACTCTAACACGCCATTTCACCAGCCAAGGCTCCGCCGTTCTGAGTGCAGTCTGTAGTCGTGAGTTAATGTTAGACGGCTTCCAATCTTGCGCAAGGATGGCGGTGTCATCCGCGTGGATTGCTACCGTCGTGTTGTGTGTAGCTGGGAGGTCGTTAATGTAGAGGTTAAGCAGTAAGGGCCCTAGGATACTTCCTTGGGGTACTCCTGCCTGTATACCATGTCGTGTCGATTGTTTACCCTGCACGTCGGTGTTGAAACCCCTGTCCGTGAGATAATGAGTGAATGAGACGTACGAGCCCTTCGGGGAACCCTGGGTCGCTAAGTTTGCGTATTAGGCCGTTGTGCCATAGACGATCGAAAGCCTTTTCGATGTCCAGGAACAGCGCCCCAGTTGCTTTGTTTGTGTTTGTGTTATGTATTCAACGACGTGGAGGAGTTGTTGTCTTGTTGAGTGGTGATTCCTGAAGCCGAATTGCTCCGGTCTCAGGGTGTCGTTTGTGATACAGTGCCTGGTGAGTCGTTTTAATATTACCTTCTCAACGATCTTGCTGAGCACGCTTAGCAGACTGATGGGTCGGTAATTTTGTGGGAGGGAGTGGTCTTTCCCCGGCTTCCTGAATATCAGGACCTTGGCCGTCTTCCAAAAGGCGGGGAAGTGTTGGTGCTTGAGTATGGCATTCGTGATGTGTGTTAGGTAGTCTACAGCTTTGTCCGTGAACTCCTGGAGGACACGGTTTTGAATGCCATCGTGACCAGAGGCCTTCCTAGCGGTGGTATGGATGATGGCCCATTTGACTTCAGCTGTACTAGCTTGTCGGATGATGTTGCGCTGGTTGGGCCAAGATGCGTGTGACCTCCATTGAAGGATCTTGTCCAGTATTTATGCCCAGAGGGCACTGGGTGCTCTCTTTGCCGTCCGCGCCTGCCTGGCGCTGCTTTTAATGTGTTGTCTCTTCCCCGGTGCTCCCTCGGACGTCCGCGCCCGACTTGGTCGCCATCTGTGGCAGCTCTCTGAGGCCCGTCCTGTGTCGGGCTCTCCGTTCGCGGTCCGCGCCCGCCAGGTGCTGCTCCCGAGGTTTTAACCCCTCCCTGGTGCTCCCACGGACGTCCGCGCCCGGCTCGTCCACCATCTGTGGTCGTGGCAGTTGTCTGGGGCCGGACCCTCGTTTGGCGTTCCGTTCGTAGTCCGCGCCCGCCAGAGCGACACAAACATCCGGCAGTAGCCCCGAATATTCCACATGTCAAGATCTCGCCGGGAACGCCTGAAGAGCTACTAGCCGTCCTACTTAATTTGCTCTGTACAAATGCTATCCCTCCAGCCTTACTGCCCTTTAGAATCTTTTAAGCTTTTATCATTTCCATTCTGGTGGGTATATGAACCCTGTAGTTCCTACTGTCGCACTGCAACATCCCCCTTTCTGCAGGTGTTCCAGCGCTCATCAAATCAATGGAGAACCTTGCCATTTCCTCAGATGCGAGGGCATTCAATAAGTAATGCAATACATTTTTTTCTCAGCCAGTACCGGTTCAAACATTGCGGAATTTGTTGTAGGCCCCTATAGTTTCATGAAGTTGCGGCGCTGTACATACCTTCAAAACGGCGTCTGTAACTGAGGTGCGTCCCAAGCAGAGTTTCCTTTGGAGGGAAACCAGAGTATAACAAATATTCAAAGGCAGCGTGACCAGATGCAACTGTTTAAAAAGGACAAACAGCTTGAAAAAGGAGGACAAAGGAAGAAAAAAGAGGACACATCAAACGGGTCAACTGCAGATGAGGATACCACCCGTCAGCTTTGGGCAAGTCACGTGACTGCCGGGAATTACCGGTAAAACTAGTAGTTAATTGTTACTCATGGTCAGGTGGTGGTTAACTGAACAATATAAAAAAATTACAAACATTGATTGTGGTGTCAGTGTGGCGTCAATTGCTTTGTTATGTCAACAACACGAAATTGTTTACAAAGCGAAAAACGTAAGACCATTCACCTCCCTTCATTCGACGCGCCGCTACCAACATCTACAATTCAAGCAGCAGCTGACGACATGTAAACCGCACTTTAACCTTCTGAATACAAATAAACTGAATGAATATGAAACGATGAAATAAAACCGTGACACTTAATCTGTCGAGTTATTTCTTACCTTTATTGGCCACTGAGACGTACGTTCCAGCTCCACATATCTTACATTCCGTTTCAAATTCATTTCTCCCTTTCTTAAAGACGGATATTTGCATGAAAGGACATCAGGAAATGTACACTTTCGTTTACGCATAGCCAAATATTTTACGTAACTCACTCGGTTAAAAATTACACTCACAAATTACACGTGCACTACAGGAAGCCAAGCCACTACAAAGTGAAGATACGAAACGAAAATTTTAAATAATCGGTATTTGCATTCGCTTATAGGTAGATCAACGATAACATCGACGATCCTGGTGCCACCTACTAACACAGCCTTCGTGCGAGTTTATCACGAAGGCTATGCCAATAGTTAAAGTATTTAAGAAAAGAGCAATAGAACGGGACGAATTGTAAATTTAACTGTATTACGCTCAACTTTGCAAAAAAGCCGGACACTGTAAAAATCCGCCTGGTCCCCGGACAAATAGCTAAAAAGGAGGACATGTCCGGATTAATCCGGAGGTCTGGTCACCCTATTCATAGGCGCTTCCAGAATGTCTACGGGGACCTGACAGTGAACAAAAGCATGGTGACTGAAGCGAGGGGTCTGTCATCATCGCAACAATGTCTCGCAGATCTGTTTGATCACCAGTGTGCCGGCTGGCTGCATACATCTGTGATTCCCGCAATACTGGAACGTGCGGACACTCTCATTTGCGCTCATCAAGGGATCACAATCAAACACCTCGCTGTTCAACTGGACGTCTCTGTTGGTAGTGCTGACACAGTCAAAAGCAACGAAGCAGCTTTTAATTGATTGCGCATTACGATGCAGATCGTCACAGGCGATGAATCATGGGCTCACCACTTCGAACCGGAAACAAGACGGCGATCCAAGGAGCGGCGCCACACCATCTCTCCTCCAAACATAAAGTTCAAAGCTGCACCCTCAGACTGTAAAGTCATGGCGACGGCATCCTGCGTCTCTGAAGAGGTTATCCTGATTGATGTCGTCCCTCTAGTGCAACGATCAACTCTGAAGTGTGTTGTACTACCCATAGCAAACTGCAGAAACGACTTCAGCGTGTTCATCGCCAGAAAAATGCAAACTAACTTCTTCTCCGCAGCAACGCAAGGCCTTACACAAATCGGTACAAGCGAGAGGAGCTCACAAAACTTCATTGGACTATTCTTTCTCATCCACCCTACAATTTGGATCGGATCTCGTACCTTCCGACTTCCATCTATTCGGCACAATGAAGGATGCACCCCGTGGGAAGCAGTGAGTGGGCGATGGGGAGGTTATTAACGAAGCAAGACGTTGGCTCCAACGTCAACCAGTAGAGTGGTACCATGTGGGCATACATCCTTGTAGTAACGTGGCACGAGGCCGTCGTTACGAACAGACATTGTGTTAAAAAATAGGGTTTTGTAGCCAAAACAATGGGGAATAACATGATGTTCTGGAATCCTGAATAAAACCAACCTGCTTTCACAAAAAAAATGTTGCATTATTTATTGAATACCCATCATATATCTTTTTCTCCTGTTTTCACTTCGCTATCATCCCCTTTCACAAAGGACACTTTCGCTTCATAACACTTCATCGTATTCTTCATTTCCTTAAAGAAAGTTTGTGCCTTGTGTTTCGTGAAAGCATTATCCACTTCTTCCAACTTTTCTTTCTACTTGTTTCTCTTGGCGTTTCTTATTATTTATCAGTCGTTCTTGTCTCACCAGTTTTCATGTCCTTCCCTTTCTTAGCTTTCTGCCAAACGCTTCGCGCTTGTCTTCTAGGCTCAACAGCTTTTTCACACTCATCTGTCCACCATTTGTGTTTCTTTCTCCTGTTACGTGGGGCCAGTCGTTCCGACTGCACTTTTGTCATGTCTCTCACATTTTAATATGTATTTTTAATAGTGGCGTTGCTTGCAAATTCATCCTGGTGTTGTCCAATAGTTCCTTGTCAGTGCTGTATGTGTTTATGGTTTCCTTTTCTCGATTTCTACACCACTGTTTGTGAAAAGTTCAACACACCCAGAAGGATCTTCTGAACCACTACAAGAGCGGAGGATATGTAGAGAAGTGAACCAAAATAAGTGATTAAAATTGCAGGGAGATGGCGCGCTCGTCGGCCCAGGAGCACCCTCAATTTGTGTGACGCACAGGTCGGTGCACCGCCATGCACAGATGGTGCAGAGCAATTGCCGGCAGGGATTAATATTAGCGTGTTAGTGAGTTCAACCGAGGTATAATGATTGGTCTCCGAAAAACAAGTCTGTCACACTGAGACACTGCAGCTCTTACAGGGCACTCTACTATTGACAGAGACGCATGTTTGGAACGAGTGAATGGAAGATGGTCATAGACAGCAATGTGCAGGTACCGCACCACACAATGTGACACAACGCAGGATGATTGCCATGTTGTCCAAATAGCCGTTACCGGCAGAACACCATCATCCACTCACTGATCAGTCTGGCCCGGCAACGGAAGACAGCAAAACGAAAGCTGAAATTTTAAGTTTAGCATTTGAGAAATCTTTCAAGCAGGAGGTTCGTACAAACACACCGCCGTTTGAGTCTCGTACAGATTCCCGTATGGAGAACATAGTGACAGACATCCCTGGGGTTGTGAAGCAGCTGGATGGGTTGAAAATAAATAAATCACCAGGTCCTGATGGGATTCCAATTCGGTTTTACAGAGAGTACTCTACTGCATTGGCTCCTTACTTAGCTTGCATTTATCGCGAATCTCTTGCCCAACGTAAAGTCCCGAGCGACTGGAAAAAAGCGCAAGTGACGCCTGTATATAAGAAGGGTAGAAGGACGGATCCTCAAAATTGCAGGCCAATATCCTTAACATCGGTTTGTTGCAGGATTCTCGAACATATTCTCAGTCCGAATATAATGAATTTCTTCGAGACAGAGAAGTTGCTGTCCATGCATCAGCACGGCTTTAGAAAGCATCGCTCCTGCGAAACTCAACTCGCCCTTTTTTCACATGATATCTTGCGAACCATGGATGAAAGGTATCAGACGGATGTCATATTCCTTGACTTCCGGAAAGCGTTTGACTCGGTGCCCCACTGCAGACTCCTAACTAAGGTACGAGCATATGGGATTGGTTCCCAAGTATGTGAGTGGCTCGAAGACTTCTTAAGTAATAGAACCCAGTTCGTTGTCCTCGATGGTGAGTGTTCATCGGAGGTGAGGGTATCATCTGGAGTGCCCCAGGGAAATGTGGTAGGTTGCTGTTGTTTTCTATCTACATAAATGATCTTTTGCATAGGGTGGATAGCAATGTGCGGCTGTTTGCTGATGATGCTGTGGTGTACGGGAAGGTGTCGTCGTTGAGTGACTGTAGGAGGATACAAGATGACTTGGACAGGATTTGTAATTGGTGTAAAGAATGGCAGCTAACTCTAAATATAGATAAATGTAAATTAATGCAGATGAATAGGAAAAAGAATCCCTTAATGTTTGAATACTCCATTAGTAGTGTAGCGCTCGACACAGTCACGTCGATTAAATATTTGGGCGTAACATTGCAGAGCGATATGAAGTGGGACAAGCATGTAATGGCAGTTGTGGGGAAGGCGGATAGTCGTCTTCGGTTCATTGGTAGAATTTTAGGAAGATGTGGTTCGTCTATAAAGGAGACCGCTTATAAAACACTAATACGACCTATTCTTGAGTACTGCTCGAGCGTTTGGGATCCCAATCAGGTCGGATCGAGGGAGGACATAGAAGCAATTCAGAGGCGGTGTGCTAGATTTGTTACTGGTAGGTTTGATCATCAAGCTAGTGTTACGGAAATGCTTCAGGAACTCGGGTGGGAGTCTCTGGAGGAAAGGAGGCGTTCTTTTCGTGAATCGCTACTGAGGAAATTTAGAGAACCAGCATTTGAGGCTGACTGCAGTACAATTTTACTGCACCAACTTATATTTCGCGGAAAGACCACAAAGATAAGATAAGGGAGATTAGGGCTCGAACAGACGCATATAGGCAGTCATTTTTCCCTCGTTCTGTTTGGGAGCGGAACAGGGAGAGAAGATGCTAGTTGTGGTACGAGGTACCCTCCGCCACGCACTATATGGTGGATTGCGAAGTATGTAGATGTAGATGTAGATCCACACTGTAGCACTGAACATGTCTGTGTCGGTGGTTCAGTGCCATCTGCTGAGGGCTGGACTGATAGCATACAGCCAGCCAGTGTGGCCGAGCGGTTCTAGGCGCTACAGTCTGGAAACGTGCGTCCGCTACGGTCGCAGGTTCGAATCCTGCTTCGGGCATGGATGTGTGTGATGTCCTTAGGTTAGGTTTCAGTACTTCTAACAAGGGAACCTCCCCATCGCACCCCCCTCAGATTTAGTTATAAGTTGGCACAGTGGATAGGCCTTGAAAAACTGAACACAGACCAATCGAGAAAACAGGAAGAAGTTGTGTGGAACTATGAAAAAAATAAGCAAAATATAGAAACTGAGTAGTCCATGCGCAAGATAAGCAACATCAAGGACAATGTGAACTCAGGAGCGCCGTAGTCCCGTGGTTAGCGTGAGCAGCTGCGGAACGAGAGCTCCTTGGATCAAGTCTTCCGCGGAGTAAAGTGTGCCGGCACAGTAGCTCAGCGTGTTCGGTCAGAGTGTTAGCCGCCCTCTGTAATTAAAAAAACTCAGTTAATCGATCAACAACGAACTGAAACAGGTGTCTTGCGACGTCCGCCCCGAGCAGATACAACGAACAAAATGAGATTTTTTTTAAAAAAAAGTAAAAAGTTTAATTTTTTATATTCAGATAATTTTAGTGTAGGAGTAGACGTGATTACCATTCTCCAGGTTGTACACCTCTTGTGCAACCGTTAGATGTGTTTGGTTTTCGGCAAGTGAAATACTTTGTGAAAAGATTGTATGATTTTGCGAAGCTGCACAGGTATACAGAGCAGTATTGTTTACGTGAGTCAATTATCAAAGTTCAGGCACTCACACATAATCAACTTCGCTCTCCAAAATTCCAGGACACGTTCAGATTTGCTTGGACATATGCAGGATTTGACGGTCTACACACGGAAAAATTTGAAAACGTTAAAAACATATTACTTTTGAATGCATTATGGGAATCAGCAGTGATCAATGTCTTGTAAATAATTACTATTAAAAACAGTCTTGATCACGATTTATTTTATAAGGTGACCGGTTTCGACCACTACTGTGGTCATCTTCAGACCATTGAGTGGGAACCCCTTTCTGTTGGAGAATTCTCCAACAGAAAGGGGTTCCCACTCAATGGTCTGAAGATGACCACAGTAGTGGTCGAAACCGGTCACCTTATAAAATAAATCGTGATCAAGACTGTTTTTAATAGTAATTATTTAAAAACATATGTTTTGACAGAGCACAGGGAAAACTGTGCGACTGTGAAACTGTTGCATTCATTTGTTGCAGTTTTGTGACAAACTCTTATGTTTTCATCACTTTTTTGGGAGTGATTATCACATCCACAAGAAAACCTAAATAGGGCAAGGTAGAAGAATCTTTTTACCCATTCGCCAAGTGTACATGTTAGGTGGGTCGACAACGTACTCCTGTCATGTGATGCACATGCCGTCACCAGTGTCGTATAGAATATATCAGACGTGTTTTCCTGTGGAGGAACCAGTTGACCTATGACCTTGCGATCAAATGTTTTCGGTTCCCATTGGAGAGGCACGTCCTTTCGCCTACAATTCGCACGGTGTTGCGGTGCGGTCGCAAAACACAGACACTAAACCTATTACAGTGAACAGAGACGTCAATGAACGAACGGACAGATCGCAGCTTTGCGAAAATAAAGAAAGTAAGCTTTTCACTCGAGGGAAGACTTGAACCAAGGACCTCTCGTTCCGCAGCTACTCACGCAAACCACGGGACCACGGCGCTCCTGCGCTTACATTTTCCTTGATGTTGCCTATCTTGCGCATGGACTACTCAGTTTGTATATTTTGCTTATTTGTTCACAGTTCCACACAACTTCTTCCTGTTTTCTCGATTGATCTGTGTTCAGTTTTTCAAGGCTTACCCATTGTGCCAACTTATAACTAAATCTGAGGGGGGTGCGATGGGGAGGTTCCCTTGTAAGTTCTAGGGGACTGATGACATCAGATGTTAAGTCCCATAGTGCTCAGAGCCATTTGAACCATTTTGACAGCATACAGGGCTATTACAAATGATTGAAGCGATTTCATAAATTCACTGTAGCTCCATTCATTGACATATGGTCACGACACACTACAGATACGTAGAAAAACTCATAAAGTTTTGTTCGGCTGAAGCCACACTTCAGGTTTCTGCCGCCAGAGCGCTCGAGAGCGCAGTGAGACAAAATGGCGACAGGAGCCGAGAAAGTGTATGTCATGCTTGAAATGCACTCACATCAGTCAGTCATAACACTGCAACGACACTTCAGGACGAAGTTCAACAAAGATCCACCAACTGCTAACTCTATTCGGCGATGGTATGCGCAGTTTAAAGCTTCTGGATGCCTCTGTAAGGGGAAATCGACGGGTCGGCCTGCAGTGAGCGAAGAAACGGTTGAGCGCGTGCGGGCAAGTTTCACTCGTAGCCCGCGGAAGTCGATGAATGAAGCAAGCAGGGAGCTAAACGTACCACAGCCGATGTTTTGGAAAATCTTACGGAAAAGGCTAAAGCAGAAGCATTTCTTAAACAGGAGATTGGAAAACCGATGGATCGGTCGTGGTGGAGATCGTGATCAACAATTCATGTCATGGCCTCCACGCTCTCCCGACTTAGCCCCATGCGATTTCTTTCTGTGGGGTTACGTGAAAGATTCAGTGTTTAAACCTCCTGTACCAAGAAACGTGCCAGAACTGCGAGCTCGCATCAACGATGCTTTCAAACTCATTGATGGGGACATGCTGCGCCGAGTCAGGGAGGAACTTGAGTATCGGCTTGATGTCTGCCGAATCACTAAAGGGGCACATATCGAACATTTGTGAATGCCTAAAAAAACTTTTTTAGTTTTTGTATGTGTGTGCAAAGCATTGTGAAAATATCTCAAATAATAAAGTTATTGTAGAGCTGTGAAATCTCTTCAATCATTTGTAATAACCCTGTACATGAAATTACGACGGCAATGAGCATGTGAACGCCGACACTGGCGTGATGCGTGGTAAATTCCAGCGTTTTCGAACGAGTCCAACTCTGACTTGTCCTACAGTGATGACGGCGTATGTGTTAGACGATACCGTGCTGAATGCAGTTGGGCAGACTGCGCTGTTGAGCAGCATGCCAGATAAACGCCAAACGCTATGGCTACAGCAGCCATTGGTTGTAACCTGCTACATCAACTCCTGCGTGTTGAGGGATATCTGAGCAACTGTTACGTCAGAGAGGTTTTACAGCCCGAGATGCTGCCCCTCCTGCAGCCAGCTCCACGTGCCATAGTTCAGCAGGAAATGTCTGCACCATTGCTTCCGTAGCCTGCATATTCGCCCGATGTGCCCCTCATCAAACCTATCTGGGATGTGCTCCTTCTACAGCTTGTTCATTATAGTCCTGCTGCAACCACTGTCGATGCTTTGAGAACGTGCCATATTTGATTCCATGCCATGACGTCTAGACGCTTTGATTGCATCATGTGGTGGCTTCACACTGTACTGAATTTCAAGGTCAAAGTGCATATATTTACAGCTTTGTAAGTCTAACCACATGTGTATTGTCATTCCGTAATCTGTGGAATATATTTCACTGCAGCCGCATTTCTCTCAGGTGGTGTAGCAATTTTCACGAACGTTAGTGTATTCGGTAGCCATCTGCGTGTGATTTAGGTGAGATAATAGTCACATTTCATTCCATTGGTTCTTCTGACTCTAGTGTTCGTAATCTCCCTCTGGCTCTTGTCTTGAATCGCTGCATGGTCTACTTGTCTTTCTCCAATCACATTACCTGGACTCACCTGTATTGTCTTCTTAGTTGCCTTGACTTTATAGTGAGTGGTCATGATTCTCACCTTGTGCCTCCTGCACAGATCTACTACCCTCTCTTCAGTCTTGTTAGATGTCTTGTGTGCAGTATTTGTTCTACGGGGCCTCTGAATCTCTTCTCGGTGCCCAGTTGTGCGCTGCAGTTATCCACCAGGGCTATTGTCCCCTTTTATCTGCTTCTGTCATTACCTTATCCAACATGTTACAGAAATTTTCCATATCGTCATTGTCTGCTGTTTTTGTCATTCTTGGAGTGTTGACCAAGCGATCGACCAATTGAATAAGTGCTGTGCTAAGTGCCATATGAAGTAATATCTTTCTCCCACTTCACTTGCCCTTGTTGTCTTGTAAAGTCGTGTGTCACTAGCGATGTATTCAAAGTGTATAGATCTCCATTAATCATTATAATGTTTTACCATACATCCTTTCTTCATTTTTAGTTCGGGTAACAGAAAAGATAAATCCGACTCACGCAGGAGAGCTTCTGTAAAGTTTGGAAGGCAGGAGACGACGTACTGGCAGAAGTAAGGCTGTGAGGACGGGGCGTGAGTCGTGCTTGGGTAGCTCAGTTGGTAGAGCACTTGCCCACGAAAGGTAAAGGTCCCGAGTTCGAGTCTCGGTCCGGCACACAGTTTTAACCTGCCGGGAAGTTTCATATCAGTGCACACTCCGCTGCAGAGTGAAAATCTCATTCTGGAAACATCCCCCAGGCTGTGGCTAAGCCATGTCTCCGCAATATCCTTTCTTTCAGGAGTGCTAGTCCTGTAAGGTTTGCAGGAGAGCTTCTGTAAAGTTTGGAAGGTAGGAGACGAGGTACTGGCAAAAGTAAAGCTGTGAGGACAGGGCTTGAGTCGTGCTTGGGTAGCTCAGTTGGTAGAGCACTTGCCCGCAAAAGGCAAAGGTCCCGAGTTCGAGTCTCGGTCCGGCACACAGTTTTAATCTGGCAGGAAGTTCCATATCAGCGCACACTCCGCTGCAGAGTGAAAATCTCATTATGGCTTAACGAATTTTCCGTAAAAATAAGTTCCGGGTTGGCAGCAAATATAACCAGCCATTACCAGACATAGCAAAGAAGGCAGACATCGTGGCTAATTACCTGGAAGATAATGATTCGTGTGACCAGATATCTTCATCTTCTAAGAGTGGCCCCAGACCAATGAAGAGGCGCTTGGCCCTGGAACACACGAGAACCTAAGTAGATGCCACCAGCTCTGGATCAGGCGACGACATGAGGAAGATGTAAGAATCGTCACCTGCAGAGAGCTTGCACACTGAAAATCAATGGCAGTTCACACACAGGTCAGCACTCGCAAATAAAATTCTTGAGTAGAGAGAAAAAAACTTTAACGGCGGTGCACGTGCTTCACATAAAAAGACAACTTGGTGCTGGTTCCACAAAAAGTATGGATACATTGCAGGACAATGTACAGCGCTGTGTGATTACCCAAATGGGAACGACGCGCGTTAGTGGGTTACCACACTCGTCATGCGGATAAACGCTCCCTGGACAGCAACAAAAAAAAATTTGCTGTAGATTGTCACAAATGAATTCGGATCTGAACAGGTGATAAATGACATGATTATTGCACATATAAAATGTAAGAACTGAAATACTGTGTGATCAAAAAGTCAGTATAAATTTGAAAACTGAATAAATCACGGAATAATGTAGATAGAGAGGTACAAATTGACACATGCTTGGAATGACATGGGGTTTTATTAGAACCAAAAATATACAAACGTTCAAAAAATGTCCGACAGTTGGCGCTTCATCTGATCAGAATAGCAATAATTAGCATAACAAAGTAAGACAAAGCAAAGGTGATGTTCTTTACAGGAAATGCTCAATATGTCCACCATTATTCCTCAACAATAGCTGTAGTCGAGGAATAATGTTGTGAACAGCACTGTAAAGCATGTCCGGAGTTATGGTGAGGCATTGGCGTCGGATGTTGTCTTTCAGCATCCCTAGAGATGTCGGTCGATCACGATACACTTGCGACTTCAGGTAACCCGAAAGCCAATAATCGCACAGACTTAGGTCTGGGGACCTGGGAGGCCAAGCATGACGAAAGTGGCGGCTGAGCACACGATCATCACCAAACAACGCACTCAAGAGATCTTTCATGCGTCTAGCAATACTTTGTTTTTTCTGTTCCAATAAAACCCCAAGTCATTCCAAGCATGTGTATCAATTTTTACCTCTCTATCTACTTATTCCGTGATTTATTAAGTTTCCAAATTTATGTCGACTTTTTGATCACCCGGTATATTTACTGACAAAATGAACACTTACCTTTTGTTGTACAACTTCTCCTTTCCTGTGAATGTGGGTCAGAGCGTAGGTACATGTGCATACATTGACAGAACCAGTCTAACACTTGTGATGAAATAGAATTTGTTGATAATACAATACTTTCTTGTAGCACTGTTCATTCAATGGAAATTCTTCCTCATGGCACTCTTCAAAGATAAAGTTCAGAAACATATAGACCTCACGTCTTTGTGTCGGGCTGTTTCAGGACAGACCACCGACAGTGGGGTGGTGAACTTCTTTGGACACGTCTTGTTACTCCCATCTCAATGGTGCGGCCAGCGATGTTCTGGTAGCAAGGAGCATTTTTGTGGTATCTACAGCAGTTTCCAGCACTATAACTATCTACTACACCACAAAAACCATCGTAGTGTGCAGTTTTGCTCTGAAACATTCTAACTAGCTGTTAATTACAGATAGAAATATGGGAAGCAGATTCCTGGTAGATTTTTGTTCAGATACTAGTGTTTTTCCTTGGCACCTGGGCTCTGAACTAACGTCAGCCACATGCCATAACTTTATTGACAGTAGGAAACAATATCCAGCTCAAGTATGGTGAACAGGAGATTTCGTCACACCTGCATCCTACTTTCATGGCGACACAGAAGTTCGTCGTCGCTGATGTCAGTAGCCCAGTCTTAGGAGCTGACTTTCAAAGGTTGTCCAGACTGATGTCAGACTTGGTTAACGGCTTCTTAGTGAGTGCTAACATAAACAGTTTTCTACCAGTTCACAAACAGTACGCAGGGCACGCACAAAGATTTCTGCGGCATGTTCAGTGGATACTCGAGTCTTGTTCTTCGACAAATGCAGACTAAGATGTGTGTGGCATGCAAGAAGCGCCATATTTCATTCAACTACTTCGGCAAATGCAGACTACAGATGTGTGTGGTATGCAAGAAGCGCCACATAACATTCAACTACAGTATCTTTACATGTGAGCTATGTGCCATCTCCCGTGACACTATTTGCGCGCAGTTATTGAATAATTCCCTGTACTGACAGATCCAATTAAAGCATGGGGAAAATGCTGTCACGTCAAGACCGTGCCTGTATAGCCTATTTTCGGCCACGAATGTCGCCTACCTCCAGAGAAATTTGCAGTTGCACAACAAGAAGTGAGTAAGATGTTTGCAGAAGACATTGTACCTGTGTCGGACAGCGACTGGGAATCTCCACTCGGTGTGGCACAAAAGGAAAATGGTGCGTGGAGATTATGTGGCAATTACCAAGCATTAAATGCTCGCACAATACCGGACTGCTATCCGACACTAAACGTCGCCGATTTTAATCATGAAGTTAGTGGTGCATCTGTGTCGTCGATTGTGTTTAGGGATTCTCATAGATTCCAATGGCCAAGGAGAAAATAAAGAAAACGGCCGTCGTCAAACCATTCATCCACATCTACATGGATTCTTTGCAAAAAACACTTAAGGCCTGGCAGAGGGTTCATCGAACCAACTTCACAATGATTCTCTTTATTCCAATCTCAAACAGCACGTGGGAAAACCGAACACCTATGTCTTTCCATGCGACCTCTGATTTCCCTTGTTTTATTATAATGGCCGTTTCTTCCTATGTAGGTCGGCGTCAACAAAATATTTTCGCATTTGGAGGAGAAAGCTGGTGAATAAAATTTCGCGAGAAGATTCCGCTACAACGAAAGACGCCTTTGTTTTAATTATGTCCACCCCAAGCCCTTTATCAAGTCAGTGACACTCTCTCCCCTATTTCGCTGTAATACAAAACGTGCTGCTCGTCTTTGAACTTTTTCGACGTACTCAGTTAATCCCATCTAGTAAGGATCCCACACCTCGCAGCAGAGTTCCAAAGGAGCACGGACAAACGTAGTGTAGGCAGTCTCCTTAGTAGATCTGTTACATTTTCTAACTGTTCTGAAAATAAAACAGTCTTCGGTTACTCTTCCCCACAACATTTTGTATGTGTTCTTTCCAATTTAAATTGTTCATAATTGTAATTCCTAGTTATTTAGTTGAATTTACGTCCTTTAGATTTGACTGACTTTTCGTGCAACGGAAGTTTAACGGATTCCTTTTAGCGCTCACAAGGATGACTTCAAAATTTTCATTATTTAGGGTCAATTGCCAATTTTCGCACCATACAGATATCTTTTCTAAATCGTTTTGCAATTTGTTTTAATCTTCTGATGACTTTATTAGACGATAAACGACAGTGATTTACAGACAACCTAAGACAGCTGCTAGGACTGTCTTCTAAATTGTTTATGCAGGTAAGGAACATCAGTGGTCCTATAACACTACTGTGGTGACATCATGCAGTTACGTGGTGTCGTCTTCGCGTGTTTAGTAGTAGTAGTAGCAGTAGTAATAGCAGCTTTATTCATGCGTAGATCTCTTTTTACAAGGATATGGGACATGTCAAAGTATTTACAAGTTCAGACCAATTTAAAATAAGCTAATCTGTATACACATACATTTACAGACTTCTAGTTAGAGACAATCATTAGATTTACTCCTAGTATACAACACTTTCTCTACAAGTAACTTATTAAATAATGTAATGCTACACTGTTCACTCATCTCTCACTATCAGTCAGTGCACACAATATACACACATTGTTTCGTAACACTTCACTCACTACACACACAAACGCACACATACACTGGTGTTCTCTGGGCCATTTTCTGTACCACAAATCCCATTTACTATCCTGGAAAACTGAGTCAGTATCCCTCTATAATGAGTGAGAGGAAGAGGAAGAGGTGTTAGTGTTGTGCTATGTATAGCTTGGTGGTAAGTATTTATAGAAAAGGAAAAAAGAAGGGAAAAAACATAGTGTTAAGATGTTACGTGGAATGTTGGATGTTTTATAATCATTATTATTATTTATTTGTATAACATTCGTTTTTACCAAACCCCTTCTCTGTTAATCCTCCAATGTATAAAATGTATTGCATAACAGGTACTTTTTAGCTGCCTTTTTAAATAAATGTATTTTTGCAATTTCTTTGATCTCTTTTGGTAATCTATTGTACAGTTTTATTCCTTGGTAGAAAATGCTGTTTTAAGTTTTATGTTTATTTTTTCTTGGTAAATGTAAGTTGAGTCTAGCTCTTGTTCCATGGTCATGGACAGAGCTGTTTGTGCAGAAATTACCAATGTTATTTTTGATGTGTGCAACTGACTGGTAAATGTATTCACATGGGGCACTTAAAATCCTCAGTGTTTTGAACAGATCTTTACAATGACCTCGGGTACTAGTTTGGTTATTATTCTTGTAGCTCTTTTCTGAAGTTTGAAAATTGTGTTCATATTTGTGCTTTTGCTCCCCAAAACGGAATGCCATAGCTAAGAATTGAGTGTACATATGAATAGTATGTAACTAAAAGACGCTGCATGTTACATACTGATGATAGGATTCTAAGGACATAACATGCTGATGACATTCTGTTTGCAAGTACCATTGTGTGGTCACGCCACTTTAACTAAGAATCAATATTCATTCCTAGAAATTTTGCATTTGTTACACAGTCTATAGAGGTGCAATCTATATTTAATTTAACATTGTCATTTTCCCTCTTCAAACTGAAATTCTTGGCATTAGTTTCCTTTATGTTCAATGTCACTTTGTTGCTTATTGACCAATTGTAAACTTCCTTGAGAGTTTCATTTGCTTTCTCTGCGAGAAGTTCTCTTGCTTTCTCAGTGACTATAATATTGCTTTCATCAGTGAAGAGAATTTTCTCATCATGGGAAACACTATTGGGAAAGTCATTGATGTACATCAGTTATAGTATTGGCCCTAATATGCTACCTGTATTAATGTATTTTGATTCTAATAAGTGTTTTACTAAATGTTTTGATCTATTAGAAGTATGTGTTATCTCTACTCTTTGTACCCGATCTGCTAGATATGATCAAAACCAGTCATTAGCTACCCCTCTTATTCCTAATGCTTCTAATTTATCTAACAGAATCTTGTGATCGACTGTATCAAAGGCCTTAGAAAAATCCAAAAAATATACCTGTAACGCACTCATCTTTACGAAGAGCATCAAGTACAACTTTTGTGAATTCTACTATGTCTGACTGCGTATTTTTGCCACTTTGGAAACCAAACTGTGATTCGCTTAAAAGGTTGTATTTATTCAGGTAATTCATTAATCTGTCTTTCATAATTGGTTCCATTATTTTTGAGAATGGTGACAGCAGGGAAATGGACCGGGTATTTTCTGTCTTCTGCATTACCTTTCTTAAGCGAAGGTACAACTCTTGAATGTTTTAACTGCTCTGGAAATGTCCCTGATATGAAGGATTCATTCATTATATTTGTTGACTTGCCTTGTATAATCTCTATGCATTGTTTTAGTACACACATTGGTACTTCAAAACTACATCTACTGACTTTTTATTTTTTAGTTTTTCAACAGTTTTGTTGACTTCATTCTTCATGATTGGAAGTACCATCATTGTATTTAGAGCAACATTATTTACAGGTGTTATATTTGTTTTGGGAAATTTTTGCTGTAACTTCTCCGAAATACTTGAAAAATGCTCATTTACATAGTTTTCTAAGTGTTGTGGATTATTTATAACCTTATCCTCCTCCCTTAGCATTATGTTTTTCTGTGTTTGTTTGTCTCTCCCCATTTCCTTTTTTATAACATCCCAGAGTGCTTAGCTTTTATTCTCTGCATTATATATTATTTGGTCACTAATTTACTTTTTTGCAGCAATCAGCACCTTCCTATACATCTTTTTGTATCTATGACATAAATTTAAGAATTCTGGATCATTGCGACTCTTTTTCATGTAACTGAGGTATTTAAGTGTTTGGGAGGACTTCTTAATACCTACTGTTATCCATCTATTTTTGTGTGCTGTTGATACAGACATCTATACTTTTGGAAATGCCTTTCAAAGTTCAGTTTAAGTAATTTGAAGAATTTAGAGAATTTTTTGTTCACATTGGTTTCATTATACACTTCATCCCAGCTTTTTTTTGCCAGTTCTTTTAAAAAATCTTTTATTTTGATTTCTGATACATGTCATTTGTAGGCTTGTGGTTTAGGGAATGATTTCACTGTTGTTATTTTACATAGATGGTCTGATAGTCCGAGATCTTTTACAGCGACATCATTTTTTTCCTGTCCGTATTTGTGGCCACATGGTCAATTATTAATGAAGTCATTGTAGTAACCCATGTTGCAATCTTGACCAATAGGGACATGCCAAAACTTTGAAGGATATTCATGAGGATGCTGCTGGATTCATTTATGATATTTGTGTTGATGTTAATGTCCCTCCACAGAATTATGCTCACCTTTGTACTTGAGACTTTATCTAGAACTTCTGTTAGTTTATTGAAAAAAGTGTCCACACTATCACTAGGAGATCTATACACAAACAAATTGATTAATTTCTTGGTGATATCTAGCCCTTTTAATTGAACAGCTGATATTTCAAAGTGTTTGTCTTCACTTACTGTACTGAGGTCATGTCTTGATTTGAACTGTGTTCATTTTCTGATAGAAATGCATGATACTCCACCCCTTGAAGCAGTTCTGCAGTAAGAGTTTGCCATTTGATACGATGATACTACTACATGTTGGATTTTTGTGTCTCTACACCAGTGCTCAGTAACACAAACTACTGTGCAGTTCAAAGATTGTAGCTCCATTTCTAATAGTTGCATTTTATTTTTTATTAATTGCATGTTTTGATGGTGGATTGTTAAGTCTGTGGAATGCCCCATGTTACTCTTTCCAATGGTTTGTTTTTCTTTGTGGCATCTGGTGTGTGTGCTATTTGAAGTGTTAAAATCTGTATTGTGAGTGGTTGTTTCAGTATTTTTTAAACTGCTGGAGATACTCTTTAGGCAGGGGAACCTGTTGTCAGGATTTATGCTAAAAAAGACCTACTTCTCCTACCCATGACAACAGGTATTTGACCGTGGTTGGACCGAGATCCACCCAATATACTTTCATGAATTCCCTTTGGAAATCGCGCCGTCAAATGTTTCGCGCTCCAGCTACCAGAGGCGCCACAATCGCGCCGTCAAACATTTCGCGCGTCAGCCACCAGAAGTGCTATGTTTCATAGCTGTATATGTGTCTTTGTTTTTGTACTTTCCAAGCTAGCAGTTTAGTTTGTGAAAACGCTAATGTTTTTGTTCCCTGTATGTTATTTTCAACTGTAAGCTCGGAATGAGCGAAGTAGCCTTGTATTCTTTGCTGTCTCCTGTGGCTGTAATATTGTTCAAAGGAGTTTCTGTGTAGTGTGTTTCCATCGATGAAGTGCATGCAGGTTCTAACAGTCAAACGACAGTCTGCCCAGCTTGTGCCAACAGCAGGAGATAAAGGGTAGCTATTTCAAGTTATATGTTTTTGACAATGCAGCAAATGTAAATAAAATATTCATTTAGCAATAATGACCAGTAAGGATGTGGCACAGAGTAGATAGCAAACAAGTAATACCGTCACAGTCTGACACACCATTGGAAGTCTCAACGGAAGTGGCCGAAAAACCCAGGACGTGATGACACCGGCTCCCGTCAGCTCAGTTACTGCACAGTCTGCTAGCGCGACGCCAGCTTGTAACGCCAGAAATGCATATCCTCCTATTTCCATCTATTGTACTATAATTTTTTTCCTTATTTTGTTACCTGAAGATATGATGTTTCTGTGTCTTTATATATTGTAATTGTTTTACTATTTGTGTATATATATATATATATATATATATATATATATATATATATATATATATATTTATGCATTTATGTCGATGTATAATTGATTTGTTTTGTAAATATTATTTGTATTTTTACGCTGGGTGTGGCCTAGGGAAAACTATGCTATCGAACGATTACATCGATAGGTCATGTGGAGAACCAAAGTGTTTAGGATCTTTGCGAGTGTTAACTCTGCCGCGTGGAGCGAGGGCAGAGAGAGTCTGGCTGGAGTAGGGCGGTGGAACAGGTGTGTTGAGTGACGCTCCTGCGAGTTGCCGCGCTTTCGGGGTTTGGCAGCATGTAATTGCGCTCGACTTGCTATGATAGTTTCTGACACGGTGTCACGGACAGGAAGCATTAGCTGGTGCACATCAATAGCCCATTTCGCCTGGTGACAGTGTCGAGAAGAAGGCGCGCCAACATCCATCTTCTGCAACAGCGACAGCCGACAATGAGTGACTGTCGCCACCTCCTCGACTGACGACTTCAAACCTTCAATCAACCAACAAGGAACACTGGGGGCACGTAAAGTTTTAGAACTGTATGGCAGACCTCAGCTTTCAAAATTGTCCCATTTGCCTCACAAAATTACAGCAACTTAGCATGAACCTTTGTTGCTCATTGTCCCAATTGCATTGCCAAGGAGGGTCCCTTCCTTTTCCGGAATGAACCCGAGTGTCGTTGAAATTCATACGCCAGCATTAAAGTAATATCATTCCATTTCACGGCTTTAATTTCAAAGTTCAGTTAAAGTATTCATAGCTGGCTACAATATTTAGATTACACAAGCAGAAATTAAGAGTGCGAGTTTTGTTACCATATATTTGCTTACCTGTGACTACAGCTCAGCTTGGTACGCACTAAATTTTACTATTGTTAATTGTTCAGAATCATTTAATTCTAGTTCAAAGTTAAATCTCTTACTTCTAAATTGCGTAGATTCAAGTATCTTTTGAAATGATTGTTGAGGTAGCCCAAGACTAACCTTATTTTATTGAATTTCGTAGTGCTTCAGAAACAAAGTTCACTATTAATTTCAGTCACTAAATTAACATTCAGTTTTCCGGTTTTATTAATTCTTTTGCTAGATTAAGTCAGAGTGTAGCGAAAGTTATTACTTCTGACAAACATTCAGTTATCACACAACACGTGATAACCTTCAGTTGCCATGCTTTTAGTGCTAGATATATGTGCATTAATCTTTCATTTTTAGTTATTATAGTAGTTGTCCATAAGACTGGCGACCGTTATTTTCCCCAAATCTCAAATATCTAATTAACGCCAATTAATTGTTAACGTAACGACCGCACATTTACTTTCT
The DNA here is from genome assembly GCF_021461385.2 of Schistocerca piceifrons. NCBI lineage: Eukaryota > Metazoa > Arthropoda > Insecta > Orthoptera > Acrididae > Schistocerca > Schistocerca piceifrons. The sequence goes on from NC_060145.1 coordinate 60,802,785, forward strand.
TTATTAATTTTACCCTTTTCTCAAAATTAATTTTCACCAATTTCATTTGCATTTTTACTTTCATTTAGATGTAACTGTTCCTCCCTCTTTACCGACAAATTAACTTCGGTGACGATTGTTTTTCCCAAATTTCCATTAGGTGCATGCGGTTTAATTTTTACTGTCATTAAGGTCGATAAGTGAGGGGGAGGATACAAACTGTTTCACGCGCAGATCAACGACGCCTTGGTGGCAAAGGTAGATCTACTGACGTAGCAGATCAGCGAACTGTTATCTCGACACGACCCGAGCAACGGCAGAAGCCAGAATCGATACCGCTCACTCTCGCGCAGCAGGTTATCCTTTTCCGCAGCTGAATCTGAGTAGCAAGGTATCTGCTGGTATTACTGGAAATTCGGGGAGCAAGCGCAGCCCTCTGCATTTACCCAAATGGCAACGGCGGTCGGAAGTAGGCGCCTCCTCCGATCGCCAGTCAGTATCTCCATGCCTGTTCGTTAGTGATTGGCGATCTGTCTGGAAATATTTAATAGACACAGGGTACGATTTGTCAATTTACTCACTGACTATGCTACACAGGAAGCGACCATCTACGTTATTCTGTCAGACTGCTGCAAACAAATCAGTCATAACAATGTATGGCAACCTGCATTTGGGACTAGGCCTGGGTTTACGACGAGCCTTTGTGTGGGATTTTACCATTGCAGACGTCGCCGAACCTATCATTGGATCGGATTTCCTCGCCCATTATAATCTACTGCAGGATATGAAGTACTCACGCCTAGTTTCTAATACTACAGGCTTAACAGCGTCCGGATTTCGGCTTAATGCAGCCGTTCATAGTGCCGAAGTAATACAGGTGGCGGCCGGCGATTTCGTGTAGCTGCTGAATGGATTTCCGGCCATGTAACGACCCACTGGAGCGCCTAAAGAGGTAAGGTATGACACTGTCCGCTACATAGAGACGACCGACCGTCCTTCCAAGTCTTGCTGAGGACGATGTTAGGCTCCAGATCGTCTTAAAATTGTGAGAGCAGAGATCGACAGTGTGATTTGTGAAGATGTAAGGTGACCTTCCAACAGCTCTGGTCCTCACCACTACATTTGGTCCCAGAACAGGATGGTGCGTGGGGCTCCTGTGATGACTACAGAGCCCTGAATGCCAGAACAGTACCACACAGACACCAGTGCCACTGTTACACACAGATCCCTGTAGCCAAACGAGACATTCCCACGACAGCGATCATCACTCCTTTTGGCCTGTTTGAGAGCAAATTTATGACTTTTCGACTCAGGAACGCTGCTCAAACATGGCAACGCATCATTGATTCCATGCTACAGGGCCTAAATTTTTTTTCGCTTGCTGGGCGAATTTTAGTTTTTTCACCATCAGCAGAGCAACATCGGCAGATCGGCAGCATTTAACAGAAGTGTTTAACACTATGGCGTCGTCACGAAAACCGCCAAATGTGTCGTTGACCAGCGCTAAGTGGATTTCCTAGGGTATAGGATATCAGCAGCAGGATCAGAGAAGGCGGAAGCCATCTTACGGACTTCACATCCAAATACAGCAAAGGAATTGCTTTGATTCCTCACTGTGTTACATTTTTATCGCCGTCACTTGCCACACTCTGCCGAACTACAAGAACCATTAATTGCAGCGCTCATTGACCCAAAGAACAAGGTTATCCCGCCTATAACATGGACTGAAAGCATGTGCGTGGCGTTTGAAGTGGCCAAAAAGAGCATTACAGACGCTGCACTATTGGCGCACCCTTAGTTTACTGCATCTTTGGCACTAGTGGGCGACCCTAGCCAGAATGCGATAGGCGCTACGAAGCAACACATGGCAAACACTCAAGTTTTTCTTCTGCAAACTTTCGCTCTCACAAAAGCTGTAGAGCGCCTACAAAAGAGAACTTTTGATTGTTTATGAGTCCATCAAATACTTCAGACCTCACCTAGAAACTAGAAGTGGTGGGACAAGACCGACGTCGCCCCACTCTCCAGTGTCGCCAAATTTATTCAAGATGGCGGATACAAGATGGCGGCGATAGATATGGCAACGTCACAATGATGTCATTGTAGGGAGCTCAAATTTTGATGGGAAAATAAGTCAGTTGGGCTACCTCCACTAATCTAACCCCCTCCCCTCCCCCCTCGCCACCCCTAGAAAATGGTGGGAAGCTCAAATTCCAGCAGGACAATGCAACACAGCATGGCTACCTCCACTAACGTAAGAAAATGGGGGAAAAAGGTCACTAGGGCCACCTCCACTAACCTAAGTCATCCAACCACCACCTCTTCCGGAAAGGACTCAGCCTGTGCTGGGCTGCTTGATAAGATGGACATAAGTCTTTATTTTGCATGCAGTGTTTATTTAAACAATTTGAGGCAGTGGCTCCATCCAGTGTGTCCACCATGAGGTCCGCAGTCCAGCTGACCTAGTACACAGTACTGCCACCAGAGGGCACTGTCATCTCTTCCGTGATGTAATCCAAAATGGCGGTCGAGAGGGAAAATGGCGGAGAAAGGACTCAGCCTGATCTGGGCTGTTGGTGAGAGGAAGGAGTGTACTTTATTTATTTTTGGAACAGTTTATTTATGGACGTATTTCACATACTTTATTTATTATACTGATACAAAACATTCATTCTAACATGCTTGGGGTCACAATATACACCCTACAGAGCGGCAAACGACTCGTAAGTCATCTAAATAATGCAGTACAATGATGTACAGACACGCATACGACTCGTAAATTACCGAAATAATGCATTGAACAGCCTATAGAACTGCAAACTACTCGTAAATCACCGAAATAATGCAGTTCACTCACGTGCAGACACGCTCACTAATTACAAACTGTCGAAATAATGCATACAGTTTATTAAGGGACGGATTTCACATAGTTTATTTATCACAATAATACAAAACACTCACTCTGGGCCGGCCGGAGTGGACGAGCGGTTCTAGACGCTACAGTCTGGAACCGCGCGACCACTACGTCGCAGGTTCGAATCCTGCCTCGGCCATGTCGAAATGATGCATTACACAGCCTGCACACCCCTTCACAAAATAATGCAACAGACACGAAAACGATAATGCATGTGTAATGCTATGCAAACACACTCACAGTGCTTAAACAGCCGAAATGATGCAGTGCACAAACACTCACTGCACAGAAAAAACGCTTTCAAACTACCGTCAACCGAGCAGTATCAGCGAACTGCACACCCTACAGAACTCCTAGGCATGCACGCCGGGCGGCGCGCTCACGCTGGTCCCATACGCGAAACGCCTCTGGGTCACGTGCGTGTGTTTACTCTTGCTGGCGCGATACCTCTCTCCCTGTAGATACTGATGTCACAGGTCGCGCTATAGAAATCTGTTCCAATGGTTCCCAGAATAGCAGAGGGTGAATTGTTCCTGTCGATCCTAACAGAACATGTGAGCTGCGTCTAGCTGTGCACTTGCTGACGCATTGCTGCGAAATGTTATTGTGGCAACTCACCATCTGAAAGGTTCTCAGTGTTATACTGATGTCACATGGGTATGTAAATAAGAGTCAAGTCGACTTCTCAGAAATTGTAAACTATGTAAATGAGAGCCAAGTCGACTTCTCAGAAATTGTAAAGTGTCACAGCAATAGTTAACGGTCACTTTTGTAGGAGCTTTCGTGATGTCTCAGCTTGTCCGCATGGATATTCTTGCCCTGACAGAACTTGTTTATGAAAATAGCCCAGAATAACGCCGAATGCATTCCTCCTGATTGTCCTAACATGGCACCCCGTCCATTACATGTTACCCTTCCGGAAATCGTTAAGTCCTCCTTTCAGCAAACATCTCCGAAACGTAAACGTTCTCACTGCTATGTAGAGGCTCCTACGTCCCGGCCACACGATGTCTTGTGAATGAATGGAGTGTTATGATTGCTTCTTACTGAATTTATCCAGCAAATTACTGATGCCACCGGTGTGGAAGCACTGTCCACCTTTTTTTTTCCTTTCTGCAGATGAGACTTTCAGTGGCAAAAATATTATTTTGTACAGCGTGCCATATTGCACTGACATTTAAACCCTGCAAAATGGACCTACATATCGTCAAATACAGAAAGACTCTTACTCAATTACACTGCTCTGCCACTGAGGATGGAAGCCTGAATATTTCAGCGTGAAACCGATCTCCACGTACCATATCACATATCTATGTGGCAAACACACAATTTGTAACCCGCGCCATACAAAGTCGCCACTTCTGCGTCCTCCATATAGCTATCGACAATCAGTCACTCGTACATGTACCACGAAGACTGTTGTACAAAGGCTGGGTCGGTTCCCCTCGGTACAAAGGCGTTACAGTTTCCGGCCCCAACCTACTTGCTTGCTACTGTGTTTTCTACTGCCATCTCCAGGCTCACAAGAATATTGGAAACCAGACACATATTTATCATTGTAACTATAATTAAATATTAGAACTGCTACCGCAGTCTGACACCAAACAATGTACTGGAAATGTCTCCTCGTGATGGCTGTGGTTCTGGAACGAATCTCAATATCTATAGTACACTTAATTTTCCATGTATTAAAAGTCTTTCATCCCTCTTACGGCTTTCGATGTTCTGACCCTATACCTCCCTCACGATAGGACACACAGTATCGACCACCAGAAACTCGTACATATATTGTGAAGGCTGTTGCATAAACGCTGTGTCAGCTCCCCTTGGCAGAAAGGCGTCACTGTTCGTGGCCCCTCTCTGCCTGCTTGCTACACCCATCTCTCCAGACTCTGTGATCACAACAACGCATGTATTTTCACATGGTTTGCCAGGATATTATATCATTAACACGATAGTTTTCGATATCACGCACATAGCAGTATCGCTTTATAATGCTACAGCCTCCCCCAGGATTATTATGAATTTTCTGATACCACCTTTTTTTGTATACATCCATGTTTTTATCATACGATTCAGCGTTCTGTAAGGCCTTTTATGTGTATCTTTATAGGTATCATTCAGTTCAATTTGCCAGAAAACCTATTATTCTTTGTAAACACACACAGAATATTCTGGAAGGACGTACACTATCGTGATTGTCAATAGATTGTTGTCATTAACATAATTATGTACAAATTATATATCAAATCGAGAAATGGAAGTAATAAATGTTTACTACAAATATTAACAGTCTGTGGAAATGTATTTAATTTATGTAATCTGGCAAAGCATGATGTGTATACTTAGCAACGAATTTATGTAATCTGGCATACCACATTGTATATAATTAATAACGAAATTCGTACAATCACTAATTACAAAATTAAAGTAAAATCAAAATAATTCTTGAAATCAAATTGTAAATTAATTTTCACATAAATTTACCAAAGATGGTAATAAAAAATAATATGGTATTATACATTACATCTTATAATCTGTACAATGTAACAGCAGTTAGTTTGGATGAAAATATGTTTTAATTGTAAATTACGTTTTGTAATAAATTAACAATGTGGCAATTATTAAAAATTGGATTTAAAGCGACTCAGCGAAGCTGCAGAGAAGTCAGTCAGTAAAGTCAGTTAAAAAGGTCAGTCAGTTAGTGTTTTGTTTAACTCAGGAGTCTGTGCAGATCGGTTGTCAACTAATGTCAACAAAAAAATTTGTGAAGCTTGAAACTTTCGTGATGTTCTTATCAATCATCAATGAACCTCAGGCCAAGTTAAGTTAAATTAAGTTAAGTAACGTTCGAAAATATAAGATCGTTACATTTGGTGGAGGAGCCAGGATTGATGTTTGGAATTGGAACTGTGTTTAATGAGTGATTGTTTCAGGCTAGTAAAAAATTCAAATGCTAGACAACTTTTGCCACCAGCCTTTGTGACCAAGCAGTTCTAGACTCTTCAGTATGGAGCCGCGTGACTGCTATGGTAACAGGTCCGAATCTTGCCTTGGGCATGGATGTGTGTGATGTCCTTAGTTTAGTTAGGTTTAAGTAGTTTTAAGTGCTAGGGGACTGATGACCTCATATGTTAAGTCCCATAGTGCTCAGAGCCATTTGAACCCTTTTCAACCACAACTTTTGCCCAGAGAATTATTTGTGCTGACAGTTCATGGAAAGATCGAAAGAAAAAAATTCTTTACCTGCTGTGGGAGGATCGTAAATCATCTGTTTTGGATATCATTACCTGCTGATAATAGACCAAATTCTCGGACTGCGCCACTGGAATTCAGATGAGTAACTGTTCTTTTAAATTTCTAATGTTAAGTACTGTTGTGTGACGAGAACACGAAAATGAAAGAAGAGAAGCATGTACATCATTAATCCGTAGAAAACATTTCAGACCTCGGGTCAAGTATCAGTGAACCATTGTCCAGCAGTAATCCAATCATAGATCCAAGTTTTGGTGGAGAGGGTTCCAGTAAAAATGTCAGCATAAGAAGTCCAATTACACAGGGAAGAGTAGGCGGAGATAATTTGTTGATGTTATTAATGCAGCATATGAAAGAAGCGAAGGAACAGATGGGAAAGATTAGGCAGGATATTGGTCAGGAAAATCACCATTTAAGTGAACAAATGGTGGAATTAAAGAATACTGTTACTGAAAATACTAATCAGATAAGGGAAATCCAGGAGAGTTTGGCAGCACTAAAAATTACTGTTGAGACAGGACAGGGTAAACTCAATACTCATGTAGGAGCAGCAGAAGAACGAGTAGATGTATTAGAACCTAATTTCACAGAAGAGTTGTCCAAAAACGAGGAGAGATTCGAAAAACTAGATAAACATGTAGAAGCATAAAATTCTAAACTTAAAGTAGAGGCTGCTCAGACTAGCAGAATCTTAGAAGAAAAAGTAGAAGCTTACAAAAGGAACTCTGAGTTAAAACTTACAGACATTACCAATCAAATAAGTAATGTAGAACTGAAGTGTGATGAAAAAATAGATTTGTGTAAAAATAACGTTGTAGATTTAAGTAAGAAAGTTGTAGAATTACAAGGGGGTGTAGCTCAAAGAAATTTTGTTAGCAATATTAATTGTGTGTGGGGTAGCATACCTTTGAAATGCTTTCCAGGAGATGGGAAATTGCATCCAGTTGATTTTCTACGGCACTGTCCGGATAATTTTAGTAATGACATGACAGACAATGTTAAAATTGAATTTGTTAAGCGATTTTTGGATGGAGAAGCAATCTCATGGGCGAATCACAATGTTAGTTCTACCTTGTCGTATGATGAATTTAAAATAAAGTTCTTAAATAAGTTTTGGTCATAATCTGAGCAAGCTAGGATTAAAAATGAGTTCTTGAATGGTCGAATGTGTAGGAAAAGTGATGGTAGCTTGAAGTGTTTTTGTGAAAACCAATTGAGAAAATTAGTGCACTTAGACAAACCTTCTGCCAAATTAATACAAATAGATGCCTTAAAGAGGAGAATACCAAAAAGAGTACAGTCGGAGTTGATTTGTGGACAAGATGCCTCTGTGGATCATCTTGAGATATGTAGATATGTAGATAAGTTGGATAGAGCATTTGAGAGAAATGAGAGATTAAATAATGGCAGATCTGGCTGTCAACCATCTTGGGGGTGGAATCAAAGCAGGAATCAAGGCAGGAGTGATAATGGGAATCAAAATAATAATAATGGTTACAATAGAAGTGATAATAGACGGATCAACCATAGTAATGGGAATGGAAACAGAAGACATGACAACAGGGAGAGACCTTGGGAGAATAGTAACAGTCAATTAGACAATCACCAATCGAGACGAGGCAATTTAAACTGACTGACGGCTCAGTGTGCTGAGAAATAAGTACCAAAATCAGGCTAAACACCACCGGCCTAGAGACATTGAAAATAGATACGTAAGACAGAGTAATCGAAGATATTGGAGTGGAAATGACAGAAACAGTAAAAAAAGCACATCAGTTTGACACAGTTTGACAGTAACTTCTGGAAAAGTATGAATGAATGTGTTGAAGATAGAAGTATTAGCATCTGTAAGAATGTTAAAAATATTCCGTTAGAGGAGGAAAGTATCTCATTTCTATACAATCAGGATGGTGAAGAAGTTTGCAAAGAAAATGTTGGTTCTGATAGTAATCTTGATGAGTTTGGTTTAGGTAAATTAATGGAGGACGACTCTATCCTTGGTAAACACTGAAGTGATGATACTTTTACTGGTGTACTTCTCAACAATTCTAATGATCATTGTAAACATGTTGTAGAAGTATCTAGTATTGGAGATGATAGCATGTGCAGCAATGTTGTTAGTGAATGTGTCAGTTGTAATAATGAATGGGAGGAAGAATTAGATGGAATGGTGTATATGGAGGTTAAAGAAGATTTAATTAATGGTGAAGAAGATGATGTCAGTAGTATTTGTGAAGAATATGAGAACCAGCGTTTGCCAATGGAAACTGGGAAGGTATCATCAGATAAGGAATATGTGGACAGCCATCATGATTGAGATGGGATAGTAGAAGCTTTATGGGATACTTACAAGGGTTATAGTGACAATGACAGGGTAAAGAGGATCATCAAGATTATTTGTGAAGAATTATATTCCAACTGGGAAGGTAGAACCAATCAGCAGGCTTACAGTGAGATCAGTTCTGGGAAACGTAAACAGTGTGTAAAAGAGGGACATAACATCAAGTAATCCTCTGATGTAGATCTAAGTAAAATACAGACAAGTAGGAGAAATTGTCCAGGCAAAAATGGTATAAATGATTTGGACTTTAGAGAGATTGAGGATGATTTGTTGCATGAAGATGAGGATGGCAGGAAGGAAAACGTTTTAGGTTGCCTGTATATATGTATAAAAGTTGCAAATTATGAGAGAGTTTGCCTCTTAGACACATGTAGTCCTATTTGTGCCATTTCTGAAAAATTTAGAGACCAGATAAGACATAGTGCTGCCTTAGAATAGTATCCTGTTATTGGAATCAAAATTAATTGTAAACAGGCAAGCCTTAATATGTTTCACCATTAATATATGTACAGTGTAATCAAGGACGTATTGTAGTGTCTGACCTCAATGAAAATATCTTGTTCGGAATAAATTGGATACAAGGAGTAAATGCAGATTTTGACTGGAATAACATAAAGTTAAAGCTTACCAACCCAAAGACAGATGTAACACATGTGACTGAACTAATCATCCAAAATTGCCTAGAGAACAATTTTCAAATCAGAAGAGTGATTTGTGTAAATGAAAAGATTGACTTTAACAAGGAAGACAATGAAGAAGAATGCAGTGAAGACAATTATGCTGGATTAATGGACACCAAACTTAAGGAAACTGGGAATCTAGATAATGAACAAACAGATCAATTAGGAAGTTTGTTGTGGGAGTACAAAGATGTGTTTAGTGAGAAACCTGGGAAAGTGAAAAACTATGCATGTAGACTTAATCTAAAACCTCATGAGCCATGGTTTATCAAACCATATTGAGTACCCATCTCAAAAAGAAAAGCTGTGGAGAAATAACTACAAAAGATGGAAGAGTGGGAAGTAATTGAAAGGTGCAATAGTGCATACAATAACCTGTTGGTGGTAGTTTCCAAATGTGACAGTGGAGTAAGACTTGTTCTCAATTCGAGATATTTAAACAAATACCTTGAGAGGGAAACTGAACACCCTGAGAACATAAACGAGTTATTACATAAATTTGAACATATGAAGTACATGTCTAGTTTAGACTTCACAGCAGGTTTCCATCAGGTACCATTGGAGATTCAGTCTAGGAAATATACTGCATTTTGTATAGAGGTAAATGCTATTGCTATTGAGTTGTACCATTTGGTCTTAATGTATCAGTTGCAGAATTTATCCGAGCACTAGATTTTGTTCCAGAAAAAGTCCTTTATGTTGATGACATACTTGTAACAGGAAAGAGCTGCACCCAAGACTAAGAAACAACTTAAATTGTTCTTTGGAATTTGTGGCTACTACTGTAAGTTTGTCAGCATTCAAGCTTTAAATGCACAATGTTTGAACAACTTGTTGAAGAAAAATACCATTTTGCATTTTGGTATGGGACAAGGATTGTCAGGAGGCATTCGCCAACATCAAGAAACAGATGTGCAATAGTAAAATGTTATACAGACCTGATCTTGCAGAGCCATTTTGTATTATGACCGACAACAGTGTCTACAGACTGTTCCAAGGAAGGATGGTAGATGGTGTGATAGAGCATAGATCAATAGCTTTTGCCAGTAGATCTTTACAAAAACATGAGAAGTCATATACCATCACTGAAAAAGAATTGTTAGCAGTCTATTGGGCTTTCCCCAAAGTCAAGAATTACTTATTAGGACATCAAGTAGTAGTATACACAGACCATAAGGCTTTAGTCTATATACAAGAGTGTACTTTGCATCACAGCAGGATAACTAGGTGGGCACTATTCCTCCAGCAGTTCAACTATACAGTAAAGTATATAAAAGATGAAGAAAATCTAATTGATGATACTGTATTAAGATTGCCAGTAGGAGGAGAAGGTGAAAATATCAGTGGTGAGTGTGAAAGGGAATTTCGGATTATGTAGCTAAAAGGGGTGAAAGATGAGAATGAAATCAGAAAAATTTGTAATGACATCCATAGATATCAGAACCATGATTGCAACTGGAAGATAGTTACAAGTTATCTGAGTAGAAACGATATGAGAAAGTAGAGCAGTATTATAAAGTGCACAAGGGTATACTTTTCAGAAGATACAGTGCAGACAGTGATGCTTGGAGATTGTGTTGGCCAGAGCAGTATATTGAAGTACAGTATTCATAAAGTACGTACATGAGAGTTTAGGACATTGTGGGGCACAGGAATGTATCCAAAAGATCCAAGAAAATGTATAATTTTACAAAATTACCACGAGAGTGAGGAAGAAATTATATATATATATGACAGGTGCCAGAGGGTAAAAGTTAGTAATCAAACTTGCAAAGGATATATGCAAAACATCTTGCCAAACGAACAACTACAACTTGTAGCAGTTGATTTTTTATGGATCAGTGCCAGAGACTAAAGGAGGATTTTGTTATATATTTGTCATGGTGGATCTTTTTTCAAAATTCATTGAACTATATCTGTTAAAGAAAGCAACAAGTGAAAACATCATTTTGAAAATTGGAAGAGCTATTTCACAAAGGTATGAAAACTGAAGAGCATACTTTCTGACAATGGACCTCAGTTTACTTCTAAACATTGGAAAGCATTTGCCGAGGATGAGAACATAAACCATATTCTGATATTAGCCTACCATCTGTCAAGCAATCTGACTGTACGTTACATGAGAGAAATAGGGAGATTATTTAGAACTTGTTGCAACAAAAATCATGTGAGCCGGATAGAGTACATAGACAGCTTCGAAGATATACTGAACAGCTTACAGCATTCGTCTACTGGGTTTTGCCCATATGAAATAATGTATCACAAGAAACCACCAAATCTACTTTCTGGCCGTCACACTCTGTGGACGATTTGTATTAGTAAGTAATGTTTACCTTCTTTGTGCATTTTATTAGCTTTATGAACCTGTGATGATGTTCAGGAGGTAATTGGTGGGACACTATATAGTTCTGGGAGTAAAAGACAATTTTCTAGATCCATATATGTGTGTACTGTAGAGCATATAACAGTTATAGATAAGTTAGTGTTACCATTTTCATGACAGTATAGAATCTGGGAGTATATAAGATAATGGAGATTATTGTAGTTATATTCTGTAGAGTATGTATTTGATTTGTGGGAAGGGATAACATGAAGTAGTTCAAAGGTGGATCTATGACAATTACAGGTATGGTCATGATTTTATGAATTTGCTAATGACATGTACAAATGGATAATGTTGATGATGAACATGTGTTATTAAATGAACAACTTGCACTGTGACAAAAGACATTTTGTGGAAATTATGTCATTTATTTATTTATTTATTTATCTGTGGAACAATAAATATTGTATGGATGTCGTCAGATTACAACACTACAAGATTGTGTGATGAGGAACAGTCTGTGAGTTTATGTTTGATATGATAAAAGTTAAATGAGATCTGGGGGGTCAAATATACTGTACAGTGGAATATACTGAAATATTAATAAAATTTTTGTTCATTGACTTTAATCTGTACATAGTAAAATCTTTACAGTTTAGATATGCTTTGTGTGATTTCTTTTATAAGTATGCTAATACTATAGGATCATATGTGAATGATTTAAATAAATTTATACCTGATGTGACTTTAATTGTAACCTACACGAGTACCTTGAATAATGAGTTCATTCCTGTTTCTACCCAGAGAACTGTATCCAAGATGCTTACCTGACCTGGAAGTAAAAACTAAAAACTGTGAAACTAATAGTGGACTGTGCTATTGCCGTGTAGAGACTCCCAGAAAAAGAGGGGTTGGAGATACAAGATGGACAGTGCAAAAGAACTGATAATTGCGAGCTGCCAATTCATTAAAATGTGTGATGTGAACCAGTGACTGGAGTGACAGCTAAAAAGGAAAAAAAACGATTTTTTCTATTAACACTAATAATATGAAATTCAAATGGATTGAAAATATGTGAGATTGATAGTACCAGATTGTGTATATGTATTTAGCAACCATTCATACAAATAATACTTGTAAGAGTGGGTGTGGTGGTGTATAACGCTACAGCCTCCCCCTAGATTATTTGAAATGTCTGATACCACCTTTTTTTAATATGCATCCGTGTATTTATCGTACAATTCAGTGCTCCATAAGGCCTTTCATGTGTATCTTCATAGGTATCATACAGTTCAATTTGCTAAAAAACGTATTATTCTTTGTAAACACACATGGAATATTCTGGAAGGACGTACATTATCGTGATTGTCAGTATGTTGTTGTCATTAACAAAGTTATGTTCATATGCCAAATTATATATCAAATCGAGAAATGGAAGTAATAAATGTTTATCAAGAAATATTAGCAGTCTGTGGAAATGTTGGCATAAATAACTAAGGCCTCTATTTACCATAATTGCAATTGGCACATTAGTCAACACAAACAACGTCATTCCGATTCAAATGAAAAAAACAATTACTATCCAGTGATGCAAATTCATTCGTTATTCAATTTTTACATAATTCATTGTAATAAATGGTGCTTGTAAATTACGCTGATAATTACTTTTTGTTATTTACACTACCCAAATGTACAAAACGGCGGCAAATAAGACAACAAGTGTGTATTTGATTTATGTAATCTGGCAAAACATGATGTGTATACTTCGAACTAATGTTAGCAACGAAATTCGTACAATCACTAATTACGAAATTAAAGTAAAATCAAAATAATTCTTGAAATCAGATTGTAAATTAGCTTTCACACAAAAGCACAAAGATGATAATAAAAAATGATCCGTTATTCTACATTATATGTTATAATCTGTACAAATGTAAGAGCATTTAGTTTAGATGAAATTGTTTTTAATTATAAGTTACGGTACGTTTTGTAATAAATTAACAATGTAGCAACTGTTAAAAATTGTATTTAAAGCGACTCAGCGAGGCTGCAGAGAGGTCAGTCAGTAAAGTCAGTAAAAAGCTCAGTCAGTTAGTGTTTTGTTTACCTCAGGAATCTGTGCAGTTCGGTTGTCAACTAATGTCAATAAATAATTTCGTGAAGCTTGAAACTGTCATGATGTTCTCATCAATCATCATTGAACCTCAGACCAAGTTAAGTTAAGTTAAGTAACGTTCGAAAATATAAGCTCGTTACAGCTTGCACAGTATAACTCTGAAGATACAGACTGGAAATTATTTCTCTAGAAACCCGAAACTTTAGGGAAGTGGAGCACGCTGTAAACCACTGAGTAACTAGAAACTTATCCCGTGTGCGAAGACCTTTACGTGATAACTCGAAAAAAATAGAGAACACTGATATTTCCAACCGTGAATACCGATATCGGCGATGTAACAGATTCCAAAACATTCTTCTAATTTACAAAGTCAGCTAAGGTGTTGCTCATGTCTAGAGAACCAGCAAACATGTCTCCCAACCGTCTTTCACCTGCTAGATGCACAATCCACAGTCGATGCTCTCTGAACTAAATAAAGGCACGAAATGTGTAGAAGCAGTCAACCGGACGATTTACATGGGAGGGAATAATGGTCCAATGTAAACACAGGTCCATATTGAATCCTCTCAAATTTCCACGCGAATACGAAAGCTATCCAACACATACGAAGTATTAGTCCGCTATTCGGCCGTCTAGAGGACGCCATGGTTAGGTTAGCTACATTTCTGCATCCCAACAGGGCTCTCCATTCGGAAAGCTCCTACCATTAGCCGGAGACGTGAATCATTCTCGCCACAGGCGCAGACAGAATCATCCTAGTAAAAAGGACACATATATATTTTATCACTGTACTTACAAATAGATATTAAAATTGCGCTTTCTTGTATTACATTCGACAATGAGCGAAGTATCAGAAATATACCCTACTAACAGCTGTGGCTTTGGAAATACACTCCTGGAAATTGAAATAAGAACACCGTGAATTCATTGTCCCAGGAAGGGGAAACTTTATTGACACATTCCTGGGGTCAGATACATCTCATGATCACACTGACAGAACCACAGGCACATAGACACAGGCAACAGAGCATGCACAATGTCGGCACTAGTACAGTGTATATCCACCTTTCGCAGCAATGCAGGCTGCTATTCACCCATGGAGACGATCGTAGAGATGCTGGATGTAGTCCTGTGGAACGGCTTGCCATGCCATTTCCACCTGGCGCCTCAGTTGGACCAGCGTTCGTGCTGGACGCGCAGACCGCGTGAGACGACGCTTCATCCAGTCCCAAACATGCTCAATGGGGGACAGATCCGGAGATCTTGCTGGCCAGGGTAGTTGACTTACACCTTCTAGAGCACGTTGGGTGGCACGGGATACATGCGGACGTGCATTGTCCTGTTGGAACAGCAAGTTCCCTTGCCGGTCTAGGAATGGTAGAACGATGGGTTCGATGACGGTTTGGATTACCGTGCACTATTCAGTGTCCCCTCGACGATCACCAGTGGTGTACGGCCAGTGTAGGAGATCGCTCCCCACACCATGATGCCGGGTGTTTGCCCTGTGTGCCTCGGTTGTATGCAGTCCTGATTGTGGCGCTCACCTGCACGGTGCCAAACACGCATACGACCATCACTGGCACCAAGGCAGAAGCGACTCTCATCGCTGAAGACGACACGTCTCCATTCGTCCCTCCATTCACGCCTGTCGCGACACCACTGGAGGCGGGCTGCACGATGTTGGGGCGTGAGCGGAAGACGGCCTAACGGTGTGCGGGACCGTAGCCCAGCTTCATGGAGACGGTTGCGAATGGTCCTCGCCGATACCCCAGGAGCAACAGTGTCCCTAATTTGCTGGGAAGTGGCGGTGCGGTCCCCTACGGCACTGCGTAGGATCCTACGGTCTTGGCGTGCATCCATGCGTCGCTGCGGTCCGGTCCCAGGTCGACGGGCACGTGCACCTTCCGCCGACCACTGGCGACAACATCGATGTACTGTGGAGGCCTCACGCCCCACGTGTTGAGCAATTCGGCGGTACGTCCACCCGGCCTCCCGCATGCCCACTATATGCCCTCGCTCAAAGTCCGTCAACTGCACATACGGTTCACGTCCACGCTGTCGCGGCATGCTACCAGTGTTAAAGACTGCGATGGAGCCCCGTATGCCACGGCAAACTGGCTGACACTGACGGCGGCGGTGCACAAATGCTGCGCAGCTAGCGCCATTCGACGGCCAACACCGCGGTTCCTGGTGTGTCCGCTGTGCCGTGCGTGTGATCATTGCTTGTACAGCCCTCTCGCAGTGTCCGGAGCAAGTATGGTGGGTCTGACACACCGGTGTCAATGTGTTCTTTTTCCCATTTCCAGGAGTGTATAAATATCTGTGCCATTCTTATGACTTGACATACTCTCCCCTTTGCTATCACAGTATTCCACGTCAAATCCATACTGGACATACTCAGTCCATTTGCACATGTCGGAAAACACACACATACTTTATAAGCCTGATGCTCAAGGCAAACCTCTCGCAAATCCCCTACTACCAAGTATAATACTCCCCCAATAACTGATTGCTTGCAATACGAAGTAATAGTGACCAAAAATCAGCGATCAGTGAACGTGTCTCACAAGTTTTTCTTGCGAGCGAACCGAGCGAGGTGGCGCAGACAGTTCAATCCCGCGTTCGGTCATCCTGATTTAGGTTTTCTGTGATTTCTCTAAATTGCTCCAGGCAAGTGCAAGGATGGTTCCTTACAATGGATACAGCCAACTTCCTTCCCCATGCTTCCCTAATCCCAGAGACCGATGACCTCACTGTCTGGTTTCCTCCACCAACCAACCCAACCCAATCCTCATATGAGCGAAACAATACTGAGAGAAAATCAGCGGTGAGTGAACATGTCTCATAAGTTTTTCCTGCGAGTGCTACCATTGTGTCTTAGAAAGAAAGGCGTAATCGTCTTACAAACCACTTGGTTCTACAGGTATAGACATGTATCCATGTTAAAAGCCATACCGGCTTTATAAATCGAGGTACGGCATTACCTACGAATAAAGTGATTTTTCCAGACAAATACCGTGACACTGAATATAGACGGTGATTGCCGGAGTGTATATTATTACGTCGCCGACAATGCAAACTCGTAATAAAATTACCGAATGTAAAAAGTGATTCAGCTAAGGAACATTGTACGAAGCCGGTATTTGCAACTCCCTCATGCCGCCGCTAGATATTTCTCCAGTATTTGTAATGCATTCAGTCTTGATGTCATGTCAGAGATTCTGTGATATATCCACTGGGTTACAGGCGAAGGTTGATTGAGAAGAATCTCTAACAGTAGATGATGTGCTAATTGAGGTAGTAATAAATGTACACGAGCTTTTCAGGTCTCTAATGGTATGCTATCCTCTAGAAACGCTGTCAGGGATTTGGAATCAAGTCTTTCCATTCAACCACAAACCTGCCTTGGATCCTACAGAGAAGTCCTTTAATGATTACAGCCACTAGTGAATCATATTTCTGGCACTTTCATATCTCAAAACGAGTAACCTTTCTCGAACCTATCTGCTACAGTAAAATTCCATCATCGTTTCAGGTAGTCCCTATATATCTTGCAACTGCCCCTCAGACTCTGTGCTACCATCCCTGCAACTCTGCACATGTGATTGTTCTAATTTAATTGGAACTGAGTAGAAGTCAGAGAAAGCTATATCCACCACCTTCTGCAACCCATGTAGAAACAGAGCGACCTGAGTTAGTGCAACAAGACCGTGTTTTAATCATTCGATGGAAACGGGAACCCATGTAGAAACAGAGTGACCTGAGTTAGTGCGACAAGACCGTGTTTTGATCATTCGATGGAAACGGGAACAAGTTGTCGTAGCTCCGCCAACTGTGCACGATGTGTAAGGTATGTACCAAACGAAGCCCACTCCGGTAACACGAGGTAGTATAAAAGACAGTACAGGAATTTGGAGAAGGACAAGTATTCTGCTACTGCATTGTGGTGCATCTCCAAACTACATACAGATACTGCAGTCCAAAGGAAATTCACATCCCTCAGGGCCCATTCACCTCTATCACTCCAACATGCTATCATCGTTATTCTGCACCATCCAACAGAGAAAAATTACGAATTATGAAAGCTCCACTTACTTGATCCAATAGAGAACTGGATAACATTTTAACGCATCTCTCTCCTCCCATGTACAGAAATAAATACCGCATGTGTGGCGACACCGAGCACATGTGACGATCTAATAATATACAGATATTGACCCACTACACAGACCAGTTTAAAGTTTCATCACCTGTACTTTAGGAGAATGACCATATCCCACAGACTATATTGTAAGTCGCAAGTGAAGCTCCCTATGACCCTGTGTCATTGTCCTTTTCCCGCCATTCATTCCCCCCCCCCCCCGACCGCCATCTTGGATTACATCACAGAAGGGACAACAGCACCCTCTAGTGGCAGTACTGTGTACTAGGTCTGTTGGACTCCGGACTTCATGGTGGACAAACTGGATGGAGCTACTGCCTCAAATTGTTTAGATAAACACTGCATGCAAATAAAGAATTATGTCCATCCTATCAAGTAGCCCAGCACAGGCTGAGTCCTTTCCCAGCCAATTCCTAGGAAGACGCGTCAGTCAGATGACTTAGGTTAATGGAGATGGCCCAAGCGACCTTTCTTCCCATCATTTTCTTGGGTTAGTGGAGCAAGCCCTGGTGTGTTGCATTGTCTGGCAGGAATTTGAACTTCCCACCATTTTCTGGGGGAGGGGGGGGGAGTTGAGAGGGCAGGTGGTTATGTTAGTGGAGGGAGCCCAATTGACCTATTTCCCAGCAAAAATTTGAACTCCTCACCTTGACATCATTGCGACATTGCCGTACCTATCGCTGCCATCTTGGATCCGCCATATTGAATAAATTTTGCAAAATGGAGAATTGGGCGACGCCAGCCTTGTCCCACTATTGCTAGAGACTTTGTTATCTACACCGATCACAAGCTGCTAACTTACGACTTTCGCCAGAACAATACGACCTGTTCAGCTAGGCAACACAATCAGATAATGTTCATCTCACAATTCTGTGTGGACATCTAGCACATATCTGGCATTGACAATATGGTTGCCGAATGTTTGTCTTGCGTCGGAAGCATTATTAGCACGACTGAATGTGTCAAACTCACTGCTTGTCAACAATCAGTTCAAGAACTACAAGGACTCTTGTTGGCAGGAACATCGGTGTGGGATCTGCAACTTATTGAAATTCCAGGGAGTGCTGTCAAGCTGCATTGTGACAAGGCCACATCAAAATTGCGGCCGTTTCTACCAACAGCCTTCAGAAGGGACGTCTTCAGTAAGTTACACAAGTTGTGCCGCACCGGTATTCGATTGACAACACACCTAGTGACAAATTGTCATGTGTGGCTGGGTCTGCAGAAAGACTGCCATGAATGGGCGAGGTGTTGTCTTAAATGCCAATGCAACAAGATACACCACCACAAGCAAGCACCAATAGGGAACTTTCTGATCACGATGGCCTGTTTCAATCACATCTCCATTGATGTTGTTGTCCATTGCCATAACCTGATGGCCAATGTTACATACTTACACCAATAAGCTGTTACAACTGCTGGCCAGAATCCACAACAGCGGACAATGTGTAATACAACATGGTGAAGTTTGGGATGAGTGCCGTAGTTTAACACAAGAAAAACAATGTTCAGTATTCCACATTTTACAACACATTGCCAGCATACAAAGAAAATTCTCCACCAATTTTATACATATCTTGTGTAATGCGGGGTGCTGCTTCTTGATGCTGCTGTAGGTTCATTTTGATGTTACTACATCATCACACAGAAATCATGTAATGGTTTAAATAAGGTTTAGTGCTTCTTGTTTACAAAGTATTTTATTTCACATGCTAGATGTTTGGCGGCTAATGTACTTCGTAGGACCTGCAAAGTATGACTACATACTGTTGACACAAAATTCAGTCTAAGACTGAAATATGGCAGTGTACAAATCGTCTCTATTTGTATGATGTTAAACAATTACTGTAACTGTTACATACTGAATTTTGAATTTATACAATTACAGTTGTTACATACATCTTTCCACATTACATAGAATTTTACATGAAACACCGCTTCAGTACATCAGTTTGGATTAATTCATCAAGTCGTTTATCTAAATGTGCTTAAGTCCTAAGCTGCTTCTCACAAAATTCTCGCATTCTCATATCTCATATCTTCTTTGCGAAATCTACTTCCATTCAAAAATTCTGATTTTATTGGCGCCTGCTTTCTTACTTTCTGATCAAAATTTGTATAAAATAATTGTCCAAACTCCGCAGGCGTCATTTCTGGGTTAACATGCTGGTTACCCCAGGATAAAGCTTCTCCATATAAAAATCGTTTAGCAGATTTCACTTTCGTATGTTCTGGCATGCCCGGTGCAAAGTTGTCCTTGCAGTGGTACAAGTAATCGATAGGGTGTAGTTTAAAACCTCCCAGAAAAATTTTCACGATAACGTTACTGCATTTGTTTTGAAACATGTTATTACCACTGTATATACTACCAAGTACATTAGCCTCTAGATTTACTACTTTAGAGTTGACTTTTTGAAGATTATTAGTTACTACATTCACTTTGCCATTTGCCAAAGAAATTTGTTCTGTAACAAATATAGAATTTAATTTTAGTTTCTCATCAATGAAATTATTTTCAGTTGCAATATAAATCTATGTGTTATGCAGTTCTGATTTTCGACTGTCGAGTTCATCAATGACAATCTTTTCTGTTCTATTTCTCATTCGACAACACATTCGTTAACTTGCTGTAGTTCAGTAACAGCAAAGTTCTTCAAAAAATCCACTTCAGATTCTACATTGTCTGCTCTTTCTTTTACACTGTTAATTAGTCTATTTGCCTTATTAACATCTTCCCTAATTGCTTCTAGTTTCTGGTTCTTTTTTCGAGAATATTGTCTATTTTCCTAAAATTGTTTTCATCATTGCCTCTATTTCTTTGTTTTGCTCCAACGGTTTTCTATGTAGGAACTTGGATGATTGATCCAACAAGTTTTCCGGTTGTTGAAATCGATGGAAAGGAGAAATTATACTACTTGATGAATTCTGATGGCTTTGAATGTTCAGATTTGGCATCAGTGCATGTAGCTGCTGAGCCGATCTTGTGTTATTCCGGCATTTAGATTGCTTCTATACATTTTAACTAATTTTGCACAACTCGATGAGATGATAAAAAACCTAATCTGAAAACTATCTTTCCTATAATATTTGCAAAGTATGCCACACATTATTATTTTTGCCTGACTGACATTAGCATACAATTTCACTTCATATCAGTTAACTGTTTTATTACTCTGTTACATAAATAACATATTTGGTACTCACCTGACAATCCATGCTGCTGGCTGTTGGTATTGCTTCTACTCACGTAATGGTATATGGCACAGTATATTGTAAACACTTATTTCACCTGAAACTTAATAACCATTACCATAAGATGCAGTATTATACATATCCCAGCTTCTCCACCATTTTCCAATAAAACGTGGCAAAAAGGTGTCTGTACTGAAATTTAGGATGAGTATCGTAGTTTAACACAAGAAAACAATGTTCAGTATAACAGGTTTTACAAGACATTACCGGCATAAAAAAATATCATCCAATAATTTTATGCATATCTTGTGTAATCTGGGTGCTGGTTCTTGATGCTCCCATAGGTTCATTCTGACGTCACTACATCGTCAGATAGAAAACATGTAGTAGCTTAAATAAATTTCAATGCTTCTTGTTTACAAAGGATTTTATTTCACACACTAGATGTTCAGCGGTGAACGTACATCGTAAAACTTGCAAAGTCTGACTACATACTGTTGATACAAAATTCGATCTAAGGCATACAAATCGCCTCTATTTATATGGTTTTAAACAGTTACTGTCATAGTTACATTCTGAATTTTGAATTTAAACAATTAGAGTTTTTGCATACATCTTTCCAAATTAACCCACCAGAGTAGCTAAGAGTGCTAATTCCCTGCCTCCTGGACTTCGGTAGGCGCGCTGGGCCCGGGTCGAATCCATCTGGTGGACTAACGATGAGGGCTGGTATGCTGGCTAGCCTGGATATCGTTTTTAGGAGGTTTTCCGTATTGCACTAGGTGAATACTGAGCTGGTCCCCACGTTCTGCCTCAGTTACATGACTCACAGACACTTGATAACGTTCGCACTATTTCATGGCTTACACTAGATGCAGACTGGTGGGATACACTCCCAGGGGGTTTGGAGTGGCGACGGGAATGGTCTGGCCACCTTCTGCAACTAACACTGCCAAATCTATTGTAAGAAGGCTAACCTCGCTTTGAAGTGGGACAAAGGTACCAAGAAAATGATGACATACATCTTCCAAATTACATAGAATTTTACATGGAATAAAAGTGAATAATTTCATACAACGACAGGAAAGAATCTGTTTCTATTAACACTATAAATTATATGTTTTATCATTGCAACAGTATATTTCGTTAATTTTCATATGGCGTTTAACTGAAATAAGGAAAACTCATGGTATCATTTTCAGGTGAAGAGAGCGATTAGTTTTAATGAATGAAAGGCCTAGACGAAACTAATTAGTTTTTGTACAAGAAAATTTTTACATTGCCTGTATAGTTGTAATTACAGTTCTATTAGCCAACACCAATTAAAACATGAGTATGCTTGATTCTGATTGAAAAATTATGTCTTATTTTTATTAGGGATCCAAACAATTTTTGGTTTCAAAATATAAAAACAGCTCTCTCTCTATGACTTGGACATATCGGAATTTTAATCATTAATTACTCCATAATTACAATAACAAAATCATTCCTACCATTAATGTTATACTAATTAAGCCCTCAGTCACAAATTTTAGTCTTTTGACCAGGTTTCAACACTTCTATGAGTGCCTTCATCAGAAATTAAATATTCAAATTGGCTTATAACATAAGTACAAATTTATGGAACAAAAATTTTTGTAAAAAAGTGTAAGTACTGACTAATAGTACAAGTACGAAACAGCACCAACATGTCACGTGTAAGATAAGTATCAAGCCAGAAAGGCCTTAGTCACAAATTTTTTTATAAAGGATACATGAAAGGCGAGTGACTATGGGCTGCTCATTCCTATAATGCCACAGGTAGCAACAGACTGAGACACCTGCGTTAGCAAGTGTGGGCAGGTGAACATTACACCAAGAGTGCCATCTAGTAGCTGTAAATATAAGTAGGCTACTTAACATTTAAAATATAGACAACTGAATGGTAAAATGAACAGTATTTAGTACACGAACTAACAGGCAAACTTTTATTTGACAACAGTGGAAATGGTAACTTTTTGCTTAAGTAAAAGCATAGAAGTACAGTCTGAAGACTGAAAACTGATTAACTGTAGAAGCAGAAGTATAAAATAAATATTAAGCGAAAAAGCTTTAATCACAAAGTTAAAGTAGAATGCGTGAAAAGCAAGCCACTACAGGCTGCTTGCATATGTCCAGCTACAGGTGGCATCTAATAGCTGCAAGTACAACCTGGCTACGTAAGATTCAAATAAAGACAGACGAATATTATAAATAAACATTATTCAGTACATGATGTAAAAGGCCATATTTTGTTTAACAGCAGCAGATAAAGTAACATTTTGTCTACACCAGAGCTTAGAAGTACAATTTAAAGTATGAAAACACCATTATCGAAAATACGAAAACGGCAGAATGACACAGCCTGTAGAAAACGATGTAACATGAAATACAGCCAATAAAACCATTTAATAAACGAAAAATTATGAGTTGACTTAGATGGAAAAAACGTTTCGGTAACTGCACGAGGAAACTTCAAATTAAATATCAAGTAACGGCTTTATACCGTTGAAGAAGCTTTTATTACGCAACTGCAGCTGCTGATTGTGAATGAGGCTATCATTTCGAGAAAGATGTTTAAAAATTTCTAATTCTTCAAAAATATCTAATCTACACTCTTTCTTTTCGGTGTGAAAATGTTGATATCACGAATAGAATAGTAATCAGAAGATGGTCGGCAAAAGACGAATTCTGGGTGTTAGTGCCATTTTCTCTTAAAAGATCTCCTTTTATATCTGGTTATAAAGGCATGTACTGGTTGTAAAGGTACGTCCTGCTTATCCTATGCAGTAAGAGCAGCAGGTGTCACAGAAAATCTTATACATGCCAGAACTTTCTACAGGGGAACGAGTCGATTTTAAATTATGAATTAAGTTTTTTTTCAAATTATGATTGGTGGAAAAGGCAACGTTACAGTTGTATTGATTACGAAGAAGGCGTTGGATCTGATAGGAGATGGACCCCAAGAAAGGAATAGAAAAATATTTTTTGGGTTGGATTCAATGATGGAGGCGCCGAGCATAGTAACTCATTTAACAGTTTTCTTTTTAAGGATGTCATCCACTATGCCAGGTTCATATTCGTTATTAACTGCTATCGTTTTGAGTTAATTGATTTCATCATTGAATTTTTCTTTCGAGAGGAATAGAAGCAGCCCAGTGAACAGAAGAGTGAAAGAAAGCGTTTTTTATGAGATTGTGGATGCATGGAAGACGCCGGTACGATCTGATCAGTGTATGTTTCTTTACGAAAGACATTGAATGACATTTTATTTTCTTCTTCTGTAAGCGTCAAGTCAAGAAAATTTAATCGGTGGGCCACGTTTTTGAGTTCGATGGTGAAAGACATTCTCTCATGAAGTTCATTTAAGAAATTGAAAATACGCCAATGCCATCAGTAGGTCCCTCGTGTATGACTAAAATATCATCAACGTATCTGAAATCGGAGAGAATGCCTAGTGCTGTAGCTGAAAGTCAATAGAAAAACTTTTCTTCTAGAGAGTTGATGAAAATATCAGCGAGAATACCAGCTAAGGGATTTCCCGTAGCAAGACCGTCGGATTGCTGGTACAATTGTTCATTAAATTGAAAATAGTTGTATTTAACTACGACTGTGATGAGATTCATGAAATCAGTGATTTTTTTTATCTGAAAGATGGCCGGCCGGTGTGGCCGAGCGGTTCTAGGCGCTGCAGTCTGGAACCGCGCGACCGCTACGATCGCGGGTTCGAATCCTGCCTCGGGCATGGATGTGTGTGATGTCCTTAGGTTAGTTAGGTTTAAGTAGTTCTAAGTTCTAGGGGACTGATGACCTCAGCAGTTAAGTCCCATAGTCCTCAGAGCCAGCCATCTGAAAGATGTTTTTTGAAATGACGTAAATTGATTTCTACGATTGTAAGCGTTTCTTCTACAGAAACGTTAGTATAAAGATTTCTCATGTCTAATGAAAACAACTTGGTGTCTGAACTGCATTCTAAATCTTTTATTTTATGGACTAAAGCGTGACTATTGGGGATGGAATAATTGTTCTCGAAAAAGAATGATTTTTTTCGGAGTTTCATGCAGAAATTTGGTAAAACCATGGTACGCTCTACTCATACTATTGGATATCGGCCATATCGGATGGTTAGGTTTGTGAATTTTAAATTCAAACCGAAGTTTTGGGGGCTGAGGGTTCATGTTGACAAGCATTTTCTTCTGAAAAGGTTTGATTAGAAATTTTTCGTTATTGATGGCTGACCTGACTTGTCTATGTGATTCTGGAGTCGGATTCTCATGCGGTATCGAAATTTTACTTTCGTTAAAAAATCTAAGGTTTTGGAAATGTATTCGGAACTGTAGGCAATAACTAAAGAGCAACTTTTGTCAGACTGAGTTATTAGAGCGTCAGCATTTTTAGTTTATTATTAATAGAATTAACCAATTTTCTATCATTATGAGTAGCATTGTGAAGAGAGGCTGGGTTTTTATTGAGAATGTTAGCTACATCATAAGCAATTCTAATTTGACATGAACTATCTATTTTTTTTACAATCAAGACCAATTTTTAGGATGACAAGCATTTTTTCTGTTACATTTTTGTCAGACATGTTGGGCATGACATTGTACTTCAGCCCTTCTTCAAGCAAACAGTTTCATTCTGTGTAAAAGTAATGTTAGTTTTATTTAGAATTCTTTTATAAAATATGTGACTGCTTTTCTTGAAAGTACTTTGAGGACATCTTTCAGCAGGAAACAGACAAAAAAGTTTTGTGGGGCCTCTGACATGAAGCGCCATGTCTTTGAACCACTGTTCTTTGACTTTAGTTTTCTTTGTCTATATCTCGCTGCGCACCATGTTCTACAGGTTCTCTTGTATTCACTTTGTTCAGTGGTAAAATAAATGTTCATTCGACTGCAAAAATGTGTTATTACAGTTCTATGCCATGTAATACCTACAGTGATGACCCCAACATCCTCGTGGTGCGTTCAGAAATAATTTTGTGTTTCTTCTCATCATTAACGAACTTCGTGTGCTGGTCCACATAGTCCTTGGAAAATGGATCTACCAGTGTCGTTTCGTGCCAGTGCTTGCACCCTACAACTGTGCTTGCGTTTTTACTAGTGTTCCCAATGTACATTTGGTTAAAAGCACCAGCCAAAAGCACCAGCCATGCCAGCGGCCACCTAACTGTTACCGGCCAAACATGGCCACCGTGAAATGTTACTATGCAGCAACGCCTGCTGCATGGACAGTGCATGTCACTTGGTGACGTTGTGAATGATAATCGTGTGAAGGGCGTTGTGTTTCATGCCCCAGCTTAACAGTCGCCTTTGGATTGGTCTGATGTACCGACGAAGATTGAGAACTGTAATTGGAACATTCACGCACATGGGGTTGCACATTCTTATATGCCTGACGTTATTGCACCCCCCCCCCCCCCCCGCCTCCCCCGGCCCCGCACGCCGCCTTGGCGACACCAGTCGCTTCAATGACGCAGGTTTCCGCGCATGACCATCACTCCTTGGTCACACCATGTTCACCTCCCACCCGCTCTCGTAACGGCACTGACCGTTTCATCCACGCTGGTTTCCGGATCAGCCCATCCTGGACTGCATCGTGACTGCCTTCCGCCCTCTGTTGCAAGGGCAGCGGCCATTTTGCCCATGCCACACCCGCCTCTGGGCCTGTAGTTGGCACATATCATGCCATCAGTTGCACCGGCTCCCCTTCATTGCCTGCGGCTGCCCCCCCCCCCCCCCCCTGCAGAGCATAAGCGACACACTGTCCACCGCTACTGCACTACTGCGTCAGGGGCTCCCTACAACCCTTACACAGACTTTAAACTTCCTGTACTGCATCAACATGTGTTCCCCAGCAGATTTCCTAAGCTGCCTGCATTGCAAGAAGGACAATCCTAAGACTTTGTTTCCATTGGTGGATCATCTACTGGATATGCACATAATTTCAGACGATGAAGCGCGTTTTGTCTGCCTGGTGAGACACCTCCATGCTCATCCAGACCTCATCAGTGATCTGCTCCCCTCACTGCCCGCCTGGCCCAAGTATTTAACGGCAAAATCATTACTCAATGAACGCCTTTCTCGTCCTACAGCAGAGGCTATCCACCGCATCATCCATGACGAACACCAAGACAACCACACACCTTTCCAGCTTTGACAGCGCGTTTGTGCATTAATTGATGACCAAGCTCTACCATACGCCACGCTGTGGACCTTGTGGATGGTCAAGCTTCTGCTGGACCTACAACGTAACCTACTATCTCATGTAGCAGACCCTCTCAATGTTCATCTACGCATGGCTAATCAGGCCTACGCAATCATTTGTCACCGACACCACTATACACAGACAATATTGCTTTCACCTTCAGTTATGACGCCTATACCTTCGGTTGCATGCTCTGCTGTAGGGGTTAGCGCATGCGCACCTCAGCAACCTGCCAGGAGCTGCCTCCTGACGGCCTGCAAGAGGTACTGCCTGCGACCTCCTGACAGCAGCCAATCTCGCCTGAGCAGTAGCCCGAGCAGTGTTGGGCAATGACGCAGTCAGCTTGTAACAACAACTACTCTGTACTATTGTACATATAAGTAATTCTTTTCATCTGATTTTACAATATACTTGTGTAATTGATGATCCGATTTCATATATTTTTGTTTCATGCCATTATGTTAAGAAAACTGTAAGTAAGTTTCAATGTGAATATTAATGTTTATATCAAATGTCAAGCAATATTTTAATGGAATTGAAACGTAACAAATGTTGAAACTGTTGTAAAATGTTTAAAATTGTAACTGTGCGTCTGGTCCATACGTGGGCAATGTGTTAGGATATGTAGAATACAAAGCCTTGGGTGAATACCCGGTCTGTCAGGGTGCGGTAAAAGGTGGATGGCAGGCGAGCGCGGGAAAATGCGCGCAGGCACTGCACGGCACAACAGGGCAAAGTAGTAGTTGGAGTTTGGCACTGGTTTGAGCAACACCTTCTAGAGCGAGGAGGCTCTCCTGGAAGACGTAGTTTCACTGAGTCTTTATTTTAATCAGATTAATAGACAGTATAAAGTTTTGTAGTAAACATTATAGTGTAGTATTAAAGTGCTGATACGTCAAGAGCCATAGCTGTGGTTGTTAAGTGTGCTCTGTGCCTCGCCATCTTGCCACCCGCCAACCGCTGCATCGATACTAGCAGGTTGAAACTTTTAGTACTGTATTGGTATGGATCAGAGAGTGAACTGTGTTTGTTTGGTGTAATAATAACCTAAATTTTACCAGAACTTTTCCATCATTTAATTATCCTCACAAACTAACCTAGACAGGGTCCTTTCCGAACGTTGTGCAATCCGAGTGCCCCGAAATGAAAATTAAAAATTGTGTTAATAATAATTATTTGCAGAACTAGCTATATTAGAATGGTGTTTAAAGAAATGTTTTGTTAATGAACCAGTAAATGAATAGTGAAGGTCTAACGAAGTCGAAAGATAACTTTAGTATTGATATAGTAATGAAGTTTATTATTTCGAGACAGATTTAAAGGCATTTAAATGAGCAGTAAATAAGATGAAAAGAGTAGTATCTTATATACTGGAAATCTTGAATGGATAATAAATTCAGTAATAATTTTTTTTTTAAATACAACGATCATAACAGTTTCAGGGCCCCTCCCCCCCCCCCTTCATTCATTTGAATTCTGAAGTGTTGTAAATTGGTTTGACCAGCAAAAGTTAATGTCAATATAAAAGTCAAAATTTATCAGTGTTTTATCTTTATCAAAATTGAAATTTTGTGTGTGGCATGAAAGTACAATTTCTTGGGTAGCCTATGCCCGATTTTAATCAGATTAATAGGCAGTATAAAGTTTTGTAGTAAACATTATAGTGTAGTATTATGTATTTATGATTTTCCATTATCAGTACAGAACGTGAAACTATCAGTTCAACAGATTTTCTGGTTCTAAAATTCTACGATATTATGCAGTGTTACAAATTGTTGTTTTGCATGAATGTATACCAACTTGTACAGGGAAGAAACTCAGTAAATGCCTAATTAGGCTGGCGACCGTATTATTGTCACATTGGTAGCATCTTCTGGTTTGGTTTTGATCCATCCTGACGTGTGATTGCATTTCGAACTTACTGTTATTACAAAGTGGATGTAAGTCTGATGTGCCACCATTCAGGTCGATATCTATACGAAAGTCCTTTCTCATAAGGTGAATCCCACTCATGTACCATAGCACAGGCTTTAACGAGTACTGCGTCAGAGATTACAAGCTGCGCCCCCCGCTCACTCTGCACCACCTTGTCTCCAAGCTTACCCACTATGCTGGTACCATGAAACCTACGGGGATGCTGCTCGCAACTGCCACGTGCCTTGTGTGTACCCAAAAGATTCCGGCGGGCACATTTAGGCGCCACGTCCCGCCGTGATCGTCGATGGTGCCTACTTTCCGATGCTGCACCACTTGCCTCAGTGGCGCGACGCCTCTATATCATGGACCTTTCATCATACACATCTACATCTACATCCATACTCCGCAAGCCACCTGACGGTGTGTGGCGGAGTGTACCTTGAGTACCTCTCGGTTCTCCCTTCTATTCCAGTCTCGTATTGTTCGTGGAAAGAAGGATTGTCAGTATGCTTCTGTGTGGGCTCTAATCTCTCTGATTTTATCCTCATGGTCTCTTTGCAAGATATACGTAGGAGGGAGCAATATGCTGCTTGACTCTTCGGAGAAAGTATGTTCTCTAAACTTCAACAAAAGCCCATACCGAGCTACTGAGTGTCTCTCCTGCAGAGTCTTCCACTGGATTTTATCTATCATCTCTGTAATGCTTTCGCGATTACTAAATTATCCTGTAACGAAGCGCGCTGCTCTCCGTTGGATCTTCTCTATCTCTTCTATCAACCCTCTCTGGTGTGGATCCCACACTGCTCAGCAGTATTCAAGCAGTGGGCGAACAAGCGTACTGTAACCTACTTCCTTTGTTTTCGAATTGCATTTCCTTAGGATTCTTCCAATGAATCTCAGTCTGGCATCTGCTTTACCAATGATTAACTTTATATGATCATTTCATTTTAAATCACTCCTAATGTGTACTCCCAGATAATTTATGGAATTAACTGCTTCCAGTTGCTGACCTGCTATTTTGTAGCTAAATGATAGGGGATCTATCTTTCTAAGTATTCACAGCACATTACACTTGTCTACATTGAGATTCAATTGCCATTCCCTACACCATGCATCAATTCGCTGCAGATCCTCCTGTATTTCAGTACAATTTTCCACTGTTACAACCTCTCGATGTACCACAGCATCATCCACAGAAAGCCTCAGTGAAATTCCGATGTCATCCACAAGGTCATTTATGTATATTGTGAATTGCAACGGACCTACGACACTCCCCTGTGGCACACCTGAAATCACTCTTACTTCGGAAGACTTCTCTCCATTGAGAATGACATGCTGCGTTCTGTTATCTAGGAACTCTTCAATCCAATCACACAATTGGTCTGATAGTCCACATGCTCTTACTTTGTTCATTAAACGACTGTGGGGAACTGTATCGAACGCCTTGCGGAAGTCAAGAAACACGGCATCTACCTGGGAACCCGTGTCTATGGACCTCTGAGTCTCGTGAACGAATAGCGCGAGCTGGGTTTTACACGACCGTCTTTTTCGAAACCCATGCTGATTCCTACAGAGTAGATTTCTAGTCTCCAGAAAAGTCATTATACTCGAACATAATACGTGTTCCAAAATTCTACAACTGATCGACGTTAGAGATATAGGTCTATAGTTCTGCACATCTGTTCGACGTCCAATCTTGAAAACTGGGATGACCTGTGCCCTTTTCCAATCCTTTGGAACGCTACGCTCTTCTAGAGACCTACGGTACACCGCTGCAAGAAGGGGGGAACGTTCCTTCGTGTACTCTGTGTAAAATCGAACTGGTATCCCATCAGGTCCAGCGGCCTTTCCTCTTCTGAGCGATTTTAATTGTTTCTCTATCCCTCTGTCGTCTATTTCGATATCTACCATTTTGTCATCTGTGCGACAATCTAGAGAAGGAACTACAGTGCAGTCTTCCTCTGTGAAACAGCTTTGGAAAAAGACATTTAGTATTTCGGCCTTAAGTCTGTCATCCTCTGTTTCAGTACCATTTTGGTCACAGAGTGTCTGGACTTTTTGTTTTGATCCACCTACCGCTTTGACATAAGACCAAAATTTCTTAGGATTTTCTGCCAATTCAGTACATAGAACTTTACTTTCGAATTCATTGAACGCCTCTCGCATAGCCCTCCTCACACTACATTTCGTTTCGCGTAATTTTTGTTTGTCTGCAAGTCTTTGGCTCACACTACATTTCGTTTCGCGTAATTTTTGTTTGTCTGCAAGTCTTTGGCTATGTTTATGTTTGCTGTGAAGTTCCGTTTGCTTCCGCAGCAGTTTTCTAACTCGGTTGTTGTACCACGGTGGCTTTTTTCCATCTCTTCCGATCTTGCTTGGCACATACTCATCTAACGCATATTGTATGATGGTTTTGAACTTTGTCCACTGATCCTCAACACTATCTGTACTTGAGACAAAACTTTTGTGTTGAGCCATCAGGTACTCTGTAATCTGCTTTTTGTCACTTTTGCTAAACAGAAAAATCTTTCTACCTTTCTTAATATCTCTATTTACGGCTGAAATCATCAATGCAGTAACTGCTTTATGATCGCTGATTCCCTGTTCTGCGTTAACTGTTTCAAATAGTTCGGGTCTGTTTGTCACCAGGATGTCTAATATGTTATCGCCACGAGTCGGTCCTCTGTTTAACTGCTCAAGATAGTTTTCAGATAAAGCACTTTAAAAAATTTCACTGGATTCTTTGTCCCTGCCACCCGTTATGAATGTTTGAGTCTCCGAGTCTATATCCGGCAAATTAAAATCTCCACCCAGAACTATTACATGGTTGGGAAATCTACTCGAAATATTTTTCAAATTATCCTTCAGGTGCTCAGCCACAACAGCTGCTGAGCCAGGGGGCCTATAGAGACATCCAATTACCATGTTGAGCCTGCTTTAACCGTGAACTTCACCAAAATTATTTGACATTTCGGATCTCTGTCAATTTCCTTCGATACTATTGAACTTCTTATCGCTATAAACACGCCTCCCCCTTCACTGTCCAGCCTGTCTCTGCGGTATACATTCCAATCTGAGTTTAGGATTTCATTACTGTTTACGTCTGGTTTCAGCCAACTTTCTGTCCCTAGTACTATATGGGCATTGTGACCGTGCCGGCCGGAGTGGCCGAGCGGTTCTAGGCACTGTAGTCTGGAACCGCGCAACCGCTACAGTCGCAGGTTCGAATCCTGCCTCGGGCATGGATGTGTGTGATGTCCTTAGGTTAGTTAGGTTTAAGTAGTTCTAAGTTCTAGGGGACTGATGACCTGAGAAGTTAAGTTCCATAGTGCTCAGAGCCATTTGAACCATTGTGACCGTTTATTAATGAGAGCAGTTCTGGGACCTTTCTATAGACGCTCCTGCAGTTTACTATTAGCACATTAATATTGTTATTCCCTGTTGCATTTTGCCTACTCCTACCTCGCCGCGTCTCAGGAGGCGTCTTATCGAGCCTAGGGAGGGAATTCTCTAGCCTAAAAAACCCACATGTGCACTCCACACGTACTCCGCTACCCTTGTAGCCGCTTCCGGCGTGCAGTGCACGCCTGACCTATTCAGGGGGACCCTACATTTCTCCACCCGATAGCGGAGGTCGAGAAATTTGCACCCCAGATCTCCGCAGAATCGTCTGAGCCTCTGGTTTAATCCTTCTACTCGGCTCCAAACCAGAGGACTGCGATCGGTTCTGGGAACGATACTACAAATAGTTAGCTCAGATTCCACCCCACGAGCGAGGCTTTCCGCATTCACCAATTCCGCCAACCGCTTGTACGAACTGAGGATGACCTCTGAACCCAGACGGCAGGAGTCATTGGTGCCGACATGAGCAACAATTTGCAGTCGGGTGCACCCAGTGCTCTGTATCGCCGCCGGCAGGGTCTCCTCCACATCTCGGATGAGACCACCCAGCAAGCAGACAGAGTGAACACTGGCCTTCTTCCCCAACCTTTCCGCTATTTCCCTAAGGGGCTCCATCACCCGCCTAACGTTAGAGCTCCCAATAACTAATAAACCCCTCCCCCCGTGTGCCTGCTCGGACGTTGCTGAAGGAGCAGCCACATATCCACTCACAGGCAGAGCGAGCACTGCCACACGGCCAGCATCCACATTGACCCTCCGCCTCGTGCCGCTGAACCCGCCACTCCTCTTGGGAAGAGGATTGTGGCCCAACCGCGCCCGGTACCCGCGAAGATGTCTCGACAGCAGTTACAGTGGGTGAAGCATGTAACACCTGGGGTGTACCATGCGACGCACCAGACTCCCCACTGCCGCTACACTCCGAGGCAGCAGCCTGAAGACGGCTGACTGTGGCCATCAACACGTTCAGCTGTTCACGAACAGTGGCCAGCTCCTCCTGCATGCATACACAGCAGTCACACATCCTATCCATCCTAAGACATCAGTTTACTGTAGAGAGTTAATCAACTTTTAACTAGACTGCTAATTCACTTAAGGCGGCTGATAGCTGACTAAACTGTAGTTACTAGACACTTCTTGTTGAAAACAATGAAAATAAGCACTACCTGTCTCTGGACTGTATTCAAAACAAACACTAGCACTACTGGCACTACAGCTGACTAAAGGGACTCTCTGACTGTATTCAAAACAAACTCGAAATCTATGGAACACTATTACTAGCACTCGACAATTAAAGCTTCCTAAAAGCAAAATCAAACCGAAGAATAAGTGACAAGTAAGAAAAATACAGTTAATACTTAAATTAACGTAGCTCGCTGCACAGCAGACGTGAAGCAGACGGCAGTTACGACGACACTGACACCTCTGGCACTATGGCTGACTAAATGGACTCTCTCTGACTGTATTAAAAACAAACACGAAAGCCGGCCGAAGTGACCGTGCGGTTAAAGGCGCTGCAGTCTGGAACCACAAGACCGCTACGGTCGCAGGTTCGAATCCTGCTTCGGGCATGGATGTTTGTGATGTCCTTAGGTTAGTTAGGTTTAACTAGTTCTAAGTTCTAGGGGACTAATGACCTCAGCAGTTGAGTCCCATAGTGCTCAGAGCCATTTGAACCAAACACGAAAACTATGGAACACTATTACTTGCACTCGACAATTAACGCTTCCTAAAAGCAAAAACACACGGAAGAAGAAGTGACAAGTAAGAAGAATACAGTTAATACTTAAATTAACGTAGCTCGCAGCACAGCAGACGTGAAGCAGACGGCAGTTACGAAGACACTGACACTACTGGCTTTCTTGTTGACACGGGCACCAATGTCAGCGTTATCCTGGCCAAGCTAGTGGGCAAGACGCTTTCTCCTGCTAACCTCGCTTTGATAGGCGCAAATCACTCTCCTGTCATGGTCCTTGGCTCCATCAAGATGTCGCTTCGCTTATCACCAGTCGCGACCTTTCCTTGGACCTTCCAAGCCACCAATGTGGATAAACCTGTGACTTTGTTGGACTTCCTACACGATTACGAACTTTCATCAGACCTGTAGGCCACAACACTCCATGACGCATCTGGTTCTGCTGATCCGTGCTTGAATGAGTTAGGCATAACTCTGCTCTCCATCTCCATGGCTATGCTTTCCACTTGTGGACCTCTGCTCAAAGGTATTACTGCACGTCTCTCCGACTTGGCGGACGTCAGCACGTAGATCGATGGGCTCCGCACACATAACGAGGAGTTAAGCACATGCATTGCTGCCGCCTCTGTCGAATTGGTTCACGCACAGAGTACTATTCACAGTCTGCCTGCAGAGCCAATTCTTTCGGAATCGTCACCCACTTCTACTACATCTTCACTGTGCATCGCTCCTGGGTCGAGGTTACCTCCCCTGCTGCCTGTTCCGCGGCATTGGAATTGAATCTACAGGACGCGCATGCTCCCACTCCATGGGATCCCTTGCATTGCATGGTTGCTGCACCACACCCTCAGTCATTGTCTGGCTCCATCACCCTGCCCATGTCACTCTGGCCCAGCACGGATGCACATGTTCTCGCTTCATGGGATCCCTCACGTTGCATGGCTGCTGCGCCACACCCTCAGTCGTCGTCTGCCACTGACGCACTGCCCTCGCCATTCTGGCCCAGCGAGGTTAGTGAACTGCCGGCGCTTGTGGCCCCCTCCCGCCCTTCCCCCCTGCCCCCCCACCATCCTATGCCTACCTTCATGGGTTTTGGGAATCAGCAACAGTACTTGTCACAGTATCCACACCACAGATGGCCCACTCATACATCATAAAGCTCGACGTCTTAATGTCTGCAAATTGCTACAAGCGAAAGAAATTGTTCAGTATTTATTGGCTTCGGGCGTGACCCGACCATCAGACAGCAACTGGTCTTCACCTAACCACCTTGTGCCTAAGAAGGACGGCTTGCTACACATGTGAGGGGACTACAGGTCCCTTAATGCTAGGACAATAATCTATAACTATCCCATCCCTCATATGCAGGATTTCACTCAGTTACTGCGTGGCTCGAAGTTCTTCTCTGTGTTAGACTGTTCGAAGGCGCACCACCAAATTCCCATGCACCCACTGGATATACCGAAGACTGCCATCATTACATCCTTCAATCTATTTTAATACTGTTACATGCCTTATGGCTTGAAAACTGCTGCACAGACATGGCAACGTTTCATTGATTCAGTTTTGCTACCTCTGCCTTTCGCTTTTGCCTCTTTGGCTGACATACTTATCTTTTCCTCGTCTGCCGAGGAACACAAATTCCATCTTGACACAGTTTGTATGTCTCTCATGGCCAACGGTGTGCTTATCGACGACGACAAATCCCAACTCTGTTCTGCATCAGCTACATTCCTTGGCCATACAGTCTCGACCGATTGCCTCCGACCAATGGATTCTCGGGTCGAAACCATTCTTGCACCACCTCTTCCTGAGGATTACAGGCAACTCTGGTGCTTTCTGGGTATGGTGAACTTTTATTGACGCCATACCTCCTGGGTTACCTCTGTCCACTCGTCCCTTACTGACGCCCTCTCGAGTGAAAATAACATGGGGAAGCGAAAGTTGGACTGGACTCAGCCCATGCTCGATGTTTTCAACAATATGAAATCGGCCATCGCGAAAGCAGTCACTCTCGCCCATCCCGACCCTGAGGCCCGTATTTCTATCACTACTGACACTAGCTAGTCAGCTGCGGGCGCTGTCTTACTAGAGCACACCACAGACTCCACGCAGCCACTCCGTTTCTTTTCGAAAAAACTAACCAGGAGTCAGTGTACATGGTCGGCCCTTGACCGCGAGCCTCTTGTGGTTTATCAAACACTTTAGGAGCGACGTGGACGGGCGTTCTTTCACTGTCTACTCAGACCATAAACCCCTCGTTGAGACAATACACAGCCCAGTGAAGAATCTACCGCCGCACCACGTCCGACACATGGACTTCATTTGCCAACATTTTTCGGATGCTTGTTACATTCGCAGTGCAGAGAATGCTGTACCTGACTATCTATCTCGTACCTTGGTGATCTCTGCACCCTTGAACTTAAGATGAACTGGCGCGACTTCAGACTAAAGATGCAGACACTCAGCAGCTGGTTTCAGATAATGAGTCTTCGCTCGCCATCAAACCTCTTACCCTGCATGGGTCGTCGACTCCTGTCCTCAGCGACGTTTCTACTGACTCCCCCCCCCTCCCCCCTGGGTGCCTTCCGCCGCTTGGCGCGGGATCTTCGACACTTTACACAACCTGGCCCACCCTGGCAACAACAAGACTAGTGACTGAATGTTTCGTCTAGCCAGGTGTGTGGCATGATTAGCGCTCCTGGACATGTGCGTGTGTTCCTTGTCAATGTAATAAAGTGCGCAGACACGCCCAGCCTCCTTTAGGACAGTCTGATGTCCCCAAGGGCCGCCTGTGGCCTGTGCACATTGATGTGGTCGGTCCTCTTCCCCCTTCCGAGGGATACAAAAACATTTTGTCTATGATCAACCGGGTAACCTGTTGGGTTGAAGTGATTCTTCTGGTCGACATAACGGCAGGGACTATAGCTCGCGCTTTCTTATCGGCGTGGGTGGCGAGATTTGGCTGCCCTCTTTCACTTGCTACAAACCAGGGACGACAATTCAAGTCCTCACTTTCCACTCGACTGTGTGTAGTAGCAAAATTCCACATGACGGCCTATCATCCACAGGCGAATGGCTTGGTTGAGCGATGGCACAGAACCTTTAAAGCTGCCCTCATGTGCCATGGTGGGCTTTGGTCTGAGGCACTTCCTTGCTTCTTACACGGCATCCACTTCGCCCACAAGGAAGATTCAAATGGTTCAAATGGCTCTGAGCACTATGGAACTTAACTTCTGTGGTCATCAGTCCCCTAGAACTTAGAACTACTTAAACCTAACTAACCTAAGGACATCACACACATCCATGCCCGAGGCAGGATTCGAACCTGCGACCGTAGCAGTCGCGCGGTTCCGGACTGAGCGCCTTAACCGCGGGACCACCGCGGCCGGCCACAAGGAAGACCTGAATGCTTCGCTGGCGGAGGTTAGTATGGAGAACCTCTCGTTCTGCCAGCCGAATTCGTCGAGGACACACCCCTGAATGACACAATCGACCTTCCAGCGCTTGAAGAAGGAGTGTGTGCGCACGTCGCCCGTCTTCGCCCACCCCTGCCTTGCGCTCATTCCATGCCGCTGGTGTTTGCACACAAAGATCTGGCATTGTGAAAATTCGTCATGCTACAAGACAACTCTGTACGGGCGGCCCTGATACCACCATACTCTGGTCTGCACTGCGTCTTACACTGTGGAGTTAATACTTTTGTGATACTACTCAAAGGACGACAGAATACGATGTCAGTGCACCGATTAAAGCCTGCGTGGTCCATCTCCGAGCCACGTTCCGACACCCCGGGTGGCCGGCCTACCATCGCTGGCGCCACGCCCACTGATGCGGCCTCCAGTGACTCCCCACCAACTGCGCAGCTGTCTGACACGGCTTCCGAGGCGCCCATTTCACGCACCGGACGCTGCCTTTATCCACTGCGCTGGCATGAGGATTTTGTGTTGACGTAAGCTAGCTTCGACTTCATGCTGCACACTGCTGGGGAAGGGGGTGGGGGGTGGGGGGGGCTCTGTGGCGCCTCTGGCGTGAAGCGCCATGTCTTTGCACCGATGTTCTTTGACTTTAGTTCACTTTGTCTATGTCTCGCTGCGCGCCATGTTCAACAGCTTCTCTTGTATTCGCTTTGTTCAGTGATAAAATAAATGTAAATTTGACTGCAAAAATGTGTTAGTATGGTTCTACACCATGTAATACCCACAGTTTCTTTTCGTGCTTACGCAATATGCCTTGTTTATAAATTAATCTTTATCCAGAAATCGTCAACATTAAAATTATAATTAATACGAAAGATATCTGTGAGTTCTAAATACAGATAATATGCCTCTCCATTAAGAATATCTTCTTTAGCATATAGCGTTTTAACATTATCAGAAATGAGATTTTTAATGATAGGTTTGAAGAACTTCGGACCTTTCTTACAATTAACAAAATTAATATAGGCTTTTGCATAATTAGGGACAAGTCCCCTTTTTTCACATTGCTTATTAAACTGAATAGCCATACCTGTACTTAGTGGTTTCTTCTTTAGATCTTTATATTTAGAGGCAGCCTTGGATGCTTGGGCAGGAAAAAAATCTCAGAGTTTTAAACATGGCTGCATAGTTCAGCGACCGTTTATAATTTAAAGTTAAACTAAATAAGATCTCGTCACAAATTTTGAGTCTTGTGGTTAAAGACTAAAAATTTGTGACCGAGGGCTTATTTAGTTTAATTTATAAATGGTCACTGAACTATGCAGCCATGTTTGAAACTCTGACAATCCTACCGTGTTCCTGAAATTGCTATTCTGTGTAAATTATGATGGTACATTACTTTTTAATCCAACATGTTTCCTTGATTCTATATACTGGTGAGGCCAAATGTAAACAATGTCCAAACAACAATTTAAATTAGTGTAAATTACTAATATTATATATATATATATATATATATATATATATATATATATATATATATATATATATATATATATATATATATATACACTCCTGGAAATGGAAAAAAGAACACATTGACACCGGTGTGTCAGACCCACCATACTTGCTCCGGACACTGCGAGAGGGCTGTACAAGCAATGATCACACGCACGCCACAGGGGACACACCAGGAACCGCGGTGTTGGCCATCGAATGGCGCTAGCTGCGCAGCATTTGTGCACCGCCGCCGTCAGTGTCAGACAGTTTGCCGTTGCATACGGAGCTCCATCGCAGTCTTTAACACTCGTAGCATGCCGCGACAGCGTTGACGTGAACCGTATGTGCAGTTGACGGACTTTGAGCGAGGGCGTATAGTGGGCATGCGGGAGGCCAGGTGGACGTACCGCCGAATTGCTCAACACGTGGGGCGTGAGGTCTCCACAGTACATCGATGTTGTCGCCAGTGGTCGGCGGAAGGTGCACGTGCCCGTCGACCTGGGACCGGACCGCAGCGACGCACGGATGCACGCCAAGACTGTAGGATCCTACGCAGTGCCGTAGGGGACCGCACCGCCACTTCAGAGCAAATTAGGGACACTGTTGCTCCTGGGGTATCGGCGAGGACCATTCGCAACCGTCTCCATGAAGCTGGGCTACGGTCCCGCACACCGTTAGGCCGTCTTCCGCTCACGCCCCAACTTCGTGCAGCCCGCCTCCAGTGGTGTCGCGACAGGCGTGAATGGAGGGACGAATGGAGACGTGTCGTCTTCAGCGATGAGAGTCGCTTCTGCCTTGGTGCCAATGATGGTCGTATGCGTGTTTGGCGCCGTGCAGGTGAGCGCCACAATCAGGACTGCATACGACCAAGGCACACAGGGCCAACACCCGGCATCATGGTGTGGGGAGCGATCTCCTACACTGGCCGTACACCACTGGTGATCGTCGAGGGGACACTGAATAGTGCACGGTACATCCAAACCGTCATCGAACCCATCGTTCTACCATTCCTAGACCGGCAAGGGAACTTCCTGTTCCAACAGGACAATGCACGTCCGCATGTATCCCGTACCACCCAACGTGCTCTAGAAGGTGTAAGTCAACTACCCTGGCCAGCAAGATCTCCGGATCTGTCCCCCATTGAGCATGTTTGGGACTGGATGAAGCGTCGTCTCACGCGGTCTGCACGTCCAGCACGAACGCTGGTCCAACTGAGGCGCCAGGTGGAAATGGCATGGCAAGCCGTTCCACAGGACTACATCCAGCATCTCTACGATCGTCTCCATGGGAGAATAGCAGCCTGCTTTGCTGCGAAAGGTGGATATACACTGTACTAGTGCCGACATTGTGCATGCTCTGTTGCCTGTGTCTATGTGCCTGTGGTTCTGTCAGTGTGATCATGTGATGTATCTGACCCCAGGAATGTGTCAATAAAGTTTCCCCTTCCTGGGACAATGAATTCACAGTGTTCTTATTTCAATTTCCAGGAGTGTATATATATATAGATATATGTGTGTGTGTGTGTGTGTGTGTGTGTGTGTGTGTGTGTGTGTGTGTGTCCTCTTTGGGAGAGTGGAAATGAGATTGGAATAGGATACACTGTCCCAAGGGGTTGTGGTATTACAAACGTTACAGCAGAAACTCTAGCTTTCGCTTTCGTGTCGTATTGTGTGCCACACTTTGGCTGTCCATTTCACATCACGACGGACAGAGGCCGACAATTTGAATCTGACCTGTTCAAACAACTCGCGAAGTTCTGTGGCACAACTCACGACAAAATGACACAACCAGTAACGGAATGATCGAGAGATGGCATCGCTCACTTAAGGCAGCACTAATGTGTCATGACACTGAGCAGATCAAGGCCCTTCCCATGGTACTATTCGATCTTAGAAAAACTTTCAAACCAGATCTAGACGTATCTTCGAAGGAACTGGTGTATGGATAGGTGTTGAGGCTTCCAGGAGAATTCGTGGAAACAAATGCTCTGTCACAATCAAAGGATGATCAGCCAGAATTCATACACCAACTGTGTGAGTACTTTGCCTGAGTCCGCCCACACCAGCCTCACAGATGCAGTACAGCTACCACCTTCACGCATCAAGACTTGAAAGCCTGTTCACACCTCATGTTAAGCGTGGAAGGTATCAAACTGTCGTTGAAGCCACCATACTCAGGAGCCTACCATGTAGTCGCAAGGGGAGACAAGACAATCGACATTTCAGTTGATAGGCGACCACCACGCTCGCCACCAGAGACGCCGTGTTTTGTGTTTGTGCGTTTTGTTTTCTTTAGTTCTTGCATAGTTACATGATAACTCTGATGTTTTTTTTCCCTGCACGTTACGTTATTTTCAACTGTCAGCTCGCAACGAGCAAAAAGGCCATGTATTCTTTGCCATCTCCTGTACCTGTGAACAATAAAGCTAACTGTAATATTGTTCGAAGGAGTTTTTGTGTATTGTGGTTCCATCAATGAAGTGCATGAAAGTTCTAACAGTTGAACGACAGTGTGCCCAGCTTGTGTCGATACTACTTTGGGCAAAGTCAGATCTGTTTTACTTGATGACTTTCCATCAATTACTACGAACTGTGACCTCTCTGGCAGGATATCGTGAATCCACTCGCATAATTGAGACGATATTCCATAAGGATACAATTCACTACAAGCCACTTGTGTGTACTGTGTCAAAAACCTTCTG
Organism: Schistocerca piceifrons; assembly: GCF_021461385.2. NCBI lineage: Eukaryota > Metazoa > Arthropoda > Insecta > Orthoptera > Acrididae > Schistocerca > Schistocerca piceifrons. The sequence continues at coordinate 60,844,604 of NC_060145.1, forward strand.
GAAATACAGAAATATGGAATCAATTTGAAATCCCTTGTCAATAGCACTCAGCACTGTGTGTGAGTAAAGAGATAGTTGTGTTTCACAAGAATGTTATCTAAATCCATGTTTACTGTGTGTCAATACACTGTTCTCCTCAGTGTAATTCATAATCTTTGAACACAATGTATGTTCCAAAATCTTACTGCATATCGACGTTAATGATATGGGCCTGTGATTTAGTGGATTGCTCCTACTACCCTTCTTGAGTATTGCTGTGACATGTGCAACTTTTCGATCTTTGGGTATGGATCTTTCGGTGAGCTTGCGGTTGTACACTGTGTGATCTAAAGTATCCCGACACGTCCAAAAACATAGGTTTTTCATATGAGGTGCATTGTGCTGCCACCTGCTGCCAGGTACTCCATATCAGCGACCTCAGTAGTCATTAGACATCGTGAGAGGGCAGACTGGGGTGTTCCGCAGAACTCATAACATTGAACGTGGTCAGGTGATTGGGTGTCATTTGTGTTATACGTCTGTACGCGAGATTACCACACTCATAAACATCCCTAGGTCCACTGTTTCCGATGTGATAGTGAAGTGGAAACGTGAAGGGACACATACAGCAGAAAAGCATACAGGCCGGTCTCATCCGTTGACTGACAGAGACAGCCGACAGTTGAAGAGGGTCATAATGTGTAGTAAGCAGACATCTATCCAGACCATCACGCAGGAATTCCAAACTGTATCAGGATCCACTGCAAGTACTATGATAGTTAGGTGGGAGATAGGAAAAGTCGGATTTCATGGTCGAGGAGTTGCTCATAACACACGTATCACGCCGGTAGATGCCATACGACGCCTCGCTTGGTGTGAGGTGTGTAAACATTGGACGATTGAACAGTGGAAAAACGTTGTGTGGAGTGACGTATCACGATACACAGTGTGGCGATCCGATGGCAGGGTGTGGGTATGGCGAATGTCTGGCGAACGTCAGCTGCCAGCGTGTGTATTGCCAACAGTAAAATTCGGAGGTGGTGGTGTTATGGTGTGGTCGTGTTTTTCATGGAGGGGACTTGTTGTTTTGCGTGGCACCATCACAGCACAGGCATACATTGATGTTGTAAGCACCTTCTTGCTTCCCACTGTTGAAGAGCAATTCCGGGATGACGATTTCATCTTTCAGCATGATCGAGCACCTCTTCATAATGCACGGTCTGTGGCGGAGTGGTTACACGACAATGACACCCCTGTACTGGACTAGCCTGCACAGAGTCCTGACCTGAATTCTGCAGAACACATTTGGGATGTTTTGGAATGGCGACTTCGTGCCAGGCCTCACCGACCGACATCGATACCTCTCCTCAGTGCAGCACTCCGTAAAGAATGGGATGCCATTCCCAACAAACCTTCCAGCACTTGATTGAACGTGTGCCTGTGAGTGAGAGTGGAAGCCGTCATCAAGGTTAAGGGTGCGCCAAAACCATATTGAATTCTGGCATTACCCATGGAGGGCGCCACAAACTTGTAAGTCATTTTCAGCCAGGTGTCCGGGTACTTTTGATCACATAGTGTATATGACTGTTAAGTATGGAGCTATTGCATCAGTACACTCTGAAAGAAACCTAATTGGTTTACAAACTGGACTGGAAGAGTTGTTTTTATTAAGTGATGCTTGGTTGGTTGGTTGATTTGGAGGAGGGGACCGAACAGCAATGTCATCGGTCCCATCGGTTTAGGGTAGGATGGAGAAGGAAATTGGCCATGCCCTTTCAAAGGAACCATCCTAGCATTTGCCTGAAGCGATTTAGGGAAATCATGGAAAACCTAAATCAAGATGACAGACACGGGTTTGAACCGTCGTCCTCCTGAATGGGGGTCCAGTGTGCTAACTGTTGCACCATCTCGCCCGGTGTAGGTTACTGAAGTTGCCAACTATTCTAAGGATTATTTACTTCTAAGTTACTCATGTTGGCAGCTGTTCTTGATTCGAATTCTGGAATATTTACCTTGTCTTCACTGGTGAAGGAATTTCGGATGACTGTGCTTCGTAACTCTGTTTTGGCAGCACTGTCGCCGATAGTATTTCCATTCCTGTCGTGCAGAGAAGGCATTGATTGTGTCTTGCGTCTAGCATACTTTACATTCAACCAGAATCTCTTTGGATTCTCTGCCAGGTTTCGAGACAAAGTTTCGTTGTGAAAACTATTGTAAGCATCTCGCATTGAATCTGGCCTAAATTTCGAGCTTCTGTAAAAGATCACCAATCTTGGAGATTTTGCGTTGTTTCTGTGACAGTGTTCTGACCCGTTTTGTATGCCAAGGGGGATCAGCTCCATAGTTTGTTAATTTATTTGGTATCTCTCAATTTCTGTCGATACTATTTCATTGAATTCAAGCCACACCTAGTCTACATGTACATTGCTAATTTAGAAGGAGTGAGATTGTCCCTCAAGAAGGAGTCAAGTGAATTTTTATCTGCGTTTTTTGAATAGGTATACTTTTCGTTTATTTTTGGAGGATTTACAGGTTACATCATTCAGTCCCTCTACGACAACCCTATGGTCACTAATCCCTATATCCGTTTGATGCTCAGGGTTATTTGTTACTAAGGGGTGTAGTGTGTTCACAACCATTTAATATTCGTGTCGGCTCATGAACTGACTCTTTGAAATAATTTTCAGAGAATGGGTTTTGCACAATTTCGGATGATGTTTTATGCATACCTCCAGATTTAAAAATGTATTTTCGCCAACATATTGAAGGTAAATAATTGTATGAGTCGGGTATGTATTTGAAATTAAACTCGAGTTTTGTTTGAACCTCTCAGCAACTGTATATCATCTCATTTGGGAGTTCGGTAAAAGGATCCAATTGTTATTTTATCCTGCTTGCCAAGAATGACCTCTTCCCATACTAACTCAAAGAAAATATCTACTTCAATTTCGCTACAAGATAAACTACTTATAACAGCAACAAACACATCACCGCCAACTGTGTTTGGCCTATCCCTTCTGAATACCGTTACATTCTTCACAAGAATTTCCGTTGAACTTATCTCCGTCTTTAGCCATCTTTAAATGCCTATAATTATTTGAGCATCAGTGTTTTGTATTAGCACTTGGAGCTCTTTTTGCGTTTCCCCGAGACTCTCTCACCTAAAAAACCACCCTGTCCACGCCACACAGCCCCTTCTACCAGCGTAGCCTGCTCGTGCGTGTAGAAGACTCCTGACCAAACCATCCTGTGGCGCAAGTCGCCGAATCTGCAGCCTACAGGCTATATCATTACAATTTCATGCCATATGGGTTAAAAAATAGCGCACACACATGGCAGAGATTCAAGTGCAATGTTTTACGTGTTTTCCGGTATGTTTTATTCTATCTTTACGATATTTTATTTCTCTAAGGACTTGCAAGAACATTTCCATTGTTTATACCAGCTCTTTCAATGCCGTAAGACTTTGGCATTCTCATTAATGCAGGGAAATGTATGTTTGAAGAAGCAGATATTTCTTTTATAGGCTACAAGATCTCTTTCATTGGACTGTCACCACTTCAAGAATACCTTTCAGCTATTCAAAATATGCCATGTTCTGCTGAATACAAGAGCCTTCGTCGGTCTATCGCTGTGGTTTACCGCACTTTGCCGTCATTCAGCAGCCTCTCAATCTCCTTCTCACCGGAAAGAACACTTCTGGCAACAGAAAACTTGAGTGGTCTCCAGAAGTAATTGAAGCATTTGAAGACAGCACTGCCTAATGCAACACTGCTAACAGATGGGATACTTTGTACATGCCAAATATGTAGCTGTGGGCACTTCCCTGCAACAACAGTTTCGTGAATCCTGGCAAATCATTGCATTTTTCTCCATGCGTCTTACAGAGGCTCAAACTAAATGGAGCGATGTAGATTGGGAACTTCTCGGAATGTAGCTGGTCATTAAACACTTCCAATCCACTTGAGATGGCCATCACTTTGCAGTATTTTTGGACCATTGACCACTTCTGTTCTACAGTGGCCAACAGAACTTATTCCGCCACGTCAGTGCCGACATGTGGAATTTGTGGCACAACTTACAACAGACATTCGACATATCAAAAGCAAAGACAATAGCATGGCTGATTGCCTTTTGAGAAATGTAGCGTAACAATGGTAGACTGCATGCAGATTGCAGATAGCCATCTGACAGACGCTTTCATATGGCAGTAGATTCTCGATGGAGCACTTACCTTGCTTTACCTGACGCATTTACTTGCTGATGTATGTGCAAATGAAATGTGGCATAACTACAGCGGCGTTCGTTTACAGCCCCTAATCCCACTAAACTACCGCCAAGAGGTCTTCAATGGCATTCGCAGCTTATTACACCCTGGCAGCAAAGCAATGGTCAGAGCTGTGGCAAACAAAATGGTCTGACCATGTGTCAAGAAAAACAGCCGCATGTGGACTTGCTCCTGTGTTATGTTCCAGAAAAACAGTTTCACAGCATGTGCGTACAACCATTCAGGATTTTCCTCTACAGACTACACATTTTGTTCATATCTACCTTGACGTTGTCGGCCCAGGGTCATCATCACCTACTAACAATCGGTGACAGTTATACTAGGTTTCCAGAAGCTGTACCACTAGTAGACATCATAGCTGTATCTGTCGCCAGGGCACTTGTGAATGTTTAATTGTCTTGCCATGAGGTTCCTCTTACCTTTGTCATGGGCTGAGGCCATCATTTTAATGGATTACTGTTCAACGAACTACTTAACCTTTGTGGCAGACACCACATTCGTATCACGAGTTAACCATCCCATGTGGTCCACTGCATGTATTACTCACTTAAATTCTTTCTTAAGTACCAGAAAGAAACTTGGATTGATACATTGCTGTGTGCTCTGCTTGGTCTCCAGATGGCTGTAAAAGAAGATTTGCCCTGTTCTCCAGCACAAATAGTGTTCAGCGAAGAGCTGCGAGTATATGGCGATTTTATCACACTGTCTCTACAACAATCCAGCTGTCGAATGACCACACTGATTTTCTCCGAAAACTAGAGCTGCACATCCAAGAAATACGCCCATGAAACCTGCAATGCCATGGACAACAATCTCAGTTCATTTTCGAAGAGTTGAACACATCAACATATGTCTGGCTGTGTGCTGACGCTGTACAGTAACCTTTCACTTCTCCATGTTCTGATCTATATAAAATGATGTCAAGATTACCAAATACCTTCGTCGTCTGAAAAGGGGGCGTGAACGAGAAGGCTTCAGTTGAGTGACTTAAAACTGCTCTCATCGACAATTCACACTGGCTCTGGCACCTATACAACAATTACCAGCAGGCACATACCCTCTTCTCTGCAGCCAGTAACACCTACGCCAGAAGACACTACCACTTCTGACCCACACCATGCTACACCTACAATGACATGAATGGGCAGACACATCAAATGCAAGTTCCCAGATGTCCCCCATGCTCCAGGCTATCGCGCGGTCTGAAAGCGGAAGAACAGATTTGACCAGCTGACTGATAATCAAACTACACTTATTGCCCATGTACTTACTCATACGCATGTGCTCATTATCTTTCGCTCACTTCCTCTGACCAAGCATGTACCTGCTCTGGCTGTCTGCCATGTTCATCAGCTGGTTGACTCACCCAGGGTCCTTGGGGAGGGCAGAAGAAAGATTAACCAACCTCCCTCATGGTCTTTATGTTAATGACGCCCGACTTGAACGATAGCCTTCTTGCGCCAACTAAGGTCGATGGTGGATTAAGTACTCCCTGCGGTAAATGACTATTAATCACGTGCTGTTTGGTTACTTCCCAAGTATAGCTGAGCTACAACAGTAGCTGTGGTGGAGTACAACAGAGGTATTGAGCATTTCCCATTTACGGGACTGCGCCGAGTGACAACACATGCAAGACTGCTCCTACCATTCAGAAGGAGGACTGATGCTTTTTGCAGGCGCTCCTCTGGAGTAGACCTATTTTGCTCCGTTACAGTCTCGACACCATATCTGCCGTTTCTGACTTAAGTTCAGCTGATTTCTTTCATCTGTCGCCGTAGACATGAGCCCTTACTGAATACTATTTTTCGGAGCCAGTCAAACCTAATCTTCTAACAAAGCATTATGGAACGAGAAAGCCGAGCTGCCTTGTATGTCTTTGAAGGGAGTGGAGCCACTCGTTAAATATATGCACGTAGTGACATGAGTGTGATGAACGGTGGCATAGACGCTGTTGCTTTTTACATAGTGTTGTAATATCTGTGCAATATGGCGGGCGATGAAATTGACATTCCAGGCATGTTAAATGGTGTCCTGAATTAATTTCGTTTTAATTGCCGTTAGCATTTCCATTAGAATAGTATGTTACAGGGGTCCACTTCACCTATACTTCCCTAATCTCTCTCTGGATTTTTTTGCTATATTTACTCCCTTAGCAAACGTTAAGCGAAAAAGTTGCCGGAGCGTAGTATTTCTTTAACTTATAAACACATTCTGTTGACTGTCACAAGAGGAATACGTTGTGGAGACGCTGACGATTACATTAATTACATTAGTTTTTGACAGTGTAGAAAGATGTAGAGTTTTTCCCAGTTGTTATACAATAACTCATGTTTTGAATTAATGAAATGCTGTTACTCTTGTCATTAGAAACGGGAGCGATTTTTACGTTTGGGCGTTCGAGATTTGCAGACAACTTGCCAAGTCGTTTTTACATCAGGAATGACAGAATTGTGGACTTTGACTGCGGTGATGAACACACTGCGCTCGTGTGCGGTAAATATTTTAGGATACTCATTAATTAATGTACAGTAAACTTACCTTGTACTCGATCCGTATATCCTGAATCACTTTGAGTTTAAACACTACCTGTCTAGGAATTAAGTGTAATAGGTATTTTGTTATATGAAACTAAATGTTATTTAATCACAATATATGTATTTATCTGACATATCAAAAGTTTTTGAGAAAATTATGTGCGAAAAACTGATTTCTTTTTTAGAGAATAATCTATATCGTAACATGCATTTAGGAGGTAAAATGTTATACATATAGTAAACTATGAACGTCCTTAATAGTACATTAAATCGGATAGATAACAAACAACTGTTTTTAGAACTGTCAAATACATTTGATCTGGTTAATCTTGAAAGACTACTTACAAAGAGTGAAGTCCATAGCTTTCAAAGATAGTGATCAAATCGTTCATGGACTACAGTAAGTACTGTCTACTGTGTACAATAAAGTACGTAGTGTCAGAGACCAGATTGTGCATCCCCTGTTTTCCTACTGTGTGTTAATGATCTAGATATAAATGTGTTAATGCGTACAACACTTAAAAGTGAGAACAGTAAGGAACTGCACAGTCTGTAAATCATGCCGTGAAGCAGATCATCATTGGTCAGACCAAAATTGGGTAATAGGTAGACTGCCAAAATGAATTTCATACCCAACAAAATAAGGATCCAAATAAATCTAGCCTTTTCTGAAATATGGTCAAGTGCAAAGTTGTGCTGGAACAAAATTCCATGGTATTTGGCTGCAAGACAATTTCAAATTGATTAAAGATGCTGAATATGTCAATGACAATATATTCATATTACTGTAATTCCCTCCTGGGCTTTCCATTGTTTGAGTGTGTTTATGGTACACTAAGTTGAGAGTATTATTCCCTAAGAGTCTTAAAGCCATACACCAGTATGGAAACTGCTAGGGGTGCTTACTGTGCTTATATCCAGTCATGGGAGTAACATTCTTGTGAAAGTTTCTGGCAGGTCTCACTACATTTAAAATTCAAGTGGAGGCTATTAGAATAATAAACGGAAGTAAATTAGGGAATTGTGCATTCGTATGTTCACAGTACTTAACATACTTTTACTTCCATGCATTTGCATAAGGGGAAAGAAATGTAACTGATAGTCATAAAAGTCTGCAGAGGAACTGTCATGTCCAAGACCATGACACCAGACTCAGGCTTCAATACAACCTTACAAATACAAGAATTTATCAGAAGGGTCCATTCCACATTGGTTTGAAAGTTTTTAATAAACTCCCTGTGAAAATAAAAGCTATTCATGATGCGAAGTCGTTCAATCACGACAGTCTTATTTAGAGCATCACTGTTTCAAATAAGCAGGTTAAGAAAGTGGAGTGTACAATAACACAGATTTGTTTGCTGTATATGTGTTATATATGTGCTAGTTAAGTTTATATCATATGTTTATTCTTATGTATCAGATAATAGTGTGTGTGTGTGTGTGTGTGTGTGTGTGTGTGTGTGTGTGTGTGTGTGTGTGTGTGTGTGTGTGTGTGTGTGTGTGTGTGTGTGTGTGCGCGCGTGCGTGTCTATTCATATTTCTGCATACTGACATTGCCACTGTGTGCATTGGCATTTTTGTATTTCATAGTTGTTGTCAGTTTTGACACTATCTTGGATGGAGAGTCATCATCAAGTGTGGAACTAACCTTAGGTGTGCCTCAGGAAGTGTGTTGGGACACTTGCTGTTCATGTTGTATATTAATGACATAGCAGACAATATTAGTACTAACTCTGAGCAGGGCAGCGCAATGGTTAGCACACTGGACTCGCATTTGGGAGGACAACAGTTTAACTGTGTCTGGCCCTTCTGATTTAAGTTTTCCATGATATCCCTACATTGCTTATGGCAAATGCTGGGATGGTTTCTTCAAAAGGGCACAGCTGCTTTTCTTCCCTAATCCGAGCTTGTGTTCCATCTCTAATGCCCTCATTGTCAAGGGGATGTTAATTGCTAATCTCCTCCTCCCCCTTAATAACAACATCAGACTTCTTGCTGATGATGCAGTTATCTATAAGGAAGTACTGTGTGAAAGAATCTGCATAAATATTTAGTCAGATCTTTATAAGATTTCAAGATGATGCCAAGATTGGCAGCGTCCTTTAAATGTTGAAAAATGTTAAATTGTGCACTTCACAAAATGTAAAAACATAGTATCCTATGGCTATATTATCAGTGAGTCACTGTTGGAATCGGCCTACTCCTGCAGATATCTTGGTATAACACTTTGTAGGGGTATGAAATGGAATGATCACATAGGCCCAGTCGTGGGTAAAGCAGGTGGTAGACTTTGGTTTATTCATAGAATGCTGGGGAGGTACAGTCAGTTTGCAAAGGAGATTGCTTATAAATCTTTTGTGTAACTGGTTCCAGTATATTGCTCAAGTGTGTGGGATCCGTACCAATTAGGACTAATGGGGGTTATCGAACATAACATATAAAAGAGAAGGGCAGCGTGAATGGTAAAGATTTGTTTGATCTGTGGGAGTGTGTCATGGAGATACTGAAGGAACTGGACTGGAAGACTCTTGAAGATAGACGTAAACTAAAGAATCAGCTTTAAATGATGACTCTAGGAATATACTACAAGCCCCCATGTATCACTCAGATAGGGACTGTGAAAGTAAGGTTAGAAAAATTAATGCACACATAGACACATTCAAACACTCACTCTTCCTGTGCTCCATACATGAATAGATTCGAAAGAAATCCTAATAAATTGTACAGTGGGACGCATCCTCCGCCATGCACTGCATGGTGATTTTTATTGTGTAGATGTAGACTATGTCTGCAGAATCTTTTTCTTATTTTCATTTATTAAGTGTTCAACGTAAATAGTAGTTCACTGTTGTTGCAAGTGCCCTGTGATTTCTGGGCTTCAACAATCGAATTGATATGTGATCAAAGACCTAAATTGCACTTATGGTGTGAGTGGCTCTTGCATGACATGCTGATGTTTTCAATTTGTTGACTTTGGTTGTAGCCATGGTGATAGTACATGATAGCTAATGAGATTCACCGTATCTAATGATTTCTTTGTGGAAGATATGAATTCATTCCATTTGTTTTTAATACAGGGAGTGCCAGAAAAACTTTTATTGACTGGTCATTATGAATTTGAAGGTAGGCTGCAGATTTTCATATTTATTTGGTGAGTGGAAAATACTAGATTACCTAACAGATTGACCTGTAGGTTGGAGTGTGACAGTTTGGTTGTGAGTTCGTGAACCTGGGACAGGAGGAATGTTAGATATGAGTCATCGGCTTTGGCCAGGGATGTAATGTTAATGGCTGCTGTCACCTTACCTATTTCTGCATATGTTCAGTTTTTTTGTTACATGGTGAAACCAATGAGTGTGAAAACAAAAAGTAAACATTGGTGTGATGACAAATTAGTCTGTAGCTTAACTGGAGGTATAGGTTAGGTTGGAAGGCAACAGGTTTGAGTTGGCAAAACCAACAAACGTGGTTGTAAAAACAAACCTGGTTGTGATGACAGACTGATCTATAGCTTTGCCGAGGTTAAGTTAGGTTGCAAGGTGACAGTTTGGTTATTAGTTGGTGAAGCCAACGAATGTGTGATATTAAAAAACTGACTGTGGTGGCAGACTAGCCTGTAGCTCAGTCCATTTGGAAAAAAAAATGCCTAAAAAAACATGTCATAGTCCCTATGTTATTTATAATGTTTTATCACGTGTTCCCTATGTCACTACAGTCCACCCCTATACCTGAGTGGCCAGCGTGACGGATTGCCGTCCTACGGGCCTGGGTTCGATTCCCGGCTGGGTTGGGGATGTTCTCTGCTCAGGGACAGGGTGTCGTGCTGTCTTCATCATTTCATCCCCATTCGGCGCGCAGGTTGCCCAATGTGGTGTCGAATGTAATAAGACCTGCCCTGCAAGGGGCCTCCCAACCAATGACGCCAAATGGACATTTCCATTTTATGTCACTATAGTTGAAGTTACGAACGATGGCGGTCGAGTGTATGTTTGTTCTGTGCATCTACATCACCCATTCTTCCACAGCCATTGAGCGTTCAGAAGTGTTCTGAGCACTCTGCTGTGAATGCTGTAGCTAATGCGAGCATTGAACATGATCGTAGTGCATTATTTAGTGAATTTGTATTCCATTTGTTGAAAATTGTCACCACTAATGGTGGTGGTAAGTGCTAAATTCTGCATAAGCAAGCGAGAGACATAATTTACAGGATATACACTTTCTTGGAGCGATTTCAAACGCATGTACATACCACAATTGTTGCTGAATATTGCCAACAGTGCAGTCCCCATCAGTGCCTCAACATGCACGAACTGCCATTATTCGTGGAACGAACTATAGTCAAAGCTGACAACTCATATTGAACGTTTATCCATTTTGGTGACGTCAATAAATGTAAATGGAAGAAAACTAGAAGTGCTGCTGTACAGAGCTGTAGTGTAGCCCAAGGCCTGAGTTAGCTTGGCCAGTGACAGTTTGTTAGAGTTAATGAAGTCAGTGACTCTCACCACGAAAATGGTTTCCTGTAATAGATTGATGTTTAGCATAGCTCAAGATATATTGTTGTTATTGCACTAACCTACTTGTATGTCTTATTTCCAATTTGCCAAGGATTCTGATTATATTTAGTTCTGACTAGACAGAATGCCAGCTAACTTTATTTACGAAGAGCATTCTGATTGGCTACTGACAATCAACTCTTGATTCATTATCTTCAGGTCCCAGTATTCATAATACCTAGTTACCTACAGCCATGAATCCGTAACTGCACTACCTAGTGGGTAGAATTTAATAAATTTGTAGACTATTGTAATTTTTTACTTAGATTTTAGTTTTTCAAACATATGTAGTTATATAAGTATGAATAATATCTTAAGCAACCTGAAAGCTGTCTGTAGACTGATGATAAGTGAATAGTATTTGTTGCAATTTTTGACAGTGCTTTCCTACTTTTGAGGAAGAATACTATACATGACCATAAATTGTATATTTTAACTGCGTGTCTTATGTTGAATTTTCAAATAGTTTTTATGTTCTATATCATATAACTTAATACTATATCAGTGCATGCTGACTATGGCAGACATATTCAATAGGGTTGGTGGTAGTAGTAGTAGTAGTAGTAGTAGTAGTAATAATAATAATAAACATTAAAACATTTGTTTTCATTTGATTTTCAGAGACGGGAAGACTTTACTTGTTTGGAAGCAATGACTATGGACAGTTAGGGATGGGACATAGTAACACTGTTACAAAACCAAAATGTGTCAAAAGTAAGAATTTTTAGTCTATCACTAATCAAATTAGCATGGTTTAAATCATTAGCTAATAACCCGAATTTCTTAATTTTCAGCCATTAAGCAGTACCGCATAACTCATGTTGCTTGCGGTAGAGCACATACAGTAGTAAGTACAGGTAAACATTTGTTCTAGCCTATTTATGAAGTACTTTGAATAAAATAATTTTGCGGTCATTTAAGCCTTAGATAAGCAACTCATTTTTTTGTCCAATATACCAGTGTTTAAAATTATTTATTCTGCAGATGTGTTGAAATCAATCCCTCTAAGAACTTGGAAAAAAATAATTTTCTTTTCAAAAATTCTGCTAGCAACATGTAATACACCGCCAAATATAGCTAATATGTAGTTTCTCAAGCTTTCCCAACTTAAATTCATTTTTTGATGTCTTTGATAATACTTGTTCCATTATAAATTACTCTTAAATTTTATGGAAGCATCCTTGATTAGGTTTTTAAGGCACTGGTAAATTGTTACTGGATGTGCTCTTTAAATGAAGAGCTGTTTGTTTTGTTAGAAAACTATTTCTCAAATGGCATCTAAGGAGATTTCATGGACAACTGTATGTACTTCTGGAACAGTGTTAAAAATATAACTGTAGATTAAATACACATCTGGAGTATTACAAACATATTTGTCGCATATACTGACAGTGAAGCTGAGGAAAGAAAATCTGTGAACAGTATCTCTCTAATAATGAGTAGCTAACCTTAAGACTGCAGGTGTGTCATGCATGCAAATTACAAAAAATTGAAGTTAATATTACCAGAAAGTGATTTTCAAGAAGCAGAGCTGCTGTAAGTGTAGCAGTATCTTCTTCCTGTAAGCTTTATGGGCTAAAACTAAAAAACTCCTCCCGAACAGGCCACGAAAGCCCACCGGTACTGACCGGCCGCCGTGTCATCCTCAGTTCGTAGGCGTCACTGGATGCGGATATGGAGGGGCATGTGGTCAGCACACTGCTCTCCCGGCCGTATGTCAATTTCCGAGGCCGGAGCCACTACTTCTCAATCGAGTTGCTCCTCAGTTTGCCTCACAAGGGCTAAGTGCAATCCGCTTGCCAACAGTGCTCAGCAGACCGGATGCTCACCCATCCGAGTGCTAGCTCAGCCTGACAGCGCTTAACTTCGGTGATTTTACGGGAACCGGTGTTACCACTGCGGCAAGGCCATTGGCAAGCTTAATGTGCAGTGTGCAGAATAATACATTTGGCTCAAGTTAGCAAAAAAATAGCAATGGAGATACTCAACTTGTGTGGGAGCTACACATTTCAGAGATTGTAATACACAGTGTATGTGGTTTGACAACTGGATCTTCTGGTTCTCTCCAGTATTATTATTTGTGCTAGAGACTGATTGTTGTATCTAGTAATTGCATATTATGAGGCACAATTTTTATTTACCATATTTGTACGAATATAGGCTACACCTAAACTTTGGACAAGAGATTATAGTAAAAATAATAAAATATAGACCGCACTATTAAGTTCAGTTAGGCAGTGCTTTGAATTGCGTCTCTCCCCCTCTCTTCTCTCTCAAATAACTGAGGGTACTCTCTCTCTCTCTCTCTCTCTCTCTCTCTCTCTCTCTCTTTCTCTCTCTCTCTCTCTCTCTCTCTCTCACACACACACACACACACACACACACACACACACAAATTACCATCTATTCCAATGCTTCACACACACGCAATTACCATCTATTCCAATGTTTTGTGGTCCTCATTATCATAAGTTTTATGACCATAATGTGGCTTGATGTTCAGATAAAATAGCCAACACAACTCGGATTATGATGTACTACTATGGTGTACTTGATACAGTGCTAAATTATCTTAGCAACCATACATGACAATAGAGCAGTGCAGAACAACTTTGCTTTGGCCCGTATGGAAAAGAATAGCATATAAAAGAAACATTTCACCGATGGAATTTAAAGTTTCTTATGGATGGGTTCAGCAATTTATACACTGAAATAATCTGTCTTTCTGTACAGAACTACAATTGTGCAAAAACTGCTTCAAGTTTACAAAAACAGTTTGATATCTTTTCAGCATTACATGGAAATTAGTATTTACATTCCCGAATAGGGAAGGCAAACCAAATGCCATTCTAATTTGATATGTCAATCAGCATTACAGTAGATAGTTTACAGGAACATAATGTGCAAATATATACATGTGGTGCTGAAAAACAGCAGTGCACAGTGATGTTGAACATTATGGCTGATGAATGAAAATTGCAATTGTTGTGGTTTGTAATCAGAAGATGCTCCACAAGGGCGAGAGCTTTCGAGCTGGTGTTACTGTAAGAGCTCTTGATGTTACACTGCAATAACTTGTGATGGTATTAATTTCAACCAGCAATATACTTGTACATGTCATTTTGAAACTGATGATTCATCTTCGTCTACTTCCTCTTCTGTTTCTATAATATTGCCTTCAAGTTCATTTTCCTGGTATAGCCAGTCTATATATTCCTTTCAGCTTTCACTTCTCTTTTCTGCAAAGGCTTCTTCAGTTTTCCTACAGACAGGGACCTACCTTACCACTTCTTATATGTACTTCTATAGCCTTGCATTTCTCCTCTAGCCATTCCTGCTTAGACATTTTGCACTTTGTTAATCTCATTCTTTAGATGTCTGTATTCCCTTTCACTGGCTTCTTTTGCAGCAATTTTATATTTTCTTCTTTTGTCAGTTACATTCCACATATACTGTGTTGTCCAAGGACTTCTCTTAGCCCTTATCTTTTTACCTATTTCATCCTCTGCTACCTTCACTATTTCACCTCTTAAAGCTATTCATTTTTATTCTGTTGTTCCTTTCCTCATTTCAGTCAAACATTCTTTAATGCTACCTCTGAAACCCTCAACAACCTCTGGTTTCTCAACTTATCCAGGTCCCATCTCCTTAATTTTATACCTTTTTCAATGTCTTCAGTTTTAATCTGCAGTTCGAAACCAATAAATTATAGTCAGAGTCCACATCTAATGTGAATAAAACCATTTTGAGATATAAATTTTTATTACACTGCTTTGGCTACTGCTTTCATTGCATGCCATAAAGATCTTTGAACTCCTCTCTCTCTGACACACACCACACACACACACACACACACACACACACACACACACACACACACACACACACACACACATCATATTGTAATCTTTGTTGGCACAATTAATAACGTAAGCTTATGCTTAAGCTATCATGTGCCTTGTGGGTAGTGTACTTTAATTGGAATCTTTAATTAAGCATCTTACACTGGCACTGTATATGTGGTGAAACGGTGTTCAGTATCGAGTATTAAAACCTGTGCCTAATCAGGACATCAATTAACAGGTTGTTAGCTGACACCCTGGTCAGGCAGAGGTTTTAACACTGACACTGATTCTTGTTTCATGGATTCAAAGTTTCTTTTGATATCTGATGATGGTAGTAGTCAAAATTGCATAATAAAATTTTGTAGCTGTGAAGAAGGTGTACATCATTATCTGACATGGATCATTGATCCTTGAAGGCCTTTTTTAAGGGACTGAAAGCATGATAATCGCACGGGGAGAGACCTGGACTATAGGCATTTCCATACGTTAAGGCATTTGCAATATGAGGACATGCATTATTGTGAAGCAACAGTGCACCTTCTCTACACTGGTGGTTTTCGACAGACATGCTGTCCCATACACAGTCTTCATCATCCAACAGATGTTTGTCCTTTGGCAGCCAAGAAGAGGATAATGGCACATTGGTCTTGTTAGGATATATTTTTTAACATCGTTGGCTTAGTTCATGTTTATGCATTTGTTGCATGCATGAGGGAAAGACACAAAAGCCACTCTAATCCTTTGTCTATCTATTGGTGTTTATATATGTGCATCAGAGTCGTGCTATGCTGCATATATGCTGCAGCAATGCCCTCAAACAGAAACTTTTTGATTGCCCCCTTACAATAGAGTCAACATCTGCTCCTGTAAATGCCTTACTATTTGAATTCTGGTTCTGAAATCTCAGACTTAAGATTTTATAATCAATTGGATGCTGTCCAGTGTCTCCAGGTCTCTATGTACAGTCGTATTGTGTGATTCGTATACCAAGTGTTAGCAATGATTAAATTGTGCTCTGTACAAAATTCTATTAGGCAACTTTCTCTTTCATTCCTTATTCCAGTCCGTATTCTCCTATTTTTCCTTCTCTTCCTTTTCCTACTATCAGATTCCAGTCCCACATCATGGTTAAATTTTCCTTTCATGTACTTATCTGAAAAATTTCTTTCATTTCATCAAACACGCTTTCACCGTCATTGGCATAGCTAGTTGGCATATCACCTTGTACTATTGTGGTGGATGTTGGATGTGTGTCTATCTTGGTTGCAGCAATGCATCCACACAGCAGCTGTTCATAGTAGCTTATGTGCATTCCGATTTTCTTATTCATTATTAGACATACTCCTCAATTATACTTATTTGATTTTGTGTTTATAACTGTGTATTCACCTGACCAGAAGTCCTATTCATCTTACCACTGAACTTCACTAATTCCACTATATCTAACTTCAACCTATCCATTTCCTTTTTTCTAAATACTTCAGGATTAGCCCTTGAGCAGGCATGCCATATTTATGAGCAGAGTCACTGTTTAATATTAGTTCAGTTTCATTATATCACACTCTTGCCATGGACAGGTGTTACTCACAGTAATGATCACCTCAAAGCATTAAACAGCATAACCAACTGCTTATTCAGTTACTAATTATCTACATGGGGAGTTGGAAAATAAGTTTCCCCTGTCGACTGTGGTCAGAGTTGTGTGTGAAAGGAAAAAAAAAAGAGAATGATACATTAAAGATAAGACATATCTTGATTTTTCTACATATTTTCCAAGTACGTTGAGACATTTGTCATACCACTTTATAAGCTTCGAAAAGCCTTCCAGGAAAAAATCAGGGCATTGCATAGGGAAGAAGTGTTGAATGGCTTGTTTGACATCAGCACTGCCGCCAAAGCGCCTTCGTCTGAGAGTCTTCTTCAAAGCAAGAAACAAATGGAAGTCACTTGGCGCGAGATCCGGACTGTAAGGCGGACGGTGTGGGTGCTCCCAACCTAGAGTTGCAATATGGTTTTGCGTTGCCGTCACTGTGTGTGGTCTTGCATTGTCATCCAACAGCAGAAAGCCAGATCTGAGACGGCCGGGCTGCTTTTTCCGAGTCACCCCTTTCAATTTTGACAGAGTGGCGCACAGTACCCTGCAGCATTGATGGTTGCACCCTCCAAAAAGTCCAGCAGCAAAACTCCTTTGGCGTCCCAGAAAACCGTGAGTAGCACTTTACCTGCAGACGGAGTGCTTTTGAAATTCTTTCGGACAGGTGACGATGGAGGTTTCCACTCCATGGATGCGGCCTTCGATTCGGGTGTGTAATGGTGGACCCACGTTTCATCACCCGTCACAATCCGAAACAGAAGTCATTGCCAGATTCATGGTAACGCATGAGCTGTTCCAGGCTGAACTCCATGTCGCCGTGTTGTCTTTTGCCCATATCACACAACTCTGCCCACTGTCGACAGGGGAAACTTATTTTCCAACTCACTCTCATATTATACCATGGGCTCATTGTGGGATTGTGTTGCTAGCTTGTAACCCGAGTCATTTTCTTGCACAGATCTTAATTTTTTTCTTACCTAGCTCACTATTTATTTTCTATTACTGCTGCTCATTTGGACATGTGACAACACAATTTATAACTTTATTAGTTGGAGCAATAATGAAGCAATAGGCATGGGATCACAATTGTGAAACAACAGTGGAATGGTGCAAAGCAGTTTTGTTATTGATGCACTCTATACATGGGTGTGCCTGTTTGAGGATCTATAGAGACCACTCACTGAAAAGCAGAAACATTGAGTTATCAGTAGGCACACACAAAAAAGAAAGAAAGAACTTGTTAGCTTTCAGATAATGTGCCTTTATATTGTTTAGTAAAGTTTTCAGAAGATTAAAACAAATGACAGTATCCACCCTGGGTGTATGACATCAAAATTTGCCTCTGTTACATTTTCCCCCCTCCCCACCCCTTCCTTATCCCAGCCCACCCCCTCTCCTCCCCCATCCTCTGCAGTTCCCATGCACTCCTCTCTGGGTGTCACACCCCCTATGTGACTCCTTCTTCGGCACCTGTGGGTGATGGGGTTCTCTCCCACTACCCCTCCTCCTGGTATCTCCCAGATCAGAGGCCTACTGCCACAAGTCAGCCATGGGACCCACAGTTCATACACCCCAACTTTGTCCGCTCTTTGTCAGTTCCATATCTTGTTGTAGCCTCAGCTTTCTCTCTCTCTCTCTCTCTCTCTCTCTCTCTCTCTCTCTCTCTCTCTCTCTCTCTCTCTCTCCCTCCCTCCTGCCCTGCCCATCTCGACCTATGAAAGAGAAGGAGAAGGAAGATAAGTCCTAGGAAAAGGCCTCTCTGGTGCTCTGAGGTGCCAACTCACTGCTTGCAACTTGAGTCTGATCTCTCATTTATGGATGACATCGGATCCTTCTTGGTGATGGACAGTGACTCGGCGGCATGACTGGCTTCAGCCCATTTGCCATTTGTCTCCTGTTTGGCTCCCTGTTCCATGCTTATTCATTGGAATTGTAATGGGTACTACTTTCATTTTCCGAAGTTGCAATCCCCTATTTCCTTTTACTCCACAGATTGTGGCATTCTCCAGGAACCTTTTTCCTGTTGCTCACTCACTTACCGTTCGTGGGTTCTGCTTTGTCAGAACCAGGTCGGCCCTTTGCTAATCATGGAAACAAACATGTCGACCTCCTGACACATTTTAGATATTTCCATTCAATAATGTGATATGGAATAATTTCCTGGGATAACTCATTACTTAGAAAGAAAGTACTGGTTGCACAGAAGTGAAGCCCACAGGGGCTCAGCATCGATTTGCTGGGTACGGGCCTGGAAACCCTGGGGTTCCTGAGTTGGGGACTGGTAAGTGCCGCCAATCCCCCATCACCATAAGCTCTGGGTATGCTTCAGTGACCACCATGCGGCACAGCAGTGGTATATGTGTGTCCTAGTGAACAGGGATCTTGGCTTGACCACCCGGGTTGTGAGGACAGGATAAACCTCTATTAAAAAAAAAACCCTCAATCTCAAGGTGTGCTGCGCGCTGATGGGATGCATGACTGTTGAGGTGGAACAGTTGTAGCTGGCAACCTCTGGGGCCACCTGCCGCACCTTAGTTGTATAAGTCTTACTCAGGCATGCGGGGCTCTGTCTGAGTGGACCCTTATTTCCCAAGCTGCTTGTGGGGCTGAGATGGAACACTCAAAATCATCATCTTCTCCTCCCAGCAGGAAGTGTGTACCACGTGGTAGTATTCACACCCATTCATCCAAAAGAATGAGAGAGGCTAGTCCTCCTGATAATAAGAATATTTTTGACTTAGTAACAGGGCTCATGGAGTCGTGAATAACAATGTTTTTCTGGTGATGAAGATGAAGGAGCTTACATATGAAAAAGTGTCCCCCTTTTGTATCCATGAGGGTTTGGAAGGCCTTGCTGGAATATTAAAAGCTATGAAATGATTGTGTAATGGCTTATTGTTGGTCGAAACTAACAGGTCAAAGCAGGTAGTCCTTCATAAGAATTCTCAGAAACTGGGTGACTAGATCACTGTTGAGATGCACACCTCTCTCAGCTCCAGTAAGGGTGTTGTCACATGCCGAGATATCATGGACACTGCCTGAACATCTTATGGCAGGGTTCCTTTGACTTAATGTTTGGCCTTATGTCCCAAACCCTATGTGGTGCTATAAATGCCAGTGTTTCAGCCATACCGCCATGAGTTGTAGAGGTGAAGCAATCTGTGGTAAAGCCGCTCCTGACACTGGGACTGGCTGCCTGTCTCGGGCAATCTGCATCAACTGCTGTGGTAACCACCCAGTCTAGAGCCTAGACTGCCCTGTTTTTGTTGAAGAATGCAAAATACAGGAGATAGAAGTGACGAAGTGGATCTCCTATGCCGAATCCCCCTGTGGGTCCGAAGGGTTAGAATAGGCTTGTGGTATTCCTGCCTGTCATAAGAGGCGACTAAAAGGAGTTTCACACGTTTTGGCCTTTATGTGATGGTCCCCTGTAGGGTTTGACCTCCATTCTTCAAAATTTTCCTCAAGAGTGGTCCAATTGGGGAAGGACGCCTTACATGATGCATTGTGTCAGTCATGCCTTGAGAACTTAAGCCCACTTACTCGTCGTCGCATTGCAGCCCCACCCATTCTACATCTCTTGGGTGAGGACACCTTCCGGGGTGCGTTTTCCACCATGCGCTATGCAGTGTCGCTTTGTGCGTCGATGATGACCATGGAGTTCTTTGCACCTGATGTCCAGCACGGTAGCCAGTCTGTTGTGGTGGGGCCGCCATGTACCTTGTTGGTTGTAGCCCCCTGACCACACAGGGATCGCTCTGCTGATGCCTGCGCTGTTAACTCCCCACATATGCCAAGGGGTAGATGCCCATCCCCCTGGGGCATCAGGACTCCTGTCAATGACCATCCTGCCTGGTGGCCTCTGTTGCGGCTGGTGGCACCCATGGGGAGGGCCCCTGGTCAGAGTGGGTGGCATCAGGGTAGATGACACGCGATGAAGCGTAGTCCGTCATCTCTTGCTGGTGGTGAAACGACCCCAAATTGTTCACCTCCCTAGCCATATCATGGGAGGAATGTCAGACTAAGGATGGCAGCGGATCTTATTCACCCCGGTACCTTGTACGTTCAAGAGCTGATGGCGAATTTTTCATGACGACGAAGCCTCAGTTTTTTCTTGAGCATTTAGAGGACAAGTTTGGGTCCAAAATGAGATCTGGTGCAGTCTTGATCATAACAGCATCCTCTGCCCAGTCATGGGCGTTACTTGCTTGTAACAAGCTGGGGGATGTTTCAGTAACCATCTACATCTACATCCATACTCTGCAAGCCACCTGGCGGTGTGTGGTGGGGGTACCTTGAGTACCATCGCGCCCCATAAGAGCTTAAATATGGTCTAGTGTATCATATTTCACAGGGACCTTCTTTAGCAGTCCGATGATGAACTGTACGCCAATTTAGAGTGATGAGGTGTACATTTCGTCCGGGGTCTGAGGGATAATCAGGTTGCCACCGGTTCCTTCATCTTGGCCTTTGAGGGTGATACATTGCCTGAGAAGATCAAGGTGATGGTCTTTCGCTGTGATTCAAAACCCTATATTCCTCCCCCAATGCAGTGCTTTAAGTGCTGGAAGTTCGGCCATATGTCTTCCTGCTGTACTTCCAGTGTCACCTGTCAAGATTGCGGACGCTTATCACAACCCAATACTCCATGTGCCCTGCCTCCCATCCGTGTCACCTGCTGAGAGCACCATTTGCCTTGCTCACCAGACTGCTAGATTCTCCAGAAAGAAAGGAAAATTATGGGGTACAAGACCCTGGACCGACTGACCTACATTGAGGCTAAGAGAAAGTTATAACACTTGCATCCTGTGCATATGACATCGTCTCACGCTGTTGCTACAACAGTTCTGGCACCATCAGCTCTGCCAACCCCAGTCACCTCTCAGAGCCGGAAGACTACCCCTGCCCCCTTGATGGTGGGGGGCATTTCCCTCCCTGTTGCTCTTGCACCACCTACTTCGGGAGCAATCCCCCCCCCCCACCAACCATCGGGGACGTCCGTCCCCACTTCTAAGCCAGAGAAGCGTCAGTCTTCTTCGGCTTCTCTCACTAGGAAGGGGTCCCTTGGGTCCCTCCATTCCCAGGTTTCTGCCAGTGGGAAAGATGACACCTGCCAGTGGCTGAAGAGCCCAAAAACAGCTGGTCATAGGGCTTCATGCTCATCCTCAGTACCGGAGACTGAGTCAATGAAGTCCTTCCAGCCAGGGAAACACAAGGAGCAGCGAGAGAAATCTAAAAAGAAAACCCCCAAGACAAAGGAAATTGCAGTGGCACCCACACTACCGTTACCTACAAGCTCTGCGTCTGAGGATGGGGTGGAGATTTTGGCGTCCGCTGAGGGCCTAGATCTCACCAGACGCTCAGACACAATGGATATAGACCACTCAGGCAATAAGTCAGTGGCAGCAGGTGACTCTGAGGCATAAAGTGCCTCATTGAATGTTCCATGCCTTCCCAGTCTTACGATGCCATCCTCCAGTGGAATTGCGGCGGTTTTTTCCACTGCCTGGCTGAGCTGCGGAAACTGTTTAGCTTCACACCCTCTATCTGCATTGCCCTCCAGGAAACCTGGTTCCCAGCAATGCGGACCCCACCCCTCCACAGCTATAAGGGGTATTACAGGAACCTTAGTGACTATAATAGTGTGTTAGGTGGAGTTTGCGTTTATGTCCTAAACTCAGTCTGTAACGAACCTGTGCCCCTCCAAACCCCTCTTGAAGCTGTGGCTGTCAGTATAAGTATGACGCAGGAATTAACTGTCTGCAATGTATATATTCCTCCAGATGGTGCAGTCCTCCTGAATGTATTAGCTGCACTGATTGATCAACTCCCAAAACCTTTCCTACTTTGGGAGATTTTAATGCTCATAACCCCTTGTGGGGGTACCATGCGTACTGGCCAAAGCAGAGATGTTGAAACTTTACTATCTAAGTTCAACCTCTGCCTCTTAAATACTGGGGCTGCCACACATTTCAGTGTGGCTCATAGTAGTTACTCGGCCATTGATTTATCAATTTGCAGTCTTCGCCCATCTATCCACTGGAGAGCACATGATGACCTGTGTGGTAGTGACCACTTCCCCATCATCCTGTCACTGCCCCAGTGTCAGGCCCATTTACGCTTACTCACTTGGGTTTCAAACAAGGTGGACTGGGAAACTTTCACCTCTGCTGTCACCGTTGAATCTCCCCCACATGGTGTGATGGTTGAGCGGGTGACTACAACAATTGTTTCTGTGGTAGAAAATGTGATCCCTTGCTCTTTAGGTTGCCCGAGGCATAAGGCAGTCCCTTGGCGGTCGCCGGAAGTGGCTGAAGCAATTAAGGAGTGTTAGTGAGCTCTACAGCGGCATAAACGGCACCCTCGCCTGGAGCACCTCGTAGCCAATTAAGGCTCCGTGCCTGTGTTCGCCAACTTATCAAACGACAGAAGCAGGAGTGTTGGGAGAGATACGTCTTCACCAGTGGGTGCCTTACGTCACCTTCCCAAGTCTGGGCAAAGATCAAACATCTTTTCGGGTACCGGAACCCAACAGGTCTGCCCGGTGTCACCATAAATGGCATGTTATCTGTTGATGCAAACGCGATTGCTGAGCACCTTGCCGAGCACTTTGCTCGAGCCTCTGCGTCGGAGAATTACCCCCCAGCCATTCACACTATCAAACGGTGGCTGGAAGAGAACGTCCTCTCGTTCACTACACATTGCAGTGAATCCTATAACGCCCCATTTACAGAGTGGGAGATCCTTAGTGCCCTTGCACATTGCCCCGACACAGCTCCTGGGCGTGATCGGATCCACAGCCAGATGATTATACATCTCTCATCTGATTACAAGCGACATCTCCTCATCATCTACAACCAGATCTGGTGCGATGGCGTATTTCCATCGCAATGGCAGGAGAGCACCATCATTCTGGTGCTCAAACCCGGTAATAACCCGCTTGATGTGGATAGCTATCGGTCCAGCAGCCTCACCAATGTTCTTTGTAAACTGCTGGATCGTATCGTATGTCGGCGGTTAGGTTGGGTCCTGGAGTCACATGGCCTACTGGCTCCATGTCAGGACGGCTTCCGCCAGGGTCGCTTTACCACTGATAATCTTGCGTCCATAGTGTCTGCCATCCGAACAGCCTTTTCCATACGGCAACACCTGGTTGCTGTCGCTCCGTACTTTCCGTGTCCAAGTTGGTGCCTCCCATAGTTCCATCCATATCCAGGAGAGTGGAGTCCCACAGGGCTCTGTATTGCCTCTCTCTTTTTAGTGGCCATTAACGGTCTAGCAGCAGCTGTCGGGCCCTCCGTCTCACCTTCTCTGTATGCAGTTGACTTCTGCGTTTCGTACTGTTCCTCCAATACTGGTGTTGTCAAGAGATGCCTATAGGGAGCCATCCACAAGGCACAGTCATGGCTCTAGTCCACGGCTTCCAGTTTTCAGCCACAAAGTCGTATGTCATGCACTTCTGTTGGCATCGCACCGTTCATCAGGAACCAGCACTTTACCTTAATGACAATCCACTCACTGTAGTGGAGACATATCAGTTCCCAAGACTGGTTTTTGATGCTCAATTGACCTGGCTCCCTCATCTTTGTCAGCTTAAGCAGAAGTGCTGGCAGCACCTCAATGCCGTCCGTTGCCTGAGCAACACCAATTGGGGTGCAGATCGCTGTACGCTGCTGCGGCTCTACAAAGTTGACTATGGGAGTGTGGTTTATGGTTCGGCAGCATCTTCAGCATTGCATTTACTCGACCCTGTGCACCACCGAGGGGTCGACTAGCGACAGGAGCTTTTAGGACTAGTCCGGTGACCAGCGCACTGGTGGATGGTGGAGGCTGGGGTCCCTCCATAGCAGATCAGACGTGCACAACTGCTTGCCAGTTACGCAGCACATATTCGTAGTTCCCCTGAGCATCCGAATTACCATCTTCCTTTCCCACCTGCGGCAGTCCATCTCCTGCATCGGCAGCCCAGGTCGGGGCTAACGATTGCAGTTCGTGTGCAGTCCCTTCTCTCCAAACTGGAGTCCTCCCCTTTACCATCTTTACTTGGAGTCCGTTTATGTACGCGTCCGTGGTGTACGCCACGGCCACAGCTTCGTCTGGACCTTTGACGTGGCCATAAGGACTCCGCTGTCACTTCCTCTCGAGTCTTGACGTGTTCCGGGGCTCTGAAGTGGTTTACACAGACGACTCAATGGCTGAGGGTCGCGTTGGCTTTGCCTATGTTCGCAGCGGCCATATTGAACAGCATTCCTTACCTGATGGTGGCTGCAGTGCATTTACTGCAGAGCTGGTTGCCATTTCTCATGCACTTCAGTATCTTCGTTCATGCCCTGGGGAGTCTTTTTTTTTATGTACTGACTCCTTGAGCAGCCTGAAAACTATCGACCAGTGCTACCCTTGTCATCCTTTGATAGCGTCCACCTGGGAGTCCATCTATGCCCTGGAATGGTCCAGTCATTCAGTGGTGTTTGTCTGAACCCCTGGTCACATCAGAATCCAATGAACTTGCTGACAGGCTGGCCAAACAGGCTACACGGATACCATTTCTGGAGATGGGCATCCCCGCAACTGACCTGCGTTCGTTATTATGCCGCAAGGTTTTTTCAGCTTTGAGAGACGGAATGGCAAAATCTCAGTACGCACAACAAACTGTGAGCCATTGAGGGGACCACGAATGTGTGGAAGTCCTCGATGATTGCCTCTCGCAGGAACTCTGTGGTTCTCTGCAGGCTCTGCATTGGTCATGCTTGGGTGACCCATGGTTACCTCCTGCACCGTAATGACCCACCTCAATGTCGGTGCGGTGCCCGGTTGCAAGTGGCCCATATTCTTCTGCTCTGTCCTTCTTTAGCTGCCTTGCGACTTCATCTTCGGTTACCGGACTCATTATCATTGATTTTAGCAGACGATGCCTCATTGGCTGATATGGTTTTAAGTTTCATCCGTGAGGGTGGGTTTTATCATTCTATCTGAGTTTTAGCACCTGTCCTTTGTCCTTCTGTGTCCTCCACCCTAGTGCTTGTAGGGTGGAAGTTTTAATGTGTTGCAGGGTGGCTGACTTTTCTTTTTTATCTTCGTGGTCGGCCAGCCACTGTAACCTGCTGCCTTGTTTTATTCTCTTCTGTTTCTGGCATCTCTGTTTTCTTGTCCTCTTTTGTTCTTTTTAGTGTTCATTGCCTTTCCTTCATTCTTGTGGTCTTTCCTTTCTTTCCATTTTGTGTTATCTGTCTCATCAGTTTTCTTCTCACACTTGTAGCATTGTTTTATTAGGAACAAGGGACCAATGACCTGTTAGTTTGGTCCCTTTCCCCATCTTTTAAACCAACCTTTGCCGAAGCCAAAAAAGAATATAAGACGACGAAACCCTGTTTTTGCCACCTCATAGTCTTCCATGGCGCAGAAATCTATTTCCAAGGTGGATGCTTTGACACAGACAACTACTAGTGTGCCTGTATCCACCACAAGCACCTGTATTTGCATGTGTACGTATCAACGGAAAAAGAGTAAGGACAAAGCAATCCAGGCAGCTGCACCAGGAAAGACTAACAACAGTTCCGCCGTGAGCATCCAGAAGGTACAAGAAAGTCAGAGTGCCTCTCAACGCCCTGTTTCCTCTCATCCTCAAAGGGACAGGGTGCAGGGAAAGGTTCACAGTGTTCGAGTCAAAAGCTGTCCCGAGTGCCGTCAGACATCATTCGTTCCTGTCTGCACATGCCAAGGTATCATTTTAGCTGCCTTTTGGTAGTAGGTCTTGGAAAATTTCTAATGGCACTAATCTTTTGAGGATCAGGTTTTATTCCAGAGGGCGAAATAATGTGACCTAAAAATTTGATTTCAGATCGGGCAAATCGGGACTTTTGAAGATTTACAGTCACTTCAAATTCTCTGAATTTCTGAAATATACGCTGTATAAGGCGAAGACGCTCTTCCCAAGTTTTTGTGGCAATGAGGAGACCATCAACGTAAATGGTAACTTGATCAACTAAGTCATCTCCTAACATGATCCATCTTAGGTATCGTTACCAAGGGGCTACTATACGATGAATTGGATGGTTCAATCACCTTCCAAGATAACATTTTTCTAATTTCAGTTTTTACAGCCACCCTTCTCGAAAATGGTATCGAATAGGTGATGCGACAGAAAGTGAGATGGGGTATAACCTCCATTCTATATTGAAAGTCTCGAATTATTCCAGGTCTCGCCGAGAAAATGGCTCTGAAGTCAAAAAGGATTTGAAATAATTCTTGTCTGTATTCATATGTCAGATTGGTGGATTCTGCTCCTTTAGTTGTAATTTCGTCTCTGTAAGTAGGCCTAATCTGTTTCATCTGGTCCTTGTATGTCACAGTCAGAACTGTTCCAGCCATTGTGTATTGGTGTGCTTTTTCTGATAAGTTTATGTATTCAAAAAATGTTTCCTGAGGGATAATTACGTACTTTCTCATGTGTGAGTCTGATAGTGATTACTTGTTCATTTACATTTAGAGTGCAAGTTCCTTTAGCAAAATCAATCTTGGCCTTCGTTTGTTTTAGAAACTCGGTACCTAACAAGCAGGGCATTGACAAGTTTTTTACTACCAGGAAATACTTTCATGTGTTACTGTTTGTATAATAACAGGGATCAAAGCTGGCATCTGCAGTTTCTGTGTGTATGAATTAATAGCTCCTGTAAGACAACATCCTTGTACAGGTAATGTGGGTATTTTTTGTGTGGCTGTTATCTGTTTGAAAAAAAACATAGTGAGATTGCATTTACATTTGCACCAGTATCCAGTATTGCAGTAGTTACATATCCTGCTAGTGTGATTTGGGTTGTCACCTGAATTTGGTTGCCTTCCTGTCGGTCTAAGTTTGTCACATTATTCTCGTGTAGTAACTCGTCATGAATGTCAGTACTTTCATTGTAACGTAGTATTAGCACTGTATTCAGGTCTCTGTCATTAATATAGTTACTCCCTTTCTGCCGCACAGCACCTTGTAGGGAATGACAAGATGCTGTGATTAGTTTTCAGTGTTGAATAGTTGGTGGTACAACCATTGTTATTCCTATCAGGTTGTAAACTCATTTCAGTTGATTGCGGCGAATAATTGTGAATTACTTGGGTATCAAACTGTGATAGTTCATTTAATGGATTCAAAGTCAGAAGATTGTCAGCTTGAGAGAAAAATACTGGTGGGTTGTACTGTTTTCTCTGCATTTTGTTATTTCCTCTATTCTGAGGTTCAAATTGTGTCTGAAATTCTCGTTCTTACATTTGTTGTTGGTTAGATGCCAATGTTTGAAATTGCTGGTTTTTCGGCATGAATTTTCGCTGAGTGTTAATTGTTACCGTATTCTGTTACCGTATTCATTGCCATACGCGGTGCGCTATGGCTTGTTGCCATAGTTAAAATTGTTTGCCTGATTCGTCGGGTGATATCTCGCTCGGTAGTAGTTCTTATTACCTTTAATTGTCCATTTCCATTCTGCTTGCCATAATAATGATTGTGTCCGTTGAAAATGCTTTTTCCTTTCTGAAATACGTATACCATTGTTGTTATATATCTAAAAACAAAGATGATGTGACTTACCAAACGAAAGCGCTGGCACATCGATAGACACACAAACAAACACAAACATACACACAAAATTCAAGCTTTCGCAACAAATTGTTGCCTCATCAGGAAAGAGGGAAGGAGAGGGAAAGACGAAAGGATGTGGGTTTTAAGGGAGAGGGTAAGGAGTCATTCCAATTCCGGGAGCGGAAAGACTTACCTTAAGGGGAAAAAAGGACGGGTATACACTCGCGCGCGCGCACACACACACACACACACACACACACACACACACATATCCATCCACACATATACAGACACAAGCAGACATATTTAAAGGCAAAGAGTTTGGGCAGAGATGTCGTCAGTCGAGGCGGAAGTGCAGAGGCAAAGATGTTGTTGAATGACGTGTGAGGTATGAGTGGCGGCAACTTGAAATTAGCGGAGATTGGGGCCTGGTGGGTAACGGAAAGAGAGGATATATTGAAGAGCAAGTTCCCATCTCCGGAGTTCGGATTGGTTGGTGTTGGTGGGAAGTATCCAGATAACCCAGACGGTGTAACACTGTGCCAAGATGTGCTGGCCGTGCACCAAGGCATGTTTAGCCACAGGGTGATCCTCATTACCAACAAACACTGTCTGCCTGTGTCCATTCATGCGAATGGACAGTTTGTTGCTGGTCATTCCCACATAGAATGCATCACAGTGTAGGGAGGTCAGTTGGTAAATCACGTGGGTGCTTTCACACGTGGCTCTGCCTTTGATCGTGTACACCTTCCGGGTTACAGGACTGGAGTAGATGGTGGTGGGAGGGTGCATGGGACAGGTTTTACACTGGGGGCGGTTACAAGGATAGGAACCAGAGGGTAGGGAAGGTGGTTTGGGGATTTCATTGGGATGAACTAACAGGTTACGAAGGTTAGGTGGACGGCGGAAAGACACTCTTGGTGGAATGGGGAGGATTTCGTGAAGGATGGATCTCATTTCAGGGCAGGATTTGAGGAAGTCGTATCCCTGCTGGAGAGCCACATTCAGAGTCTGAAAGCTTGAATTTTGTGTGTATGTTTGTGTTTGTTTGTGTGTCTATCGACGTGCCAGCGCTTTCGTTTGGTAAGTCACATCATCTTTGTTTTTAGATATATTTTTCCCACGTGGAATGTTTCCCTCTATTATACTAATACCATTGTTGTTTCTCGTACTTGAGGAATTCCACATGTTGTTACTTGATTTGTTCTTATTGCTTGATCTCTGTTCCTCATGTATAAGGTGAAATGAGTCTGATATGGAAAGAAATGTCTCTTCGTTATCATCGTTGATGTTAACTAATTTTTCTTGAATTGATACTGGCAATTTCAACTTCAAGATCATAATCACATCCTTACCTGAGATTGGTGTAGCCCAGTATCTAATTTTTCCCAAATACTTTCCAAAATATTTCCTTAAGCCTCCAATTCTCGGATCGAAAGGTTCAGCTTGATATACCTCTTTCCTCAGTCTTTTCTGAACTCCTTCGTTCCAGAACTTGGCTAAAAATGCTTGTTCAAAATCACGGTAAGTAAGACATTGATCGACCATTTCAGTTCCCCAAATAGCAGATTCTCCTGTAATATGTGATGTGTCGACAGAAGTGCCGACACAGTGTGATTTGAGGGGACCGCAATGCACGCTATAAACACACGAAGGATGGC
Organism: Schistocerca piceifrons; assembly: GCF_021461385.2. Lineage (NCBI taxonomy): Eukaryota > Metazoa > Arthropoda > Insecta > Orthoptera > Acrididae > Schistocerca > Schistocerca piceifrons. The sequence continues at coordinate 60,874,624 of NC_060145.1, forward strand.
GTGAGGTCTGAAACAGGATACGTAATGAATGCTATAAAGAAAAGTATGTAGCTTTTGGAATACTTAACTTTAATCCATCCTTGTTGTATACATCGTTCTTGATGAGACATGCTTTATACCATAAGTATCAATTGCTATGTAAGGCTAATGGCGCCTTGCTAGGTCGTAGCCATGGACTTAGCTGAAGGCTATTCTAACTATCTGCTCGGCAAAGGAGCGAGGCTTCGTCAGTGTAGTCGCTAGCTACGTCGTCCGTACAACTGGGGCGAGTGCTATTCCCTATCTCGAGACCTGCCTTGTGGTGGCGCTCGGTCTGCGATCACACAGTAGCGACACGCGGGTCCGACATGTACTAATGGACCGCGGCCGATTTAAAACTACCACCTAGCAAGTGTGGTGTCTGGCAGTGACACCATATTCCTCCCCCGCAAATCGGCGAACGGTCGTGTTATAAGGCTTCCGCCCGCCGTGGGGAGGACCCCATGTTGACGTATGCGATGAGGTGGGGAGCCTAACAACAGGCGAGGCTGTGCCACCCGCACCCGGCCATTCGGTCCGAGGGGAGCTAGGAAACGCCTGAAAATCTAGTCCAGGGTGCACGTCAACATGCGGTGTATGCGCCCGTAGAGAGACAGGAGGGGCCGAAGGGTCGACCTCCATTGCGTCGGGGTACCCGACGCGCGAAGACGCCATGTGGTTCGGAGCGGGCAAGAGTTCCATGGCGGAGGACATCTGGTCACAGGAAGCGATAGGCGGCGCGTGACCCAGGGAGGCACTCGGCGGTTGCAGCGAAGCGTCGAATGCGGGCGGCGCCGGCGGGAGACCAAGCGGCGGCGGCGGCGCGTCACCATGGGGCAAAATGGAAGGCAGCGTCGGTAACACCTGGGGATGAGGCGAGCCAGTAGATGGGTCCCCAGGGCGCTGACCGGACGGCACCGTCGCTGAAAGCAGACGGGGAGCGGCAGAACCCAGGCGACGACAGAGGCGCAGCTGATTGAGATGCCAACGCACCTCACCAGAGGCCCCAAAACCAAATACATCGCGCGGCCGAGGCAGCGAAGAATGTGCCCTGCGAGCCAACGCCGTGAACCTCGATAGTTGCATAGAATACAACGTCGCCTGGAGCAAAAGCAGGTGGCTGCCGCTGCGCAGGAACCTGATGCGGCGGATGCAGCAAAGACATCAAGGTTCGATGAGGACGACCGTGGAGCAACTCAGCCGGTGAGCGACCATCTCGGGGCTGAGAGCGATACGAAGACAATAAGAGCAACAACGCGTCCTCCCGAGAATGCGACTGTCTTGTGCAACTTGAACTGATACAGGTACAGCATCACTTGCTAATTGACGTGATTTCCGGCGACGTCAACGCACACTTTTTGTGGGACGAACACAGTCACTGTTAGAGAAAGTGGCACTGGACGGAGTGGAATTAACGACATGAATGTCCACGGGCGAAGGTCCACGAGCCTGAGTGTCCTTGGTTCGATTCCGGCGCGAAGCAAAGGGCCTGGAATGATTAAGAGTGTCTGATCTGAGCTTTTTCTGGCAAACACTTTGAACATGTTCTTTCTTATTACAGTAAAAACAAATAGCTTGGCGTGACGGGCAATTGTCACGCGAATGTCTAGTTGCACACCGCGGGCATGATTTCACTGCATTTGTATGCTTGCGCGGCACATGTGGAGAGCTAGGCGGCAGCTGCGCGGACGAGCGCGAGGGCTGTTTATCGTTCCGTGCAGCGCGCCCGGCGGGCCGGTTAATGTGACACACGGCTGGCGAAGTTTCAAATGATTCCTGTGCAAAGTCAAGTGTGTCTTGTCTATCTAATATGTCTATCACTTGTTGAAGGGAGGGATTAACTAGTTTCAAAATCTGTTCCCGTATACGAACATCAGAAACGTTCTGTGCAATTGCATCACGTACCATTGTATCTGAATAAGGGAGTCCACATTCACACTCAAAAGCACAATCCCGAGTAAGGCCTTGCAATGTTGCAACCCACTCCCTATTAGTCTGACCGGCCGTACGTTTCGTACGAAAGAAAGTATACCTCTTTGCAACTACATTGACTGTTTCTTTGAAATAGGCGTCCAATGCCGACAAAATTTCTTCGTAGGACATAGTTGCTATGTCGCGTCGGGGAAATAATTTCACTATCACACGGTACGTTTGCACCCCTACACACGACAATAAGTGAGGCTGCCGCTCGTTACCTTGAATTCTGTAGGCGGCGAGATGAAATCCAAATTGGCGTGACCACTCCGTCCATGTTTCCTTAGCTGGGTCAAACGGCCGGAACGGGGGTGCAACAGCATGTTGTGGCTGCGGTAGCGGTGAAGCGACGGCCGCCGTATCGTTTTGCATTGCATGTTGATCCTGGACGAGCTGTCCAAGGGCATCCAATAACGCCTGCGTCTGCTGATTCTGCAAGCGATAAAATTCGGACAGTACATCTGGAGATTGTGGCGAAGCCATGACACAAGTAAATGTAAGCAAGTAGAAAGAACAAGACCCTTATTTGACTCGTCGCCATATGATGTGTCGACAGAAGTGCCGACACAGTGTGATTTGAGGGGACCGCAATGCACGCTATAAACACACGAAGGATGGCGTGAGGTCTGAAACAGGATACATAATGAATGCTATAAAGAAAAGTACGTAGCTTTTGGAGTACTTAACTTTAATCCATCCTTGTTGTATACATCGTTCTTGATGAGACATGCTTTATACCATAAGTATCAATTGCTATGTAAGGCCAATGGCGCCTTGCTAGGTCGTAGCCATGGACTTAGCTGAAGGCTATTCTAACTATCTGCTCGGCAAAGGAGCGAGGCTTTGTCAGTGTAGTCGCTAGCAAAGTCGTCCGTACAACTGGGGCAAGTGCTATTCCGTATCTCGAGACCTGCCTTGTGGTGGCGCTCGGTCTGCGATCACACAGTGGCGACACGCGGGTCCGACATGTACTAATGGACCACGGCCGATTTAAAAGTACCACCTAGCAAGTGTGGTGTCTGGCGGTGACACCACAATATGTCCAATTACAAACTGTATCTTTTGCCTGTCAGGCGATCATTGCGGAAAAATTCCGAAAAATGATCGGAGAAAAATGATCGGGTGTAGGTTTCTCTTTTCGGGATTAAATAACTGAAAATTCCTGTGTTTCAATAGGCTTTCATCTTTCATTAACTGCACTAATGAATTGGAGTCATTTACTGGAATTTGTTGTGTTCTGGGTGGTGAATATACTCTGTTTTGATGTTGTGTTTTGCTGCTCAGGGCCATCATTGCTTATATCACTGAGTGAAAACACAGAGTGTGGGTAGCTGTGATATGTTTCTCTGTCTTTGTTTTGAAATAATTGCTCCAAACTTTGTATTTTCTGAGTAATCTGTTCTTTCCCAGCAGGCAAGTCTGTCGTAAATACTCTTCTGATGATTATACCTAATTCTGTGAAAACAGTATCTCCCGAGGTACCTAGTGCTGCTAATATGTTAAGAATGGGGCCCTTAACAGTGTCCTGTAACTCATTTTGATTTTGTTTTCAATCATTTTATCTTTCTCTGCTAACCAGTCTGTACATTATTCACTAAAGTGTTGTATTTGTTCTTTTAACTTTTGTTCCACTTTTTTTTTTCTCCATTCACAGCCAACTGAGAGAATTTGTTAGCCAACTGCTTGACTTTGTCATTCACTATGTGTAAAGTGTCTTTACAGGCAACAACTTCTTTGTTAGCTAGCTCCACGTAAAATTTTCATCTTATCACATGCTGCAATGCAGTGTTCATCATCCATTAAGTGCCTTTTTTCCTGTAAGAGTGCGATGGCTCCTTGACATTTGTTTCAGTGCAGATGCACTAATATCATCCAAACTATTATGGGAATTGGTAACTTGCAAGTAGGGGATTAATGGATGAGGGGCACTGCATTGCAGCAAGTAATAGGTTAGAAATTTGAGTCAGCCAGGACCCATGTCTCGATGGCCAAAGCGGTTAAGGTGACTGCTCATAAGAAGCAGTAAATGTGGGTTTGAGTCCCAGTCTGGCAAAAGTTTTCATCTTTTGCTGTTGCATTGAAACAACTCCCTGTGTGGCTGGAAGTCAAGAATTTCCACCCATCCCTTCCTTTTCTTTTCCTATTCCCTATTTTATATACATGTTGAGAACTGGTTTTATTACTTTCTGACCTCATAATGTGCTTAGTTCAGCTTTTATGACTACTTAAAAAAATAGAAGGGGCAAGATCAATAAAATTTTGGTACTGCAAGAAGCTCAGTTGTGTTCATATAACTTATGGGGCTCCAGCTGTGATCAACAATATCTAATATTTTGACAGGTATTGTCATTTTCAAGGCAAAATTGCAACAAGTAAGCACTGTGCAAGTGAATTTAAAACTCTCTCTCTCTCTCTCTCTCTCTTTCTCTCTCTCTCTCTCTCTCTCTCTGTGTGTGTGTGTGTGTGTGTGTGTGTGTGTGTGTGTGTGTGTGTGTGTGTGTGTGTGTGTGTGTGTCTGCACTATCATTGTACCACAGTTGTGAGATCAGAAATAGTTTCTTGCATAATTTATGTGACTTTGACTTCATAACTAGCGTGAAACATTTGGCAGAATGTGAGTAATTTAGGAGTAAAGGTAACAACTCACCAAATAATAGTCAACAGGCCCATAAACCAGATTGAAGCCTTTGCTAGCTTTCGGATGAAAAAAGAAAAGAAAAACAAAAAAAGAAGAAAAAAACTTTGTGTTCTGCCTTACGGCAGGTCTTGTCATGGGGAAGCCTCATGAGCATCTAGGGAAGTGATTCCAGTGGTGGTTTCCCATTGCCTTCCACTGATGATGGTTATGAAATGATAATGAGGACAACACAACACCCAGTCCCTGAGCGGAGAAAATCTCCGACCCAGCTGGGAATCGAACCCGGGCCCCTTGGCATGACAGACCACCGCGCTGACCACTCAGCTATCGGGGCGGACTTTGGATGAAAAGTATTTGTCCAAAACTACCGAAGTTTTCAGCATTTGTATGGGCCTGTTGATGACTCAGTGTGTCTATTATTCATTGAATTAATAACTGTCATTAAGGGGAGATACATATCTCCTTACTTAAAGGGAAAAAATTGCACCCAGTTTCATGAGTTTAAACTAAATTTTGTGCTGTCCAGATAGCGGTTTCCTGTTGTCCTGGGGTGCCAACAGTGATGGCCAGCTTGGGCTCGGAGACTACACAGGCGATGCCTTAGTGCCGCAACCACTCACTTCGTGGACTGCAGGACGTGTCTGCCAGCTGTCAGCAGGCAGTGGCCATTCTGTGGCACTGTCAGGTGAGTCCAGAGTACATGTGATCAGTTTATTGAAAATGTTCCTGTTGGGTCACGTTTGATTCCATTCAAATAAATATGTTTCCTCTAAGTAACTACAGACCTTTTTAACTGACTAGTAGTATGAGGATAACTTACAAATGAAGGTCCTAAAACAAATAATTTATCAGGGGAAAAGTGTTTGTGGTGCTTAAAAATTAATTCTCAATTGTTGTAAATAAAATATGAAAAGTGTGTTCAGATTCTGTCATGGTTTCCTATCGGGGTAAGATTCTACTCCACTTCAGTGGGTATGTGGTAAGTAACGTGAAAGATAAGACATCAAGTAGTCTCATATTTATAACCTCCTGAAAAAGTGGAATGCATCTACTTTCGCTGTCAAGATGGTTGCTCATTGTCAGGACTTGCGTGACACTTTACACAGCTTACTTCATATGGGGTCACATTATGATGCAATGTCAGCTTACATACCCAACGTTTATTTCCTGGGTGTTCAAAGTCATGAGAGTCTTATCGCATGATCTGTTGTCATTTATATTCACAAATTTCAAAGATATGGATATTTTTTTTTGAGAACACGAGGCAGTGATTGCGTTTACATAGAGACCATGTCCTCACCTGTCATTTAGAAAAGTTAGTCCCTGTGGCTTCAAAAGAATGAGTGGTGGTAGTTAGGGATTTCTGTGTTAATGGAGGTTTCCCTCCTGTTCTGTGCCAGGTGATGTGTGTGTCATTTGTCACTCACATCAGTGGTGTGTTGTTAATGAGCACTGTTAGCTGCTCCACCTACTGACAGTTTTGGCAAATCATTCCAGGAGATGATGGGATGCTTCTTCAGCCAGCCACAGAAGTCATTGTTCCCAATTTCTACCCATTACTGTAATTTAAGATCTTACATTCTTCTTCTTCTTCTTCTTCTTATCATATTAATATTATAAAGAGCAGTAGGCAATAATGCCCAGTTGTATCAAGTGTTCTTGATTTGCCAAAGACATTCAATTCAGTTCTGCACTGTTGATTAGTGAAAAATATACAAGCTTACCATGTATCAGTCTAGATTTGTGACTGAATTCAGGTTTTCTTTGCAGATAGAACTCAGCTCCTCATTCTTAGTGGGACAAAATCGGCAGATATAAAGGTAATCTGAAGACAATAAACTCAATCTATCACATTAATAAAACATGATCATAAAATTAAAACCATAAAAAATAGAAAGATAAGCATATAAATAAACTGAACCTATAACAATAATCGTAAAGAATAAATCCAAACACTAGAAGGAAAAATTATCGGTACCAAAATAATATCTAATTATATTTAAATCTGTGTAAGAATAAACACAAATCATAAAAAGGAAACTAAACAGAAACATCAAGAATTGTTTAATAAATAAAGAGGACCAAGAAAATAATAAATAAATATTTTAACATAAATATAAGAAAGAATGGAAGAAATTTTTACCATGAGAATGAATTATAGAAAGAGAGAAAGCTCTTTCAGACACTGAAAAAATATGAGGAGGAGGATTATCATAATCAAACTCAATTTATAAATAATGTAAATACAGTAAAGAAGAGACAGTACATTCCAGTCTCAGCAAAACTACTTACAAGTGTTTACGTCTCAAAGAAAAAATGTAAACATCATCCAAATGGACCATAAAAATAGAAATATAAACTTGTTAGCCTTGTAAACCAGAAAAAAGACTAGACCCACATTTTAAATTTCAGGGGTAGGAAAATATTCTTATCCTTGGTCCCCAAAACTTATATTTTGGTAAAACTAACCTGTGAAATGATTAAAATAATAATTGAAGCACTACCAAATGTAATAAATATTTATTTTATTTCAATATTGTGAAAGGATAGATTGCTACTCACTAAGTTGTGGAGATGTTGGCCTCAGCAGCCAGAGACAGCAGGTGTGTGTGTGTGTGTGTGTGTGTGTAAAATCTCCACTATATGGTGAGAAGCAGTCGTATCTTTTTAATAATATTGTTGTTACTCCTTCATGGGTTTTTCATCATTTAATTTTGTTTGACTAAATGGTTCAAATGGCTCTGAGCACTATGGGACCCAACATCTGAGGTCATCAGTCCCCTAGAACTTAGAACTACATAAACCTAACTAACCTAAGGACATCACACACATCCATGCCTGAGGCAGGATTCGAACCTGCGACCGTAGCGGTCACGCTGTTCCAAACTAAAGCGCCTAGAACCGCACGGCCACACCTAATTTTGTTCATTTATTTAATAATTTTATAATTTATTTATTACTGGTTTAGTAATAGAAAGGTTTACATTATTGTATCTTTTATTTTTAACATTTCTTGGTGGTATATTAGTTTTATTTGTTTGTTGCAAGAACTGCATTAAATAAAATACACTCTAATAATAATATTAATAATAATAACAAATAAACCATGATGATAAAGAAACCTGATAATCAAAAAATTATTAACGATATGTTAGCTAACTTACCTGCACCCAAAAATATTTCATTTTGATGAAATTTTGGATCATTATTAGGGCTATGCCTAGTAATGAGTAACTGGATTATTTTTAGCTCAGCATTACGTCTCAGATATTGAAATAGTGTTTAGAAGTGGAAGTGTAGTTCACATTTCGCAAAAAGTAAATAGTGGTTGAATCATCCAAACCTTACATGAAAACTGAGTATCTACTTTTTTTTTTATTTGTATTTATTCACATGCAGGATGAGGGATTTACTATGGTTCATAGCTATACATACATACATACATAAATAATTGGAACAATTATCCAAATTTTTAGTTATAGCAACTGCATGTATAGGATATGTTTTACCTTGAGGTCAAATCACTTTTTCAGGAACAGTGATAATTACAAACCTATTATCAAAAATTTTATGCTTAGGAACAGATTTATTTCTGTGGGTTTCGGGAGGATTTTCTGTAGATGTCGTGACTCAGATGGCTGATGGAGGAACTGACAATTGAACCTGAATGTAAACAGACGTAATGTATTGTGTGAAAAAAAGATGAAGTAATCCACTACAGACAAGTTACACTATTAGCAACAAATCATGGTAATATGAGAAATATCTTGCATTAACCATATGGAGTGACCTAAATTGTAATTACCATCTAAGACAAATTGTAGAAAAGACCTGTGCATTTGATCATCCTCAACAAACTCCAGTGGTAAACACTACAAGAGAGGTAGTGTGCTCCATGAAGTAGTTCACTGTTCAAATTCCAGTTGTGCCTCATGAATAAGTTAACTTTTCAAATTCCAGGAAGAGTAAGGCAAAATTGTACTTCCTCCCATATTTGTCTCTCGAAATGAATAACAATGAGAAAATTGGTATATTTAGAGCTCATATGAAGTGTTACTGACAATCATTGCTTGGGGAGGGGGTGTAAGGTAGTGCCAAGATAATGGCACCATATGTACCCTTAACAACAGATTACAAGGTGGCTTTCAGAGTATAGATGTAGCCGTGTGTTTATTACTGTCTTTCTTTATGGAAGTTGTACAGGATTAATATAAGTTTTTGATCTCTTAAATTACCCATTATGTGGTTATGATCTCATTTCCTGCCAGTTGACGACTGTCTGGGCAGTGTAAATTGCTCTGCATTTGGCTCCTTACAAATCAGTATGAATACAATCAGTCTACTTTACTGACTCTTGGTGATACTGATGACAGAAGCAACATCTCTGCAGCTGAGAGAATTTATGACTCAGCCTGTATTACTCAGTGATTGTTCTCAGATGGAATCTTACGGATTGCAGTGTTTCATTCATCAATATCTGTCGACTATTAGGTCTTAGCCTTCTTTTGTTTGGCTGCATGCACATGGTGTTCCTGTCCTGTTTCAATCTGCACTTGGAACTTTATAAAATGATATCAGGTATGTATGTATGTATATATTATTATTATTATTATTATTATTATTATTATTATTATTTGAATTAATAGAGGGAAACATTCCATATGGGAAAAATATATCTAAAAACAAAGATGATGTGCCTTACCAAACGAAAGCGCTGGCACGTCGATAGACACACAAACAAACACAAACATACACACAAAATTCAAGCTTTCGCAACAAACTGTTGCCTTATCAGGAGAGAGGGAAGGAGAGGGAAAGATGAAAGGATTTGGGTTTTAAGGGAGACGGTAAGGAGTCATTCCAATCCCGGGAGCGGAAAGACGTACCTTAGGGGGAAAAAAGAACGGGTATACACTCGCGCGCACACACACACACACACACACACACACACACACACACACCATCAACACATATACGTATGTGTTGATGGATATGTGTGTGTGTGTGCGAGTGTATACCCATCCTTTTTTCCCCCTAAGGTAAGTCTTTCCGCTCCCGGGATTGGAATGACTCCTTACCCTCTCCCTTAAAACCCAAATCCTTTCGTCTTTCCCTCTCCTTCCCTCTTTCCTGATGAGGTAACAGTTTGTTGCGAAAGCTGGAATTTTGTGTGTATGTTTGTGTTTGTTTGTGTGTCTATCGACGTACCAGCGCTTTCGTTTGGTAAGTCACATCATCTTTGTTTTTAGATATATTATTATTATTTACACTTTATGGCCTTTGATGGACCACCCTAGCCAACTTCCTACAAAGAATTTTTCAGTTTCCTGTCAGCCCAGTACTACTTCATTCTCTCGGATCTCGTCCTTCTTTCTTCATTGGAAATCACCCTTCTTATTGTCTGTTTGTTGATTCTCATTTGCAGTCTGGTTTGTTTGTCTGCGAGTTTCCTGATTTTGTCTGTTTCGCTTCTTAAATGGTTCAAATGGCTCTGAGCACTATGGGACTTAACATCTGTGGTCATTAGTCCCCTAGAACTTAGAACTACTTAAACCTAACTAACCTAAGGACATCACACACATCCGTGCCCGAGACAGGATTTGAACCTGCGACTGTAGCGGTCACGCGATTCCAGACTGAAGCGCCCAGAATCGCAGGGCCACACTAGCCGGCTTTCGCTTCTTAGGTCTTCCAGTGTAATCTGTAACTCATCCATATCTTCCTTGATTTTTGTAATCCACTTAATGTTGCTGTTACTATTACACAATTTTTCTATTCTCCTGATGATCCTGTTCTTGTTTGATACTGTTCTTATGAACTGGCATAAGAATGGGTGATTGTCAATGCCCCGACTCATTGACGCCTTCTATGTGACTACCCACCAAATACGATGTAGCCTTCTCCTGGTCCGATGTGCCTTCTCCTGCATTCTTGAACAGGATGGTGGAAATTTTTTCCTAAGAGCAGGTATGTATTATACATAGACACACTTTCTTTTATCAGTTTCTGTTGTTTACAGAAGCAGAGAATAATGTGCATATATTACATTTTAAATGTATTCCCTAAATTAGAATTTTCGTCATTAGAAAACAGTGATCCAATTTGGAATCGGTAAGCTTTGTCATGTGCGTATTTTAAAGTATTATGGTTTTGTTTGCTATTGCTTACACAGATGTTAAGCACATTATTTAGCTCCTGCTATCCACATTAAACATTTTACATGTGTTAACAGTAACAAATATGATGATAAATTGTATACAATCTGAAGAAGGTATTACATCTCTTATTTTGAAGATGCTGACATCATAGTTGATGAGGAGGAACCTATTTTGAAAGCAGCTGCCTGAGAAAGTGTTTATGATGATGATGATGATGCAGAGGAGGAGGAAGAAGAATTAGACGAAACTCCCCTATAATTCCATATTTTCTGATCCTCCAAATGAGGACTTAAGCCCATTGAATTACTTAGAAAAATGATGGGTTGCAGGAGCATTCAGAACCTAGTAGATAAAAAAAAATCTATGTTCTAAAAAACAGGGAAGTCCGTCAACAATTGAAATGTCACAGTACTTTGAAATTGAAATTTTAGCTGGAGTTGTTCCAGTGCCAAAGAGTAGGATGTATGGGGCTGCTTCTACCTGTTATGACCCTGTAGAAGGAACTACGTAATGTGATTGATTTTGTAACATGACTTATTTATTTATAAGGCATAATAATATGATTCCTTGAGAACACAAAGCTATGAAAAATTGTTCAGAGTTAACCTTGTGGATTCCATTAGAAATAATAATCTGAGAATTGAACCAGAGGAGTACAATTCAGGAGATGAGATGATGATTCCACTCAAGTCACACATCTGTGCTGCAATAGATAAAGACAAAATCACATCGATGTGGAGCAAAAGTATTTGAATGGGTTGGAGTAAGTGGATTTGTGTAAGATTTCAAAATTTACGTGGTTGTAGGGGCAATAGTGAAAGATGGCCCTTTATATATGAGTGGTAATATCATCATGGGGCATGTAGATAACTTGCTGAAACACCAGAACCGCAAATTATTTGTTGACAATTGCTATGCTTTCTATGATCTGGCTGCTAAAAGTTGAGAATCTACCGTATTTACTCGAATCTAAGCCGCACTTTTTTTCCGGTTTTTGTAATCAAAAAAACCGCCTGCGGCTTAGAATCGAGTGCAAAGCAAGCGGAAGTTCTGAAAAATGTTGGTGGGTGCCGCCACAACTAATTTCTGCCGTCGAATATATGTAGCGCTACACAGGCATGCTTTGTAGGCACACAGATAAATACTGGCAGCAAATCCTCTGAATCAGTAAGTAAATTAAAAAAAACGGTGGAAGACGAGCTTTTTTTCTCCACCTCGAGTTTCGACCACTGCATTTTCATACATTATCGAACGAAGTAAATACAAATTCCTTATTGTTCATCTTCGAATGTAGCAGCATTTCAATGTACTACTAAAATCCGACTGGCAAGACTGTTTGGGATGTTTGTCAATATGGGCAACTCTACGTTCTGAATTTTTTCCACCCTGTGAGAAGAGATGGTTGCTAATAGGAACTTCTATGAATTGTGAATCACATGCAGTATTCTCTTCACCATAAGAATAATACGAATATAAACATTTTGCCATGTATTGTTTCGTGTTTGCTGCTATCTCATTTAAATCCTGTCTGCCTAATAAACTACGAAACTAGAGTGAGACAACAGCAAACGCGGAAGAATATGCATATCATGTCATGTTTATATTCGTATTATTCTTATGCCTAATAGTGATACAGTCAGAAATGAAGCACAGCAATTGACTAGATTTTTAAAGCTAAGATGATTCTAATTTCTGTACAGAATGTAATGTACTAAAGAGGCGCCTGCAAATATTTTCAAACGGAGAAAAATTTTCGCTAAACTCTTGTTCAGAACATCTTCTATCATACGCAGTGTATTATTTGGTTCTTGTCGATCATTATCAAAGAAAGCAGCAGTGTAAGTAACAACAAATAGCAGTCTCTTGCCATTGTTTCGCTAATGAGACGATTCCTCACCCCCTCTCTCTCTCTCTCTCTCTCTCTTTTTTTTTAAAAAGCTGCGATAGTGCGCACAAAAGCAAGCCATGCCGCGAGTGGCGACAGGCCGTAAACGCGCACTATCAGAATGCGACAAACAATGCATGACACAGTACAGTAATGCATTTTCAGCTTAGAGTGACGTAAACACCTATAACAAAGAAACGGCGCTTATCAGATCAAAGAAAAACAAGCAATCAATTCAAACCAGACGAAGCACATGAAAAAGGAAGGGTATCCGTATAAATACGGATGGAGCGCCTGATGCATAGCAATGGCTACCTGATAAAGCTTAACTGCTAAGGTTACGACTCGAACCAAACTACTGTAGCTGTATCGTATTCATTCGACCTAAATTGTGTCTCATATTACAATGGACCAACTTTGTTTCGATTTGGAGATGCGGCCTAAAACTTTTCTCTCCCTTGAATTTCGAGTCTCAAATTTCAGGTGCGGCTTAGATTCGGGAAAATTTATTTTCCTTTATTTTGAGTCTCATTTTTCAGGTCCGGCTTAGATTCGAGTGCGGCTTAGATTTGAGTAAATACGAATACAGTATATATGGGGAACCCTGAGAGTGATTTGGCTGATGGGGTGCTCTTTGCAGACAGGTGGTTCTTTGAAACAACTTGGTCAAGGATCTTGTGGTTACGGAGTAGAGACAAATGACATCATCATGGAGCTAAAATGGTTTGACTATAAGGGAGTAAATCTCATTTCTTCATAACAACATTAGGAGCTCATTGAAGATGTAAGATCCTTCAGCTTACCATAATACGAGTAATTTTTTTTTTTTTTTTTTTTTTTTTTTTTTGTGGGGGGGGGGGGGGGGGGGTGTGTCTTAATACATGGTATGCTAATCCAACTCTACAGAACTATCTCAGAATAATATTTCATCTAGTCAAGATGACATGTACCAATGCACAGCTCTTTTATTAAAGCCATTGTGGTCAGAATAATGTGAAATACAGACCACTACATGATTTCGTCAGCATAACCAGAAAAGACAGGGAGTCCAAGCAATTCACTGAATCCAAACTCAACAAAGAGGAGGAGAATACAAGCAGCACATAGTCTGTTTGTTGATGTACATTATTGTGCTAAAGGCCTTTGACTAGAACACCTCTCTGACAAAGCAAGATGCAAATTGTGCATAAAAAGTTTTCTAGAATGAAGTGCACAAAATGCGAGGTCAGTTTGTCTCAACAAGGACAAGAACTGTTTTAAGGATTTTCGTGTAATATAAATTTGATATTACCATGTATTAGTTCCAGAAACATTTTACTGTAATACGAAAATTCAAATTTCTAAAATTTTATGTGTATTTTGTAAAATACACACACTTTAGATTAAAATAAAACTTGAATTGTCAAAAGGCAAAATGTTTATTCTTTGCTTTTACCTGCCACACCAGTGTTCCAATGAACCCAAATGGATTAATCTCAGAAATTATACACCAAAATTTAATTTTCAGAAGTATCTTTGAAATTCTTGTATACTGTAACAAAAAGACAATATAACTTGAAAGAATTTTTTTTATTAGTAAAAAATAATCCAGGCTCCAAAGGGTTAAAATACCTTGTCAAAATGATTTACCATAAGTTCACATTCAACGACCATATATTACATGTTATGCACAGATTTACAAAATTGATCAATATATCAAAATAACCCAGGTTGGGAACTTCGCGCCAAGACTGTTTACAAAGGAGAAATATTACATATCTTACTGTACACATGTCCAGTATGGATTAATGCTTTAACAAAACAGTACTACTGCAAATAAACACACCATTAAAACAATATCTAAATTACCAAAGCCCATTGGAGGATATCAAATGGAGTGTGGTGTATTATGTTGGACGTAGTAGTAGTAGTAGTAGTAGTAGTAGTTTTAGTCATCCATATGTAAATTTTAGGAGGATGTTAAACATGTCATGGTTATATAGCTTACGGAGAAAAAAAATGATATATACAGGAAATTACTAACTTGTAGGTCTATTTTGATAAGGATAGAGAAGATAGTCTGTTGTGCCCTTACAGTAGGAAGTCCTGGGATTTATCTGAAGTAACTTAAGAAAACCACGGGAAATCTTAACCAGGATGGCCAGATGCAGATTAGAGTTTCTTTTCTCCGGAATAAAAGGCCAGTCTATTCAAAATAGTGTAACCTTGTTCAGTTTATCCCTGGTATAAAATTCTGTTTTGTTTTCTCATGATTGCAGTAAAGACATTAAGCAGTGTTAAAAGCTAGTGGTGCACTGTTAATTCATTTATCAACACTGATCGCCACCTTCACTATATGTACATTATTGCATGATGCAGGAAGCCAGACGATGTACTTCAGAAAAATGTTCTCATAGTGTAGTACATTGCTCATTTATTTCTCAGTTTCAATCAGTACAGGTACGTCTGGTGATATGAGGACCACAATGATGACATTTGGTTTCCTTTTTGTTTACTGCAACTTCCCATCTGCTTGCCTGAAGAATGAGTCAGTGTCCTTCCATAATGAGTCAGATGTTGAAGTCAGAAGTGGGGTAAAATGTTAGCTTTATCTGTTGCAGAGCTTTGGTGTAAAGATTAGATTAGATTTAGTTTTGGTTCCATAGACCCATAAATGAGATGATTTTTGTGGGTGGGGAACAAGTCAGAAAGTATAACATAAAAAACGTAAAATATTTGAATATAATACTCACTTCTCTGATCATTTTGTCAAGAGAGCCAAAATGTGTGAATACATTACTGTTAACTGGAACTGCTAATATTTACAGAATTAACACACTGTTGGAGTGAAACATAGTTATTCACTTTTAGTAAACTTATCATGTTTCCCAAGGGAGGAAAAAAGTATGTTGTGATACGACGGAGGCATTTTATTATTATTTGCTTCAGGTATTGGTTTTAACCAATCCCTACTCTGTGTTATCAAGTAACCCTTCATTGTACTCGATGTGTTGCTTAACAGGTACTTCCTAAAATCCTTTTCAAATTGTTTTGGCAATCTGTTTAGTCATGTTAGGCAGTTTGTTGTACAGTTTTATTCCTTAGTAGAAAATGCTTGTGTTTATTCTTTCTTGGTAAATGTAAGTTCAGTGTAGACCTCGGTCTGTAGCATTAATTATCGAGGCTGTTTTTGATGTGCGTAATTGTTTATTAAATGTACCCACATGGTACAGTTAAATTGCCTAATATTTAAAACATAACTATACAATCAGGCTGAGTTCTGTTCTTAATTATTATTCTTATGGTCCGTTTCTGTGCTTTTAAAACTGAGTTCATATTTTGTTCCCTAGTAAACAATTTTGTGGCTAATAATTGACTGTATATGTGAATGAGTATGTAATTAAGTCGCTGGCTGTTTCACATTGATGACAGAGCTCTAAAGGCATAACACTTTGATATAATTTAACAATGCCACTTCCCTCTCTTCAAACTGAAATTCACAGCATTTGTGTTCTTAATGTTCAACATAACTCAATTGCATATTATGGACTTCTTGAGGTTTTCATTTGATTTCTCTGCAAAGAGTTCTCTTGCATGTAGAGTGTTGGTTCAAGGTCACAATTAGAGTAACCCAAATAATTTTAGCTAAGTGGATGTGTGAGTGGTAAGTACTGCTTTGTTTTTTTTTTTTTTTTTTTTTTTTCCACCTGCAGCATCACATATGCTACATATGCAAAAACGTTTTCTAGGAGCGAATCTGTAATTTTGATTCCACACACATTTCCATGCAAACACATTTTCTAGGAGCGAATCTGTAATTTCGATTCCACACACATTTCGTTTCAAGCATGTTTAAGATCACCTATCCAGCAAAAACATCTGCCAATGGTATAGACAATTTAAAATGACCAGATGCGTGTATAAAGGGAAAAGATTGGGATGAAGAAAAGTTACTGAAGATTATGTAGACTGTGTGGGAACAGCTGGTGAAAGTGGTGAAGACTGCATGCCTCGTGTATGGTGTGCGAGCAGAGCTTGCAGTTTGCAGCATTGTTCCCAGAGTTGATCAGGATCCGTTGGCTTGGTGCAGAGTGGAGAGTTTCAACCAAAGGCTTCGTCGACTGTTGTGATGGTCTCAGCTGCAGATTTCTGGATGTGCATTATCAGGAGGAGAATCGTAAGATTCCCCTTGATGGGTCAGGGTTGCACTACACAAAGGAAGCAGCTACTCGGGTAGCAGAGTACTTGGAGTCTACACGGGGATTTTTGGCAAGGCGTTGGTTAGAGATATTCTGACGAATACTCGACAGTTGACACAGTCAGCAAAATTACTCAGTGTTCAGGGTAAATACACTTGAATTGTTAAACTTTTATCAGTATTTTGTTGATATATTAGTAACAGAGTTCCTGAATTTACTGTCCCCCAGGGCAGGTTATTCTCAAAACCAAGAGCTTTCTGAAACCCAAAATAGAAATCTCTGGAATATTTAGTGAGCCATGGAAGGTATACTGGAAAGACAGATTAGATATAGTTGGAGGGGGAGTGTTCACTGCAGACAAAAAAGTATTATCTCTATTGAGGTCAACTTTGAGTGTGACAGAAGTTATCTGGTCATGTATAACAGGTCTTGGTGAAATCAGGTTAACTCGATTCTGCTGTGACGATTTTACTGTGATTCAAAGAAAGTTTATGCTTAGTGCTGTTGAAATACCCAGACCGAGCAGTATTAGTTGGATGTTATTTTAACCTACTGATTGCAGACTGAGGCTTCTGTGGATTCATTGCAGTGGGTACAGAAGGCAGTCTTGTGAAGCAGTTTTGGACAACTTTTCTTCTGAAAGTGTCATGAGCACCCCACACCCAGTGGAAATATTTTAGACGTTGTAGCTACAAACAGGCCTGATCTTATTGATGGTTGTCACGAAGTCATCATAGTGACGATGTTTGCTAAAGTTAAAAATTAATCAAGAGTGCTAGGAGAGTATTTTTGATAGGAAGAGCAGATAAGCTGTTGTTAGCATCCCACTCGGACAGTGACTGGGCGTCATTTGCTTCCAGTATAATGGATCTAGAGGAATTATGGGGAAAGTTTAAACAGATTGTAAATGCCACTTTGAAGAAGTATATACCGAGTAAGTAGATTAAGAATGGAAAAAGTCACCATTGCTTAATAAGCAAATTCAGAAAATGCTGAGGAAGCAAAGAATGTTCCACTCTTGGTTCAAAAGAGAATGGACGAATGACGACAGGCAAAAGTTAGTAGAGATAAGTACACATGTAAAAAGATCGATGTGCAAAGAATACAGCTACGGTAATTATACCTTAACAAAATATCTTACCGAGAACCCGAGGTAATGCTGGCCCTAAGTAAAATTACTAAGTGGGTCGAAGATTTCTACCAGTTACTCATTGACCAGTCTGCTGTAGAAATAAAAGATAGAAAAATGAAAGCTCAAGTTTTAAATTTCTTGTTCAAGAAATCATTTGTACAGTAGGATTGTATAAACAAATCAATGTTTGACACTGCAAGGATTTTGGTGTAGACAACATAGTTATCAGCGTCCCCCAGCATTGAGAAGCAACTGAAAGAGCTGAAAACACACAAGTCGTCAGATCTGGTTTGAATCCCAATTCAGTATTACAAAGAGTACTCTACAACATTGGCTCCTTATGTAGCTTGCATTTATCATGACTCTCTCACCTGGTGTGAACTCTCAAGCGACTCGAAAAAGCACAGGTGATTCCTGTATACAACAAGGGTGAAAGAACAGACCTGCCAAACTACAGACCCATATTCTTAACATCAGTTTTCTGCAGAATTCTTGAACATATTCTGAGTTTGAATATAACAAATTTCCTTGAGATGGAAAAGCTTCTGTCCACAAATTTCCTTGAGATGGGAAAGCTTCTGTCCACAAATTTCCTTGAGATGGGAAAGCTTCTGTCCACAGTTTTGGGAGCACCACTCATGCGAAACTCGGCTTGTCCGTTTCTGACTTAATATTCTGTGAACCGTGGTTGAAGGGCAATAGGCAGATTTCATAATTTTAGATTTCTGGAAATTGTTTGACATTGTGCTCCACTGCAGACTGATAGTAAAGGTACAAGCATACATAATAGGTTCCCAGATATGTGGCTTGAAGATGTCTTAAGTAATAGAACCCAGTATGTTGTCTTTGATGACAAACGTTCATCAGAGACACGGGTAATGTCAGGAGTGTCCCAGGGAAATATTATAGGACCACTACTATTCTCTTTGTATATAAATGATCTGGCAACAGGATGAGCAGTAATCTGCAGTTGTCTGGTGCCGATGCTGTTGTGTATGAGAAGGTGTCCTCACTGAATGACTATAGTAGGATGCAGGATGGCTTTGAAAGGATGTCTATTTGGTGTGATAAATGGCAGCTAACTCAAAATGTGGAAAAGTGGAAGTTAATGCAGATGGTTAGGAAAAGCAGTTCTGTAATATTCGAACACAGTGTGAATATTGGGCTGCTTGACAGTCACGTTGTTTAAATATGTGGGTGTAACTCTGCAAAGTGATGCGAAATGAAATGATCATGTAAGTGTTTGTGGCAAGTGGTTTACTTTGATTTATCGAGAGAATTTTAGGAAAATGCTCACCACCTGTAAAGTCAGCAAATATAACACTAGTGTGACCCATTCTTGAGTACTGCCCAAGTGTTTGGGATCCACACCAGATTGGATTAAAGGGAGACATCAAAGCATTTCAGAGGCAGGCTACTGATTTGTTACAGAGATACTGCCGGAACTCCAATGGCAATCCATGGAATGAAGGTGATGATTTTACTGAGGAACAATATTGAAAAAATTTAGAGAACCAGCATCTGAAGTTAGCTGCAGAACGATTCTATTACTGCGAATGTAGATTTGGAAAAAGGGCCAGAAAAATAAAAGAAATTAGGGCTTCTATGGAAACACATAGACAGTTGTTTTTTTCCCTTTCTGCCCTTGCAAGTGGGTCAGGAAAGATGACAGTGTGAAAGATTTTGAGAAAATGTTTACGCATGTGTCCATACTGGCTGCAGATGGTACGTGGCTTCAAGCCAGATGACTATGGTGTGCACTGTAACTTCACTAGTGAAGTGTGGCAGTGGGAAGATGACTTTCTTGATCACGTGGTGTTCAATGTTGAGACAATTTTTCATGTAAGTGGGATGCTAAATACCCATTATTTTTGTATCAGTGGGCAGAACATCCTCATGAACCTATACAATATCAAAGAGTTTCTCTAAAATTAAATGTTTTCTGTGCTGTTTCCCAAAGCGAAGTGTACTGATTTTTTTTTTCCACTGAATTTATTGTAACTGGTGGCTTATTTGGATGTATTGCAAGAATGGCTGGATATATTGCAAGAATGGCTCTATCCTAAATTAGAATGTGAACTTTAGATGACAGTGAGATGGAGCCCCTCCGCATTGGCATCTCTTTGTACGAAAGTGCTTGAACTGTGAAGTCCCTGACTATTGGACTGGTGACAATGATCAATACGACTGAGCTCCGTGAAGCTGGCCTCTACATTCACTGTATTTGACCATGCGATTATTTCCATTGGGGGCTTTATAAAAGATTTTTTTCTATGTTCTGCCACAACTGAATGATTTGCCAGAGTTGAGAGACAGAACTGAAGAGTCTACTGCTTCCACTACTCTGAACTTTCAACTAAAGTGTGGGAAGAATGGGCTTGTAGGTTGGATGTGTGCCATATAATGAAAGAAGCAAATATTGAACATTTGTAAGAAAAACTTGATTAGTTTACCTGGAATTTGTTGTATGATTTGTTGTAAATGGTCTAAATGACACTGTCACAGTATACCATTAAAACTAGGACATTCTTTTATTCTTAAAAATGTTTCACTAAAAGTTAAACATTATTTGAAATTTGTGTTCTTTCTGCTTTTTGTACACTATCTGCTTGATATGATCAGAATGAGACATTAGCTTTACCTCTTCTTCATAATGAATCTGGCTTATTTAGAAGAAAATTGTGGTCAACTGTGTTATAAAAAAAAATTAAAAAAAAGGACCTAATGTTACGCAATGTGTGGATGGATATGTGTGTGTGTGTGTGTGTGTGTGTGTGTGTGTGTGTGTGTGCGTGCGAGTGTATACCCGTTCTTTTTTTCCCCCTAAGGTGAGTCTTTCCGCTCCCAGGATTGGAATGACTCCTTACCCTCTCCCTTAAAACCCACATCCTTTCGTCTTTCCCTCTCCTTCCCGCTTTCCTGATGAAGCAACCGTTGGTTGCGAAAGCTTGAATTTTGTGTGTATGTTTGTGTTTGTTTGTGTGTCTATCGACCTACCAGCGCTTTCTTTTGGTAAGTCACATCATCTTTGTTTTTAGATATATTTTTCCCACGTGGAATGTTTCCCTCTATTATATTCATTTGCAGAAATGTTTACATAAACTTTTTGTAATATTTAAATGTCAGTGTATATAAGAATAAGTTAACACTTGTGTTGAATATCTGTGTCAGTCGTTAAACTCTTTGATATATGTGTACAGTGTGATTATAATTAAACTGTCAAACCACTGTAGAAATAAGACCAATGGTCTGAATGGCATCAAATTGCAACTGAATGTTATTGGTGAAGGGGAAAAACGTATGGCAGAAAGGAAATAAATAGTTACAAAATGTAGCAATAGATGGCACTGTAAGCATCATATTTCAGTAGTGGTAGACTACTAATTACAAATGAATCATACAACAATGCCTAAGGTGTACGTTTCATGTTAAACAAACTGTACCACTCAGTGTGCATGGGTGTACAGGTGTGATACTGTTAGTTACGTAAGCCCATCCACCATGACAACGTCATAACATATTGGATGTGAAAAAACAGTTTTTCACTGTCCTGAGGCAAAAAAAAAAAAAAAAAAAAAGAAAAAAAAAGAAAAAAAAAAGCATCAATCAAAATCAAATTGGGTTATTAATTCCTGTGTGACTGGCGCAAAACACGTCCAATATGCTGTCCACTGTTTTCTGCAACAAGTTGAAATCAAGAAATAACATGTTCCACAACTGATCGAAGTGTTTCTGGGTTCGCAATCAGAATGTGTTGTGCAATGCATGCCTTCAGTGCAGATAAGTTTGCAATCGGAACACTGAACACAACATCTTTCAGATAGCCCCCACAACCAGAAGGCACACAGATTAAGATTAGGTGTTCAGGACACCCGGACTGTATGGAAATGGCTGCTGATAATTCTAGCATTTCCGAAATGGCGCTTCAGCAGCTGCTTAACTGGATTTGCAATGTGCGGGGCTGCGCGCCATCTTGCATAAAAATGATCTCATCCACACATCCACATGGTTATGCAAAAAGACACTCCTAGCACTTGCCAGTGACGGTACAGGTAACAGGACCGGAAGCACCTGTCTCTTTGAAAAAATATGGCCCTATGATAAATGTTGCTGTAAATCTGCACCACATGGTGACTTTTTCAGGATGAAGTGGTATTGGTTGATTTGCATGTGGATTTTCCATTGCCCATATTTGACAGTTTTGTGTACTGACATATCCTGTCAGATGGAGGTTGGCTTTGTCTGTCCACATAATCTTTTGCGGCCAGTCGTTGTCCACTTCCATGCTATCAGGAAATTCTAAAGCAAAGGGCTCTCTTGCTGACAGGTCAACAGGAAGCAATGTGTGCACATGGGTAATTTTGAATAGATAGCAAAAAAAGATGTTTCGTAGGATTTTATGCACTGTGTCACGGGTATGTCCAATGTTCGGGCAGTTTTCTATGCACTACATGTTTACACACCACCACTCGTCTCCTCCTGCATTGCTGTGGCTTCCATTGATGTCAGATCAATTCGTTTCCTCCCTCTACCAGGTTGCGCACCAAAAGAATCCGTCTTTTCGAATTTCTGAATCATTTTCTCCAGACCCAAGGCAGTCATCGGACCAACAACTTTTTTCAAACCCTTCAGTATCTGGAACATATGCAGAGCGGCGTGTGCACAGTCATCATTCTTGTAATACAGCTTCACAAGCAGAGTGTGATCCTGCATTGAGACAGTCATAGCGAACTTCGCAGATGCGAAAGGAGGAAAAGCCTTGTATCCGGCGTGTTTATACCAACTTCAATGGGTTGTGCGCATGACACGTATTTTCATTTACATATTCTGACACATACAGTGCCATCTATTGATCAGTTTTCACACTATTTTATTTTTCTTCTGCAATACGTTTTCCACCTTCTCCAATAACATTCTGTTGCAATTTGGCTTCATTCTGACCAGTGGTGTTATTTCTACAGCATTTTGAAAGTTTAACTTTAATTATAATCGCCCTGTATATTGCATGTCTGTTTGGTCTGCTCACAGGACGTTGAAATAGTAGTTCACATGAATTAGTCATAAGAATAACTCGTATCGTAGTTTATGAAAAGGATAGATTGCTACTCACCATATAACGGAGATGTTGAGTCACAACAACGGAGATGTTGAGGCACAACAAAAAGACAGTTAAACACTTAAGCTTTCGGCCAGGAGGCCTTTTCCCAAACTGGACAATGCATGCTCGCACACACACACACACACACACACACACACACACACACACACACACACACACACACACAACGTACATTTGCATGAACACGAATGCAACTCGCACACATGACCATCGCCTCTGGCTGCCGAGGCCAGACTGCAAGCAGTTGCTAATGATGGAAGAAGAAATCTGGGTGGTAGAGGTAAGCAGGAGGCTGGGGAAGGAAGGAAGGAAGGAGGGGGGCGGGGGGGGGGGGGGGGGGAGATAGCAGGGTGGAGGACAGTAAAGAGCTATTGTGGTAGCATTCAGGGATGAGATGGAGAGAGGGGAGGGCAGCTAGGTGCAGTCACCAGATTGGGGGGGAGGGAGTGGGAAAGGAGAGAAGGAAAAAGACTGGGTGCATTGGTGGAATAGAGGGCTGTGCTTTGTTGGAGTGGGAACAAGGAAGGGGATATGTGGGTGAAGGACAATGAGTAACGAAGACTGAGGGCAGGAGGGTTACGGGAACATAGGATACATTGCAGAGAGTTCCCACCTGCTGCACAATTCAGGAAACCTGGTGTGATAGGAAGGATCCAAATGGCACAGGCTGTGAAGTAGGCCACAGTTTGTCGGTGGCCATTCAGCCAGGCAGGTAGCTTGTTAGATGTCATGCCCACATAGAGTGCAGAACAGTGTTTGCGGTTTAGCTTGTAGATCGCATGACTAGTTTCACAGTAACCCTGCCTGTGATGGGATAGGTGATGTACGTGAAAAGTAGCAAAGGGTTGAGAGCAAGGGTTGTGTAGGTATGGACAAAGATATGTAGATTCAGAGGGCCGCAGAGTACCACATTGGGAGGGATGGGAAGCATAGGACATTCCTCATTTCCAGGCACAATGAGAGGTATTTGAAATCCTGGCAGAGAATACGATTCAGTTGCTCTAGTGATGGGGGTACTGAGTCACGGGGGGCATGCTCCTCTGTGGGTGGATGGTCGGACTTTGGGAGCTGGTGGGTGACGGGAGAGATAAGGCATGGAAGATCTGTTTTTGGACATGTTTGCGATGGTAATTATGGGCAGTCAAAGCCTCAGTGAGTCCCCTTGGTATATTTTGGCAGGGACTGCTTGTCACTATAGATGCGACAGCTATGGTTGGCTAGGCTGTATGGAAGGTACTTCGTGATATGGAGTGGATGCCAGCTGTTGACGTAGAGGCACACCACCAGCAATACTTCCACTTCAACAGCTGCCATCCATTCCATACCAAGAACTCCTTTCAATACAGCCTAGCCAACCATGGCCATCACATCTGAAGTGCCAAGCACTGCCTCTCAGAGTATATAAAGAGGTCTCACTAAGGCCTTCTCAGACTGTAATTAACGTCCCAACCTTGTCCAAAAACAGATCTCCCGTGCCTTATCTCTCCAGTCACCCATCAGCTCCCTAAGTCCCATCGTCGGGTCACAGCGGAGCATTCCCCTTGTGACTTAGTACCAACCAGGACTGGAACAGCTAAATCACATTTTATGACAGTGTTAGACTACCTCTCATGGTTCACTAAAGGTCTTTTCATGGAACTAAAGTACTTAACTAGTCTGGGAGGATCTTATAATGCCTGCTTTTATCCATTTGTTTTTGTGGGACATTTCTGCTGAAGTGTGTTTGTGGAAATATCTTTTCAAAGTTCAGTTTAAATAATGTTGAGAACATAAAGAATTTCACAGGTACATTGGTTTCTCTATTTGCTACTTCCCAACTTTGGTTTGCTAGTTGTCTTGAAAATACTCCATTTTGTTTCTGATATATGTTGTTGTTGTGGTCTTCAGTCCTGGGACTGGTTTGATGCAGCTCTCCATACTACTCTATCCTGTGCAAGCTTTTTCATCTCCCAGTACCTACTGCAACCTACATCCTTCTGAATCTGCTTAGTGTATTCATCTCTTGGTCTCCCTCTATGATTTTTACCCTCCACGCTGCCCTCCAATACTAAATTGGTGATCCCTTGATGCCTCAGAACATGTCCTACCAACCGATCCCTTCTTCTGGTCTAGTTGTGCCACAAACTTCTCTTCTCCCCAATCCTATTCAATACTTCCTCATTAGTTATGTGATCTACCCATCTAATCTTCAGCATTCTTCTGTAGCACTACATTTCGAAAGCTTCTATTCTCTTCTTGTCCAAACTATTTATCGTCCATGTTTCACTTCCATACATGGCTACACTCCATACAAATACTTTCAGAAAGGACTTCCTGACACTTAAATCTATACTCGATGTCAACAAATTTCTCTTCTTCAGAAATGCTTTCCTTGCCATTGCCAGTCTACATTTTATATCCTCTCTACTTCAACCATCATCAGTTATTTTACTCCCCAAATAGCAAAACTCCTTTACTACTTTAAGTGTCTCATTTCCTAATCTAATTCCCTCAGCATCACCCGACTTAATTAGACTACATTCCATTATCCTTGTTTTGCTTTTGTTGATGTTCCTCTTATATCCTCCTTTCAAGACACTGTCCATTCCATTCAACTGCTCTTCCAAGTCCTTTGCTGTCTCTGACAGAATTACAATGTCATCGGCGAACCTCAAAGTTTTTATTTCTTCTCCATGAATTTTAATACCTACTCCGAATTTTTCTTTTGTTTCCTTTACTGCTTGCACAATATACAGATTGAATAACATCGGGGAGAGGCTGCAACCCTGTCTCACTCCTTTCCCAACCACTGCTTCCCTTTCATGCCCCTCGACTCTTATAACTGCCATCTGGTTTCTGTACAAATTGTAAATAGCCTTTCACTCCCTGTATTTTACCCCTGCCACCTTCAGAATTTGAAAGAGAGTATTCCAGTTAACATTGTCAAAAGCTTTCTCTAAGTCTACAAATGCTAGAAACATAGGTTTGCCTTTTCTTAATCTTTCTTCTAAGATAAGTCGTAAGGTCAGTATTGCCTCACGTGTTCCAGTGTTTCTACGGAATCCAAACTGATCTTCCCCGAGGTTGGCTTCTACTAGTTTTTCCATTCGTCTGTAAAGAATTCGTGTTAGTATTTTGCAGCTGTGACTTATTAAACTGATAGTTCGGTAATTTTCACATCTGTCAACACCTGCTTTCTTTGGGATTGGAATTATTATATTCTTCTTGAAGTCTGAGGGTATTTCGCCTGTTTCATACATCTTGCTCACCAGATGGTAGAGTTTTGTCAGGACTGGCTCTTCCAAGGCCGTCAGTAGTTCCAATGGAATGTTGTCTACTCCGGGTGCCTTTTTTCGACTCAGGTCTTTCAGTGCTCTGTCAAACTCTTCACGCAGTATCTTATCTCCCATTTCATCTTCATCTACATCCTCTTCCATTTCCATAATATTGTCCTCAAGTACATCGCCCTTGTATAGACCCTCTATATACTCCTTCCACCTTTCTGCTTTCCCTTCATTGCTTAGAACTGGATTTCCATCTGAGCTCTTGATATTCATACAAGTCGTTCTCTTATCATCAAAGGTCTCTCTAATTTTCCCGTGGGCAGTATCTATCTTACCGCTAGTGAGATAGGCCTCTACATCCTTACGTTTGTCCTCTAGCCATCCCTGCTTAGCCATTTTGCACTTCCTGTCGATCTCATTTTTGAGACGTTTGTATTCCTTTTTGCCTGCTTCATTTACTGCATTTTTATATTTTCTCCTTTCATCAATTAAATTCAATATTTTTTCTGTTACCCAAGGATTTCTACTAGCCCTCGTCTTTTTACCTACTTGATCCTCTGCTGCCTTCGCTACTTCATCCCTCAAAGCTGCCCATTCTTCTTCTACTGTATTTCTTTCCCCCATTCCTGTCAATTGTTCCCTTATGCTCTCCCTGAAACTCTGTACAACCTCTGGTTTAGTCAGTTTATCCAGGTCCCATCTCCTTAAATTCCCACGTTTTTGCAGTTTCTTCAGTTCAGGTCATAACCAATAGATTGTGGTCAGAGTCCACATCTGCCCCTGGAAATGTCTTACAATTTAAAACCTGGTTCCTAAATCTCTGTCTTACCATTATATAATCTATCTGATTCCTTTTAGCATCTCCAGGGTTCTTCCATGTATACAACCTTCTTTCATGATTCTTAAACCAAGTGTTAGCTATGATTATGTTGTGCTCTGTGCAAAATTCTACCAGGCGGCTTCCTCTTTCATTTCTTAGCCCCAATCCATATTCACCTACTATGTTTCCTTCTCTCCCTTTTCCTACACTCGAATTCCAGTCACCCATGACTATTGTGGATATAATTAGATAAAAATGCAGTAATGTCAGTCTCTTTGAGGAACTTGAAATTTTTAGGACAACAGGAGCATGTAGAGGAGCTATGGCTCAGGCTTAAAAGAATAGTTGATCGTGCAGTGGACAGATATGTACCCAGTTGAACAGTTC
Organism: Schistocerca piceifrons; assembly: GCF_021461385.2. Taxonomy (NCBI): domain Eukaryota; kingdom Metazoa; phylum Arthropoda; class Insecta; order Orthoptera; family Acrididae; genus Schistocerca; species Schistocerca piceifrons. The sequence continues at coordinate 60,902,196 of NC_060145.1, forward strand.
ATAATGGGAAAGATCCACCATGGTATACTATCACCATAAAGGGACTTAGGCAACTTCGTAACAGGTGAAAAACAAAGCAGACGGCTATAGATAGAAAAGTGCTGAATGAAAAACATTTAAGTGTCAAGAAAGCAATGCGTGAAGCCTTCATTAACTACCGTAGCAGAATTTTAGCAAATAATCTTTCACAAAAGCGGAAGAAATTCTGGTCATTTGTAAACACTGTTAGTGGCACCAAAGCTAGCATCCAAGCACTGAAGGATTATATAGGAACTGAAATTGAGTGTAGCAAATCAAAAGCAAAATGCTTTTTCAAATTCTCCTTTGCAAAGGAAAACCCAGGAGAACAGTCACAATTTAACTTTTGTACCTCTGAAAAGATGAGTGAGACATAAGAGGCGATAAAAAAAGTTTCCATTACGGGCATTCCTGCAGCATAGCGCAGGTATGTAAACACCGACATATAGGCAAGGGATTAGAGTGGCATTCATGTCTTTCTGATGTGCATATGGTAAATCTGGAAATGTAACTATGGTGATGTTATTACCAAATGCATCCAAACAGGGCCAATGTACTGTTATTCTTTCCTTGGTTGCCGAAGGACAAACACTGGCAGACATACATCAGAGTATGAGGAATGTGAAATCGGGCAGCATGTGTGTCGAAAATCACTGTTTTGAAATGGTATGTCAATGGTGCTGCTGTTTCATGACAACTCCCTTTACCATATTGCACAAGTGGTAACGTAGAGGTTAATGCCAGCTCAACTGGGAGATACTGTAGTAGCTGCCCTATAGTGATCTCTCCCCATGGGATTATCATGCTTCAATCCCTTCAAAAGGGCCTTGAAGAGTTGATGATACCTTTCAGACGAGGATGTGCAGCAGGCAGCTAGTCCTTCTTCACACAGTGGGACTTGACGTTTTACCAAGCAGATAACTTCTAAGTGATGCGTTGGTGGTTGCCCCAACGCTCCCGGTGATTTTGCCTGATTGGCATAATGATTCTGAACTGTATGACCTTCAAATTGAAACTTTTTTATCATCCCCTAATAGATATTAGTGTGAGTGGCATTGAGAAACAGCTGAAGCTGTTAAAATTGGACAAAGCTCCAGGGCCCCATGGAATCCCTATCAGATCCTGTACAGAATTTGTGGCCCAGTTAGCCCTCTTTGAACTATAATCTATCATAGATCCCTCAGAGTACTGTGCCCAGCAGTGGGAAGGAAGCACAGGTAATACTCATTTGCAAGAAAAGTGGTAGAAGTGATGCAAAAAACTACCATCAATATCCTTGACATCGGGTTTCTTGTAGACCCTTAAAACATATTCTGAGCTCAAACATAATGAGAGATCTTGAACAGAATGGCCTCTTCCATACCAACCAGTCTGGATTCTGAGAGCAAAGATCATTTGAAACCCAACTCGCACTTTCCTCTCATGACTTACTGAAAGTTTTGGATCAAGACAGTTGTGTAGATGCAGTATTTCTTGATTTCCAAAAAGGCATTCAACTCAGTATGACTTCAAAGCCTATCATCAAAAATATGAACATTTGAGGTCTAAAGCAAAATTTGTTACCTGATTGAGGATTTCTTTGTAGGGAGCACACAGAAAGTTACCTTAGATGGGGAGTCATTGACAGCTGTAGAAGTAACTTTGGGTATGCCTCAGGGAAGACTGTTGGGACCCTTGCTGTCCATGTTGTATATTACTGATGGTGCGTACAATATTAATAGTAACCTCAGATGTTTTGCAGTTGATGCTGTTATCTGTAATGAAGCATTTTATGGAAAAAGCCATGTAAGTATTCAATCCTATCTTGATATATTTTCAAACTGGTGCAAAGATTGGCAACTTACATTAAATGTTCAGAAATGTAAAATTGTACACTTCACAAAATGAAAAGCTATAGGCTCCTGTGACTGTAGTATCAGTGAGTCATAATTAGAATCTGTCAACTCGCGCAAATACCTGTGTGTAATGCTTTGTAGGGACATAAAATTGAATGATCAGTTAAGCTCAGTCATGGGTAACAAAGGTAGTAGACTTTCCTATGTTGCTAAAATACCTGGGAAGTACAATCAGTGTACAATGGAGATGGCTTACAAATTATTTGTGCAACCCATTGTAGAATATTGTTCAAGTGAGTGGAATACATACCAAATAGCACTAAAATGTGATATTGAGCATGAATGGTCACAGATTTGTTTGGGCTGTGGGAGTGTGTCACAGAGATGCTGAAGAAACTGAAGATAGATATAACAGTCCTAAGAAAACCTACTTATAAAATGTTAAGGACTGGCATTAAATGACACATTTAGGAATATACTACAACCATAGGGATTATGAGGAAAAGATTAGCATAATTATGGCACACATGGATGCATTTAAATTATCATTCTTCCTACATTCTATCTGCAATTGGAAGAGGAAAAGCCCCTAATAATGTATATAGGGGGATGTATCCTATGTCATGCCCTTCACAGTGGTTTTCAGAGTATAGATGCACATAAACTCTTCTCTCTGTTGCAATTTAGGAGTTATTTCAATACCTGCTACTACTGTATTTACTTGACTGAAATGGTCTGACAAGATGACCTCACATGAAGACCACCTCTCTTAGATTTTCTTCATACTTGCAGGATATGTAGGTCTGTGGCTGGGCACCAAGTTCCTAAAGCAGTACGATGCATTTGTCAAAAAACCTCAAGATAATTGTCTTTGAAAATTGGAAAAGTTAAGTACAAAATCATTTCAAAGTTAGTTAGTAACATAGTCGCTGGTAGCTGAGTGCATATCATTGAGGTCTAACATCCGTAAAGTTGCTGGCTCGAATCTCACTGGAAGAACGTTTTTTAAATTTTTATTTAAATTCCATATTTGTTAACAAATGGAAATGCCAATAGGGTCTTCTTAAGAGCCTAGATCTTTTACAGTTGACAAAGACTTTTCTCGTCCATATTTGTAGCTCTACGCTCGATTACTAATGCTCCTGTCGTAGTTATGCTTGTTGCACCTTTGACAACAGGGACACTCAAAGACAGTGAAGGGTGCTTATGATGGTGCTGCTTGTTCCCTCTATGATATTTATATTTGTCTTCACACACAGTTACATTAATTTTTTCAATCCAGATTTTATCTAGAACTTCTGTTAATCAACTGAAAAAAAAACTATCTGCTCCACCACTGGGAGACTGATACACAAAATGGCCAATTTTTTATTGATGCTAACTCCCGTTATTTCAGTAGCTGATATTTCAAAAAGATTTTTCACTAACTGTACAAAGGTCATGTCTCAATTTAAACCATATTAATTTTTGGACTTTAATGCATGATCGTACACCCTTTGAGAAAGACAAACATCAGTAATTATCAAAATTAAGGAAACAGTGAATGACTACAATGTAATATATAATGTAAATACCAAACAAACATTAGAAACTGCCATTCACTGTAAAAATTGGTCTCATCTGGCTAACATTGATTTACTTAACTGAAGTTGTAAAGAAAGACATTACTCAGTAGATAAGAAAAACGGCAGAAGAAATAGGACCAGGAATAGTAATTCTCACTGACAAAAAGCTACCTTAAATTATGAAATATAAACTGGGAAACGAATGCTCAATCATGCAGAGCATTTTACGATTTTAAAGGTTTTTGAAAAGTTTAATAGGTCATGAGGTTTATAAAAAATTGCAATAATGCAGACCATACCATAATTATATTATTTGAGGGATCAAATTTTCACATCATAGTAATTCAAAATTAATGGAATAATATCAGGATACAGCAAAACAAGAACTGTGCTTTAGACAGTTTAAAGCTCATACAGGCATATACAAAAATTAATTCACAGATGGGCTGGCCAGAGAAGGTGTCTAGATCAAGAGAGGAATTGTGAATTGTGATTTATTCATCTCATGACGTACATCTGCAATCCATTTGGTTTGCATACAGGAGACATCAAAAATTTATAAAACAATTGCAGTGATTTTTACATTAATAAATAATAGCACTATAATAAATAACAACACTATAAGGATAATGCATTGTACCCAGCTCAAATTTCCAGTTTGTCCCACATGAATTCATCCACTGAGTATAATGACACTTCATTGTCAGTACCTCATATAGCTTTCTTTTAAGTGAACCTAAATTCATCTGCATCAACTTGTTCCCTTTTAATTTATTACAAATTTTCATTCCCATGTATTGAGGTCCTTGGACATACAGTCTGAGGCGGTGGGTGGGGAGCATGAAATTTTCTTTGTTTCTGGTGTCATGTGAATGGACAAAATGGTTTCCCTTAAATAATTCATGTCTGTTGTACAAAAATATAATAATCTCATATATGTATAAGGCTGGCAGAGTTAATATTTTAAGTTTTCTAAATAATGGTTGACATGGTTCTTTGTGATTTGCAGTGCACATATTTCGTATGACTTTTTTCTGTATTTTTAGTATCCGCACTATGTTTGTCAAGTTACCCCAAAAAACAATGCCATACCTAATAATGGATTCGAAGTAGCTTGTATATGCTACTTTTTGTGTGTCCATGTCAGTTGCAGTTGCTCAGTTTGTTTGCCAGGTATTTGATGTGTGCCTGCCCACTCAAATTTTTATCTACATTTGAACTTAAGAATTTGGCTGAGTCAACTTCTTCTATGCCTTGGTTCTGAACTGCTTCATGTGAGTCTTAGATATGTTTAGATTCAACCTATTTAGCTGAAACCAAGTTTCTAAGGTACTGAGTGTACTGATCACAGATTTGGGAATTTTTTCCGAGTCCTGATCTTCAACTAAGACAGAATTATCATCTGCGAACAGAACTGACGGGGCGCTGATATTTAATGGCAAGTCATTAACATAAAAGAGAAATAGGACTGGGCCTAATATGGAGCCTTGTAGAACACCCTGAGATTTTTTCCAGTCAGAAAAATAATGTGCCATTTGAAGAAATGCTGCTTTCCGTTGGATAAGTAGGATTTAAGCCATTGTAGGGCACTGCTACTAGTGCCATACTTTTCAAGTTTGTAAACAAGCAATGCATGGTTTACGGAATCAAACGCCTTTGTGAGGTCGCAGAAAATTCCTGCCACCTTATTTCTCTTGTCTGATGATGTGCTTATTTTCTCAATGAAACTGTTTACTGCATCAATGGTGTTTTAACCCTGCTGAAAACCAAACTGATTGTTTAGAATAACAGAATATTTTGCAATGAAGTTTCGGATTTGTGCAACAGGAAGTTTTTCAAATATTTTAGATAGGACTGGGAGAATCGAGATAGGACAATAATTTCCCATGATCTCTTCTTGAAGAGTGGTTTGACTTCATACTGAAATACAGTACCTCTGGGAAACAGCCCTCTTCAAAACACTGATTTATTATCTGAGCTATTGGGTTTGCAATTATATTGTGTACCACTTTAATAACTTTGGTGGGTATTCCATCCCAACCTGCAGAGTTTTTGTTTCTTAATGTTAGAATAGCATTTTCTACATTCTCCACAGAAACTTTTGAGAATTTTGGAAAGTTTTCTGAGTTTTCGCCTAGGCCAAAGGGATATACTTTGTTGTGATAATCTGTTACATTTACATCAGACTTTGCTACATTTATAAAGAATTCATTAAAATACTCTGGTATTTTAGTTGGATTTACAGTAGTATTTCCTTCAGTGTCAACATTTGAAATTTCTTGGTTACAGGCTTTAACACCTAACTCAAATTTAATGACAGGCCACACAGCCTTTGTCTTATTTTTATGGTTTAAAATTAGCGTGTTATTTGCCAGTTTTTTTGCTGCCTTGACAACTCTTTTAAATATGGTTTTATAGAGTCTAACATATTTAATGAAATCAGTATCTTTATTATATTTTAGTTATCTGTGCAGTTGCCTTTTCCTTACACTGGAAATTTGTATGCCCTGGGTAATCCATTTTACTGTGTTTGTTATTTTACTGCTGCAGAGTCTAGGTGGAAACGTTTCATTAAAGTCTCCAAGAAAACTGTTTAGGAATTTCTCAAAGTTTTCGACACTTGAGTTAGAATAATCAGAAGGCCATGTTTTATCTCTTAGCTTCTCACTAAATGTTAGCAAGTTTTCTTTGCTAAAGTTCCTGCTCATATGGATTCTCGTACGTGAAATGTTCCTGTCTGTCTGTGGCAGCACAATGAACAATGCACAGTGATCTGAAATACCTAGATCTAGTCAAAATTTACACACATTGTCATATACATAATTAGTTAGAACATTGTCAATGCATGTTGCTGATTACCTATTGTCTCTGGCAGATTCAAAGAAATTCAATTTGAAACCATATTTCTTTACTAAGTCAGTGAAACTTGATGCGTCACTACTATCTCACGTGATATCAATATTAAAATCAGCAACTATTACTGTTGTGACTCGCCGATTATTCAAAGTGCCGCCGCGCAATTACGCACGTCCTCTACGTGCAGCGCTGTCTGCCAGCCATGCAGCAGCTGCACCACCTAAGCGGCCAGCCGAGAAGCGGCCGCTACGCTGAGACTCAGTGTTTAATCGAATGCCGACTTGTACACAGGTCAACTTACTCAGTGACTTATATGTGTTGTTGTGTTGTTCCTAAATATATGTGTTAAACTTGAAGTACTAACAATTGGCGACGAGGATGGGATTTTTCCTTTTCACCGTTGACTCACAGGGTTCCATGGCTACTGTCGAGCAACTCTTGCAAAATCTCCTTGAACAGCAAATGCTTCTAACGGCGGCGATTCGCGATCAGCAAACGCTTCTACCAGCGGCGATTTGCGATTTCGTCGCGGCGTCAAATGCGGGGCGCTTCTCGTCGTTGGCTGTACCTCCCTTTCCACCTTACGACGAAACGGCGGAAGACTGGTCTGATTATGAAAAACGTCTTCGACAGCACTTCTTGGCATTTCATGTCACGGACGAACAACCATGTAAGTCTCTGTTCCTTTCCTGGATTTCACCTCAAATGTATCGGTTGTTGTTGCAATTGGCTCCTTTGAAGGATCCTGCGTCTTTGTCCTTTGCTGAAATGTGCTCACTTCTGTCTGTCTATTTTCAAAAGCAAACGCATGTGGTAGCCTCTTGTGTTGCCTTTTATCGTTGTCAAAAACAACCGAATCAATCCTATCGCGCTTGGGCTGCTGAACTTCATGGCCTCAGTCGAGAGTGTCACTTTGTTACTGACGTTCACAAAGAATCCTATGCCGATTCCATGGTCCGGGATGCTATTATCCGGTTGTCGCCTGACAAAGAAGTTCGGCAACGTGCCCTTCAGTTGGCGAATCAGACTCTAGATGAAGTTCTCTCCATTGCGCAGTCTTTTGAAATTTCTCGCGCTGCTGGGGCGCAAATAGAAGCGTGGGGTGACGTCGGGGAAATACAACCTCTGTGCGCTGTTGACGACGCGTGCGGCGCGGCCCCGCCGGCCGACGTGGCCACAGTACACTCCCACGCGCGGCCTCGGCCTAGCCGTAAACAACCCACTACGAAACTGCAGCAAACTCCCCGGCAACTTCCTTCATGTCCGCGGTGTTTTACGAAACATTCACGCGAGGATTGTCCCCAACGTTGGGCTGTGTGTCACAATTGCAAAAAGAAAGGTCATGTGTCTTCCGTTTGTAAATCCGACCGCATACACGATGTTCATGAACATGATGCTGATTCTGATTCTGTGTTGTCTGTCAATTGCACTTCTTCCCTTTCAGGGAAGTTATTCCTCACTGTCCAAATCCTTGGTCGAGATGTTCGCATGCAAGTGGATACCGGTTCTGCTGCCACTATAATTAATTCTCAGACGTATCTTCAGCTGGGTTCTCCACTTCTGTCCCCTGTCACTCGGCAATTACGGACGTACAATAAACAGAAGATTTCTCTCTTGGGACAGTTTAATTCTGAGGTATCTTACAAATCCGTCGTTCGCACTGTTCCCATATTTGTGGTCGACCAGAGCAACGCAGAAAATCTTTCTGGTTTCGATGCCTTTCGCGTTTTTGGGTTCTCCATAGATGACTCTGTCAATATTGTCTCTGACGCTATTCCTTATGCTCAACTGGATTCCTTGTCGACGACATTTTCGTCCCTTTTTTCTCCTGGGTTAGGCCGTGCAAACGACTTTGAAGCTCATATCATGCTCAAACCTACTGCTCGGCCTAAGTTTTTTCGGGCTCGGCCCATTCCTGTGGCTCTTCGTGATCGGGTAAAACGGGAGTTGGATCGTCTCACTGCTTCAGGGGTCTTGCTTCCAGTGAGTGGTCCTCTCCTGTCGTCGTAGTTGCTAAGCCCAATGGTGATATTCGTCTCTGTGGCGATTTCAAAGCCACTGTAAATGCTCAATTCCTCATCGACACTTACCCTATGCCCCGTCCTGAAGAACTGTTCACTAAACTCGCTGGAGGACAGTATTTTTCTAAAATTGACCTGTCGGAAGCTTATCATCAACTTCCTCTCGAGGCTGCTTCCCGGCAGTTTCTGGTCCTTAACATGCTTTCGGCCTCTATCAATACCAACGCTTGCCATTCGGGGTTGCTAGCGCCCCTGCTCTTTTTCAGCGATTCTTGGAACAATTATTGCTCCCTGTCCCGGGGTGTATCAATTACATGGACGACATAGTTGTCACTGGCTCCACCACTGAAGAACATCTTCAAAATCTCCACACACTTTTTAATGTCTTACAGACTGCCGGTCTTAAGTGTAATCTTCAGAAATCACAATTTTTTCAGGCATCTATCACGTACTTGGGGTTTCAACTCTCTCGAGATGGTATTCGTCCACTTCAACACACTGTTGCTGCGATCGATGCCCTTCCTCGCCCTGCATCTGTTAAGGAACTGCAGGCCTTCTTGGGGAAAATAGCATACTATCACAAGTTTTTACCATCTGCGGCGTTGGTGGCTCAGCCGTTGCATCGCCTGTTGCATATAAACGTGCCTTTTCACTGGTCCGCGTCATGTGACGCGGCTTTCCGGAAATTAAAGACTATGCTGAAACAGGCCCCGTGCCTGGCTACTTATCGACCTGGCCAACATCTTGTTCTTGCCACAGACGCCTCTCAATACGGGGTCGGTGCAGTCCTTGCGCACCGTTTTTCTGACGGTTCAGAACAACCCATCGCTTATGCCTCCAAAACGCTCACGGATGCCCAACAAAAGTATTCTCAAATTGAGAAAGAAGCTTTGGCCATCATTTATGCTCTTCATAAGTTTGGTGTTTTTCTCTATGGCTCAAAATTTCATCTTGTTACGGATCACAAACCACTTGTTTCCTTGTTTCATCCATCAACGTCACTTCCCGACAAGGCTGCACACCGCCTCCAGCATTGGGCTCTTTACTTGTCCCATTTCAATTAGGAGATTCATTTCCGGCCAACGGCTCAACATGCGAATGCTGATGCTTTGTCTTCCCATGGGTCCTGATCAGGCATTCGATAGGGACCAACTTTTGTGTTTCCACCTGGATGTTGCCGAGCAGCGGGTTGTGGACGGGTTCCCCATCACTGGGGGCAGGCTGGCGGCTGCTACGGGTTCTGACCCTACCCTCTCCCGGGTTTTACGCTGTATTCAGAAGGGTTGGCCAGATCGCCCGTCCGCTAAGACTTCTGATCCGTTGCGGAACTACTACACTTTGCGCTACCGCCTCATGGCTAGGGATGGTGTTATCCTCCTCTCCACTGACAATGCTTCGCCGTGTGTTGTGGTACCTGCGTCTTTGCGTGCTTCGGTCTTGTGCCTCCTTCACCAGGGGCACTGGGGTGTGTCTCGCACAAAATCTCTGGCGCGCCGTCGATTGTACTGGCCTGGCATCGACTCTGAAATCGCACACATGGTCGCTGCCTGCGGCCCTTGTGCATCACAGGCCGCTGCCCCGAAGTCATCTTTGTCACCGTGGCCTTCGCCTGGAAGCCCTGGGAGCGCATTCATGCTAACTTTGCGGGACCCTTTTTAGGAACTTATTGGCTCCTCGTAATTGATGCCTACTCTAACTTTCCTTTCATTGTCCGTTGCACGTCACCTACCACCACGGCAACCACCAGTGCTCTCGCCCGCATTTTTTCTTTGGAATGCCTCCCCTCTACTCTTGTTACTGATAATGGTCCGCAATTTGCCTCTTCCAACTTTGCGGATTTTTGTGCTCGTCACGGCGTTTCGCATGTCACGGCCCCGCCGTTCCATCCACAATCCAACGGTGAGGCTGAACGACTGGTCCGCACATTTAAGGCTCAGATGCGGAAACTTCTGACTTCTTCTGCTGCTGATGATGCGCTTCTCCAGTTCCTGGCGTCTTACTGTTTCACCCCCATGGGCGATCACAGCCCGGCTGAGCTCTTACATGGCCGACAGCCCCGCACGCTACTTCATCTTCTGCAGCCTCCCACCTCACGGCCGCAGGTGCCTTCACTTGGCCGGTTCACTGCCGACGACCTCGTCTGGGTACGGGGATACGGCAGGCGGCCAAAATGGAGCCCGGGCCGCATCTTACGACACCGTGGCAGACGCCTGTATGAAATCCAGATGGACACGGGTATTGCAGTGCGTCATTCGGACCAGCTTCGGCCTCGGGTGCCAGCAACGCCTGTTCCGAATGCCGCCACACAACCTTTGGCTCTACCTGATGCTCGGGATCTCGGCATATCTCAATACTCACAACACAGCCCTCTCACCATCATCGCGATGCCAGCACCAGAACGGATGCCACCAGGAGACGTGCCCATGCAGGAACCGGAGGGCCATCCTCTGTCAGAGTACATCTACTCGCCTCCTCCTCCAACGGACGCCGACACATCGCCCATGTCTCCTGTCATATCAACTGGACTTGCCGCAACGGGCAGATTGGTGCATGGGGCCCCAGCAGGTTCGACCCCTACGTCTCCTGTCATCTCGACCCGTTATCATTGGGGACACTTCCGTCCGTACGGGAAGCCTCCTCCTCGAGACTTTACGGCGAGTCAAACAACGCCTATGGACGTTAGCCATCTCCAGGACACCTCCATCAAGACCAGTGCAACCATTTCAAAGGGGGGAAAAGTGTTGTGACTCGCCGATTATTCAAAGTACCGCCGCGCAATTACGCACGTCCTCTACGTGCGGCGCTGTCTGCCAGCCATGCAGCAGCTGCGCCACCTAAGCAGCCAGCCGAGCAGCGGCCGCTAGACTGAGACTCAGTGTTTAATCGAATGCCGACTTGTACACAGGTCAACTTACTCAGTGACTTATATGTGTTGTTGTGTTGTTCCTAAATATATGTGTTAAACTTGAAGTACTAACAATTACAACTTTTTTTCTTTCATTCTCTGCAAAGGTCTTCTAGCATAATTTGAAGCTTAGATAAAATAGTTCCGTGTTTGACGTCCCTGGAATTCTGTATATTGAGATTATTATAACATTTTCTACTGAGTTCGCTATTTCTACACAACAGCTCTCGAACACACACTCTTCATTTAAATAATTAAAACAGTTTCTGGTCTCATAATTTATATCATTATGTAGAAGTATACATGAGCCTCCACGTGACTTGTTTCTTCTAGAAAAGCTACTTGCGAATCTGAAGTTCTCTATTTTGTGTAGAATTTTAATTGTGTCTTCAGTAAACGAGTGCTCATTTAAACGAACAACTTTAGTATTTGCACATTCTGACAGAATGATTTCCAATTCGTATATTTTGGAGCTTTTATTGTTAAAAGTATAAATGTTTAAGCAATTTATATTCCAGTGGATAACATACCTACTTTGACTATCACTTACATGCTTTAGCACATTTCCTGCCAGATAATGGTTTGGCTCTGTCTTAAATGCTGCACAAGTTTTTTCACCCCCATCACTACTTATAAGTTTCCCTTATTTTTTATGATCTGGCAGGTATCTACGAACATCTTACTGAATATTTTTGAGCCCAACCTATTCAGATGTAGACCATCTTTGCCAAGGGCAAGACACTTTGCACTTAGAAATTTGTTGGGATCAATGAAAACGACTCCTAGTTTATTGCACTGTTCTTTAATATTGCCGTTTATTCTCTGCTCATAGCTGTCACTCACCGATCTTCTGAACACAATGCCACTTATTATTCTTCTGGAATTCGCGTAGAGTCTTCTGGCTAGTTGGATGTGAGGTTTCTTGTGTGGTTTACAATTTCTTCCTCACTGTTGGTTCGAAGTGAATTTGTTCCCACATGGATAAAGACACCTTTTGGATTTCTGCTATGCTTATCTGCTGTGTTCTCTCTTGAGTTTAAGACGTTGTTTAGGTGTGTATGCAATTGATGTGTCCTGATTCCAGGTCGAACATCAATTTTGGAGTTTGGTACGACTATGTTTTTCAACAATGAGTCACCTATAATAAAGAATTCACTTCCTGTCTTATTATAATGCTTCTTTCCGTCCTTTTTGTACATTACGCTGGTCCACTCATATTTGTTTGGTTCTTCAGTTTCTTTTTCTTTCGTAATGGCAGCTGAATTTTTTCATTGTCTGTCACAGGAAACTTGCCGTAAGTTCCAGAAAAAATGTCACTAAAAGCAGCTCTGTAAGAATGGGAGAAAGAATAGGAACAGACTTTTTTTTTAGAAAAAGTTTATAAAATAATTACTTCCATCAGTGCATCAAAGAGAGGTCATTAAATTATTGATGTCTGCTAACTTCACAGCAATGGTAATGGGAGAGAGATAACTGAAGATTTCAATCATCATTTCCCAATTAGTGTTGCTGCCATATGTTTGTGTACTGAAGGCAAGCGAACTGTGGACCATCAGTTATTGGACAGCAGAGAGAGAATCTACTGAAAAGTGCACTCATGCCAGATGGAAGTTGGCCAGCTAGCATGAGTGAACTGGTACAACTGGAAATATTGTGACTCAGTAGAAATTCTAGATTTATGAATTTCTCATGCCAGTTGCCAAACAAAAAAGGGAAAAACTTTAAAGCAGTAACCGTTGTAAAAGAAACAAGCCAATATTAAAAATTTATAGCCTATGTTGAAAATGATAGTTATAATTAAGTATACTGGCACTTTTAGTATTACTGTATGTAATGGAGCATGTTAAGAAGAAGAAACAAACAAAACTAGTTATCCAGATGAAATTGTGCTCCCAGAAAATAGCTCTGGTAGAAATGGGGTCACTTTCAAATCATTGGCCACCGAATTTGAGGATTACTTCCTCACAGTGGCTGCTAACACTCCACCCAATAATAAACAATCAAATACTGGTGCCTTTGATTTACTTGGGCAGACACAGTGTGCACTGCCAACAGACATTCATTAAAATATACAACCCTTAAGGAGATTATAGAATTCATCCCATTACTAAGAATAGTAATTCTACTGGCTATGGTGGTGTTTTTAACAGAACATTAAAATTTTGTGCTCACTTGATAGGATTACCCTTAAGCTATTTTTATAACTAGCCAGTGACTCAGGGCATATTTCCTGTCGTATCGAAATATGCTGAAGTGACACGTATCTACAAAATTGGAGATAAGCAAACCACCACTAATTACATACCTATATCACTCTTTCCAGTCTTTTCAGAAGTATTTCAGAAAGTGATCTCTGATAGAATACTGACTCATTTAAGTGAACAGAATTTGTTAACCAACTCTCAATTTGGCTTTTGTGAAGGATTCTCCACACAGAAAGCAATAAATGTGACTTTGCCAAAGCCTTTGATTGTGTAGGCCTTGACATTCTACTTAGCAAACCGAAATGTGCATTAGTGCCACCCCCTTGCATGGATGGAATCTTATGTTGTAGAGGAACTTCTCAGTGATGTACTGTCACCACTTATTAGGTAATACTATACATCCTACAATTTTCTATCTGATTCATTAAGGATGGTTTGCAACTTCATTTTCATACAAGTAGTTCTGCATAAATAAAATGTTTATGTGCATTTTTGTAAAAAATGTGCATTTAAACAGAAATTACATGTGATTAATATTAATTTAGTCATTTTTGAAAACTTAATCATTTTTCATGGAAGTAATTTATTTAGAACATTTTATTTTATGGAATTACATTTGATATTATTGTCATTAATATTGTTCGTTAAAACTTAACTGAAGAAAATATTGCAGTAAAGTAACTACTTTTTCAATGTCATATTCTATTTTCTATATTTATTATCTTTGTTTTTCTTGGCTCTCTCGCTGTTGGTGGGAAAACAGTTATGTTATATATTGGTATTTGTGTGTGTTACATTATTGTTGTCCACACTAGTTGCTCATATTGTACTTGGTCAAGCGAAGTAAAATGACTGAAGAATTAAATTAAACATTTGTGACTTTTTGTTCAAAGTTAATCATAAAATATAATGAACCCAACAATCCTTTTTCATAAGGCAGGGAAAATTCACGCTTCGAGACTAACTTGAAGAAGCTGTAACGGATGTTGTTGAAAAGAAAACAGCATCTCAGTACTTAGTTCTGTTATTATTCAATAGAGGTCTATGTTACCTCTATAATGGAAAGCAGAGGGTCTCATTAACAGACTGCCTCTCTGTCATGACAATGACATCAGAACGGGGGAAACTTAATATGTGGAGTGCCTCAGGAATCAGTATTGGGCCAACTCTTTTTTCCTAACCTATCTATATGATTTTCCAGTGACTTTAAATGGCAGTTCAAAAGCTGTAGTGTTTGCTGACAACACAAGCGTACTGCAATGGGATCAAGTTATAACAGACCTCTAAGCAGAAGACAAGCCCAGAACAGTGATGAGGCCACAGCCAGACAGCAGGTGCCAGTTATTGAACTACATGATCAGCCCTTGTGTCATGCTGGAATCAGCCCACCGGGCATCTCCCTGCTAACATGGTGTCAGCAGAGGCACCACTGCTGCAGTTGATGCTCCTGCATGTCAATGGGTGGGGACATTGCACGGCTGCAGCAGTGTGACATACTGAAGTGCCAATCAAGTTACACCTTTCTTATGCCTGTCAGGTTGTGTTTTTCCTTCCCTTTCTTTGCTATTTGGATGTATTATACATTCTTGATGGTAGTGCTGAACAAACTGACCATCGGTGGGAAAGTAACAACCCGAGGGACAGTTGTACATTTACTGAATGAGGTAGTGAAGATTGGAGCTGATAATGAATCTTTGAGTAGGGAAATAAATTGTTTAAAGGGTGAAAGAAGGGAAGGGTCACCTTTGGGCATGTCTACACACATCCTTGATGCTAATACTGTCTTGTTGGTGATATGATGTTCAGGTAAATCTGAGAAGATGTTTTGTCTTTTTGATAGTTTACATATGCCCACAAAATTGGGGAACTGGACTAATGGTCGGCTGTTAATAGTCACTCATTTAAAATTGGTGGGGGTTGCTAGAATGTATGCGATGAGAATGTAATATATGTATATAATGAGAAATTGTGGGGTGCTCTCAGGGCTTCACAGACTTTCAGGACGGGTTAATGCAGACAAGGTAACCTTTGGTGACCCGTGGTTCTGACTCATGTACTTAAGCTCACGGGCCACTTCGTCACATCACAGCAGGAACAGACCTAGGGCATAAAGTCAAAACTATAGCATCCGTGACTTTAATGTTTATGGGGTAATACACGAATATGAATGGCATCCATTTCACGACATGCCACGCCAACAAATTATACCTAAAACATGTGTTTTTGAGAGTACATTTATTTCATGTTCACCCAAATGTCTTCCGTGGGCCAGTTTGAATCCAGTCATGGGCCGGATGTGGCCTGCGGGCCATCAGTTGCCCACCCGTGAGTCAGTGGATCATTACAGGAGGAAGAATACCTCAAGGTATTATCGTGAACAGCTTAATAGTATGTCTCAGAAGCAAGGAGAATCAATAAAGACTTTTGTGGACTGTGTCAAAAGAATCAGTTTTTTCAAGTATTAGTTAACAAATAATAATAGTGCCAATTAGGCCATTTTGCAGGAGGCAGAACAATGTGTGCTTGCTGCACTTTCGTGGGATGTGTCATCCAAAATGTCCTGAAAAGTGCACATGGAATTCCCAAAGACTTTGGACAAAGCAGTGGCAACTGCAGTAGATTTGACTGAGTTTGATGTGGTGACTAGACTGAGGCAGAAGCAGGTACTGTTTTATCTCAGAGATTATATGGTATAGGTGTGGCTCTGGGCCATGTCCAGCAGTTTTGTTAGAATGGACAATGTCAGATCTGGAAGCAAGTAAAGCTTTCTGATCAGAAATGTCCACAGGCACGTAGATGAAGGAATCACCCTTGCATTAACAGATCAGGGTGCAGTATGACCACTGTGCAATGCTCCCTGTAAGTTTGACTACGGGACACCATAGTGCAAAGTCAGTGGCAGACATCCACCCGGCTGTTTAAAGGGACGGTTAAGTTGTTGGATGCAGGATTGCAGGTATCCGTGGATAGCCAGAGTATATTGGGTACAGTGAATTTGAGACGACCACACATTAGGTTAAGTGGTGTGAGTGGTAATGGTGTGCATTCTCTCATTTCCACGTTGTTGGGTTTTGGAGGGTAAGGAGATTATTTCTGGGTATGTGTGGGAGTTTTTCATGCCATGGGCAATAGCTGCAGTGTCATTCTGGGCCTGGACTTTCTGATTAAACATCATGCCAAAATCGATCTACATCAAAGCATGCTGAGAGTTGGATGGGACTTCATCCCATTTCGGTTTTACTGCTGGAAGAACCAAATTCTTGCAAGGAACACACAAGACCTTAGATACGCCAATTAAATTGTGGTCTCTTAGACCTGACTCGTGGGATACAGGACTGAAAGGTGCAGGAAGGCTGATCTGGATGAATGTAGGAGCTCATCTGCCAATTAATACCGTGCGTGTATGGAGAACTGTACTGGAGCAATGTTTCACTCATAGTTAATTGTATGCCTGGGAGACTGACAGTAGCTGAGTAGTGCCTATAAATATTAACGATTGTAATTTGGAGGTGGTGAAGCTATCAAAAGATACATTGATATCTAATATAGAAGTGTTGCAAAATCAATTTGAAATGGATTTCAATGTAGAATACCAGAAGCTGGACAGTCTGTCAGTTTAACTGCACTAAGGGGAAAGGTGCCGCATCTGAAAGGGCATGATAGAGTAGATACAGAGAATTTATGGGAGGGATATACAGTATTATTTAACTGACCTGGACCAATGCCAACTGCACCTCTGGTGCAGTACAGAACTGCCACTGGAAAAGAGCCACCTGTATACAAGAAACCGTACAGAGTCCCACATTATTTACAACCTGAGATGGATAAATTCATCGACACTGGAAAAGAGCCACCTGTTTACAAGAAACTGTACAAGTCCCACATTATTTACAACCCGAGATGGATAAATTCATCAATCGGCATCTTCAGGATGGAATTACAGAAGAAAGTACTTGTCCCGGTCAGCACTGGTAGTAACTGTGTCAAAGAAGTCCAAGGATGAGAAAAGCACTTAGAGGTTCTGCTGCAGTTACAGATTTATAAGCCAAGGAACAGTCTCGGAGACCTATCCCATGCCCAGTATCGCAAAGACATAGGCAAGTGGGGAGGACATGCTGTTATTTCAGAACCCCCCCCCCCCCCCCCCCCCCCCCCCCTTGGATTTATGTAGTGGGTATCATCAGTTGGAAGTAGCTGTGGAAGTATCGTTGTATGCCTTTTGGTTTAAAAAAATACACTGGTGTCTTTCCAAAGTTTGTTATATGGTGTACTACAGTGCTTGAATCCAAAGCAATGCTTGGTTTATGTAGATAACATAATATTATTCTTCAAGAACATCCAGGTGCATGTGGTGCATCTGCAAGAAGTATTTGAACAGCTGTCTGCAGTGTGGCTGGAACTTGGCATAAAAAAGTGTCTCATCAGATTGCAGGAAGTCTGCTATTTTAGGGCACATTATTGGCCCTGTTTCAGATCGTTAAGGATTTTCCAGTGCTTCGTTACCACAATAAAGGAAATACAACCACATCTCAGGATCGCCAATTTCTACACAAGATACATTCCAGGATTTGTGGAGATACCAAGACCTCGTACACATCTGTTAAAAAAAGGAGTAAAATTAAAATTTCACTGGACTCTAGATTGTAAGGAGCCATTTAAATGATTAAAGGAATTTCTGAGCACTGGTCCTGTCCTCATTTTTCATCACTATCAAAAACATTTTATGTTGGCTTGTTACTTGAACAAACCTGCCATAGGCTGTGTCCTAAACCAAGAGATGAATGGGAAAGAGTGCCCCATAGCCTATGCTTCCAGACAACTGAATAAAGCAGAAAGACACTGTTCATCTACAGAAAAACAAATGCCAGCACTAGTTTTTGGCATCACCCATTTTCATTGCTATTTCTAAGGAAGATGTTTAAGGGCATAACAGGTCACCCAGCACTAAAGTGGCTTGTGGGATTAAAAGATCCAACCAGCCACATAACCTACTGAACCTTATAGCTAAGAAAATTTGATTTTGAGGTAGTGCATTATCCAGGAAAAAGTCATAGCAATGCGGACAGCACAGAGTACATACCGTAGAATGCATTGGAGTAAGAATGAAAGGGTGACCCAGAGCTCTTCCCATCAATCCTGATTGTCTGTGGTTTATGAAACAAGCACAACTTGATGACAGAGTGCTTTAGAAGCAAAAACAATGTGGTTGCCACAAACCAGCTCATTTACAGGATTAAGTATTGAGGCAGGCCCATGATTTCATCTTAGCTGGGCATAGTGGACAGTGAGCCATGGATCGCCACATTGCAGAAATTTACTGGTGGCCATAGAGGAAACAATATGTTGGGCACTATGTAAAAAATTGCATTTCTTGCGCTCAAAGAGACGAGTTGGGCCATCAGTGAATTCTATTGCAAAGACTACCTGACCTAGAAAGGCCATTCCAAATGAATGGAATGGATATTTGCTCAAACACCAGAAGGGAATTGACAATCATGTATAACATATGTTTTTGGGTTACTTTATTCATAAAGATGATGGGGATTTGAGGAAGTACTACTCTCCACTGTGGAATTACTGCAATGCTGAATGAGACAAAACACTATTTTCCCCACAAATCAAAACTCACCATACCTGAACTGTGTGAGTATACTCTTGTTTCACTCCCAGAAACCTGTGACTGAGTGGCCCATGTAGGTCATTAAAAGTGAAACTGAATTTTTGCAGAAGGTAGGATCATACTAGTTGTACTCAGTACCTAAATTGATAGTGGTCATTGCTACTACTACGACAAAGGACATTTTGGCAGTACCCAGTGCATAGAGAGCTACAAGAGCAGGGTTGCCGATAAATGATACACAAAGTGACATTTGAAGCCCTACTTTCCCATTACCTGACACCTTTATCAGAATCACAACTCTAAATAACAGCTACTAATTAATTTATGTATTGGACATATCCTTCAAGAATTTGGCCAGGGAAGATCTGACTTACCAAAATGCCTTGTTGAATCCAGCTCTTCTGGCTACTGTGGACCAGATGATACCAGCACAAAATGGCCTTGTGATGACAGAACATATACTCGATCATGTGAGGACACATCGGGATGTATGCCTCCAATGACCCGTAACCATGGCACCAGCATGTGAGCTGCTTGCATAATACTGATAGTAATAAGTATTTTGTACTGCTACCTCAGCCATCAGGTTGCCCATGTCCCACTTTTAGCTTCCTTAAACCTCCAGGTCCATAGTAGTCATGTCGGCACCAGAGACCCAGACTCATTGAGTGAAACGAGGTAGTGACTTAGAGACTTGGGTGTAAGCCTTGTGCTAGTATGATCACTAAGAGAGTGATGTGGAATTAATGCTAAAGATAAACTGATGCTGGGAGTAAAAGTGGAAACGTGAATTTTATATAACCGACTATGTTTCACCCATAGTCCAGGGTTGGATTCTTTCTGTAGGCAGGAGGGATTGCAATAGCTAAAAGAGATAACAGAACTTGGAGCAGAAGATGGAACCCAGAACAGTTATGAGGCCACAGCCAGATAGCAGGTGCTGATCAACAAACTGCATGATTAGCCTCTGTGTGACATGTGCCAGAACCAGCTCACTGGGCATCAACCCTGCTAACATGGTGACATCAGCAGATGCACTGCTTCAGCAATTGATGTTCACACATGCCAGTGGGCAGGGTCATCATGTGGCTGTGGCAACATGAGCAACGGAACTGCCAGTCTAGCCACACCTCGGATATTGACCCTGCTCGAGATGTTTCAATGCAGTCCTGGAACACAGCTTTTACGTAGCTGTCAGCACTGATAATCCAGGTTAAAGCTCCCAGATGCAGCCTGTCATCATTTGTCACAGCTAGGCTGTCCGATGGTGCACAGCTGGTGCCAATTGACACAGTATCTATGGTGCTGCCTCCATCAGGCAGCGAACTGACAACCGCTGCCTGAGAGCCCGGTTCTGGTAGTTGGACTCTGTCTAGCTGCCACGCCTCCATCCAACCTCCTGCTGCCATGCAATGGTAGCAGGGCTGCACACTTATCTTCACAAGAAACACTTGCATCGAAGCGTCCGTACCAGTGTGTTCACGTCCGATGTCAATCTCCTCTCGTCTGCAGTCTGTTTGTTTCAGATACGCTGAACTATGTCTGGTCAAGGTTGTCAATAAAGCGTTCTGTCAACTTATTGGCTCCATTCATGACCCATTCCTCCATCCTCCATCAGCAGAGACCCACTCACCCACATCTTATACCGAGCGAGGTGGCACAGTGGTTAGCACACTGGACTCGCATTTGGGAGGACAATGGTTCAAAACCACGTTGGGCCTTCTAGATTTAGGTTTTTCGTGATTTCCTGAAATCGCTTAAAGAAAATGCTAGGATGGTTCCTTTGAAAGGCACGGCCAATTTCCTTCTCCATCCTTCCCTAATCCTGGCTTGTGCTCCATCTAATGACCTTGCTGTTGATGGGATGTTCAACACTAATCTTCTCCTCCCCCACATCTTACAATACACTGTTAAGAAACTTGTGAAATGTCCGACCTCAACCCAAAGCAGACGCAGCTCAGTTGATAACTGAACAGGCTTACAAGTGGTTCATCACTAACTGTTTAAGTCTTAAACTTGTAAAAACTCTTATTATGCACTTTCAAACAATAAGTAATAACCTGTTAGCACCAGAAATAGGCATTAGTGATTATACACTGAATGAAGCAAAATGTGACATGCGGATAAACTAATCAAAATGCTCAGTCAGCATATTATGCCCTTAAAAGTATTTCTCATTGTGTTGACCTGAAGACCAAACTGTTGGCTTGTTTCACTAATTTTCAGTCGCTGTTGGCTTCTGGAAATTTCTTCGTCTGTGTCAGTACACCTAAAGTAAATAAAATTTTTGTTCAGCAGAAGCAACAAATAAGAATATTGTGTAAAGTAGATAACCATACATCTTGGAATTCTTAAATTCACTTCTGAACACATTTAGTTTTTTAATGGTTTTCGTTGTGGATAATAAAAATTAGATTCTACTGAACTGTACACAGTCTCAATACAAGACTTTTCCTCCTTGTGCACGTTTGAGAATGGTGCTATGTTCTGTAGATTCAGAGACTGAAAGGGTCTGTTAGCCACATTGCAAGTAGCAGTGTTTATTCTAAAGCTGTACGACAGGTGTTAATGTACGATTAATGGGACTCATTGTGTATAGGAGCAAAAAATATTTTCTTTGGACAAAAAATTGTAATCAAATAAATATTAAACTACTAATAGCAAATAAACGGCTGCTATATTGTAAAACTAAGGAGGCAGCAGCTTCCTTACTAATTTACTCAGTTAAAATGTATTATTATTATTATTATTATTATTATTATTATTGGCCATAACCTGTTAAACTTAGATGGCATAAGCATGAGTACCATTAAGCATGATAGAGAAATTTATTGTTAATGTACTGAACAGATAGCATTTCTGTGGTGTTTTTGTCTCATGTTAAAGCATAACTTGACTCATGCCAGTTCTGTAAATGTTCTCTTCCTTGATGGGCTCCATGGAACATGAGGAGTATTTCTTTTTATCTTGTCTTTACATCTAGAAGTGAAACCAAACATACCAATTGAATATACTATTTCAAATGCTAGGAACTTGGCCACATGTCCAATATGTGAATACAAACACACAGTATTTTTACCGTGTTGAGACTATGTACAAAACTTTTTAACTGGCTTCTGACATACTCGATATAAAACCAGTGAGCTAGATGCTTTTTTTTTCTTCTAAAAGTAGATAAAAGGAAATTAGAGATTGTTACAAAGTATTCACTAGTTTAAAAAGAAAAAGAAGGAAAAAAAACTGAAGTTCTAAGTCATTCTCTATCGGAACTTAAAAAAGACACACAAAGGAAAGATGGAAGGCAAAAGATAAGAACCTCTATGAACTTGAAGAATGAACTGCCCCTGTGACATTAAGATGCCCTACTTAATAGTTTGTGTAGGAATTCACACAATATACTAGATTTCTCCCACACTCTTCTCAGTGTTCTGTAAAACAGAAGACACCCCATTGTATAGCCAGATAGCTGTCCCAATATCAGAATGCAAAACATCTTGAATCTGAATGTGACCTACTGAATCAGGTATACCACTAGCACTGGACACCATTCAGCTCTCCTATTGGAGGATCTATGTGGTGGAGCGTAGTTCCATGTACTCAACTATAACGAGGCTCCTGTGAAATCGAGGGATGTTGGCCTACTCTGCAGCTGCAGAAGAACTGTTGACTGAACCTGTCATGGTACCTCCAGCCACTCACACCCGTAATGTCACAGAACTGTTCTTCTTAATGGTAACACAAAAGTGACAAAGATCTGAGTGTACAGTCCTTTAAAAAAATTTAAAAAAAATCATTTCCTATTGCATCAGCTCGCGTATCTTGCAGAATTCCCATGTGTTACTGTATATGAGAGACTGACACTACCTCCTGTTATTGGCGTATGTGAAAGACAACTCATATGTTCTGTACCATATTTTCTCGTAGTTGCATTTACTGGACGTTATGCAGGGCATTTTAGGAATCTGAGCAAATAAAATAGTCATCAAAACTCGTCTGTAGCATCACCTTCAGGGTTCCACACAGCACTGCGTACCTGATAAAAATATTTTTTGGTCTCATTATTTTGTGTGTATGAGGGAGGGAGGTTGCTTTATACTCAGAAAATAACCAGTCCAACTTTTGGGAGCACATTGTACTGTGCCCACGATGTCTAGCTGTGAGTTCATAGAAAAGTTAATATTTAAATAAAGTAGAGGAATGTGGTAAATAAAATTCACAATCAGTGTTTTATTTCACCAAATATTAACATATAACTTTAAGCTGCTCTGCACTGGTTTATCCAAGTGGCAACTATGTTCAAGCATTCACTACTAGAGCTGTGCTCCAATTTCGTGCAAATTATAAAAGTTTCATAATGTGAAATCGACATGCAACCTAGTTATTGTACTAGTCGTATCATTCGAAGTGGCAACACTACACTGCACGCAAATTGTGTGTCAGCTGATCACTCTTAACCTCTAAGTTTCACTACACAGAACCTAGTCTACCACTGTAGCAGTAGTGTACCACTTTCAAGTCCAGATCATCAAACAAAGTGATGCAGTTCCATCCCGAATGCCAACACTGAGCAACTGATCCAGATCCATTGCATTCAGCATTTTTATACTCTCACACCCCACATAAATGACATGACTTGCACTTTTAGTTACATGTTGATTTCACATTTTGAAACAATTTTGCATGAAGTTGGTGTGCAGCTCAATTAGTGAGTGCTGGAATATAGTTTGTACTAAGATAAACTGGCAAAGAGAAACTTACAGTTATATGTTAACCCATTCCCTACTACAGTAGAGCTCTTTCTATTCCATGCTGAGGGTGCATTTTTTCTGGCTGTAATGTTCACCAAATGCTGGTGCCTGTGCTGAGAGACAGCATCCTGGCTGATAAATAATAATCATCCAATTTTTCAAAAACTATTAGGTGAAGAAAATGATTTTTGCCCATCTTATATTCTGATATCTTCACTCAGTAAAGAACTGAATTTCTTTTTGTTATCCATCATTCTGTGCTGCATTAAATTAAGTAAAACGGTCCACAAAATTTTAAAGATCTCGCAGAAGTAAATATTCGTTGTACAAACATTGCTTATGGTTGATTTTAGTTCATACATTGCAGTGGATGAAATTTAGCTAAGATATCAAACTTTTATTTGAAATTGAGAGCAGAGCGATATCTCATTTCATTCTTGAGCTATTGGGTTTTGTATCCAATGGAAGGTTGGGCGTGAGCACACCGTTCTGTCCATGCGGACTTGCCAGCTGCAATGAAATACTTATGATCCATTCATAAGAAAACCGCTAAGTAAAAAAATTGTTGTATGCACGTCTTACTGTCTGACGGCTTTGCCTGATAAAGTACAGAATTTCTCTTTGTTTTATGCCATAGTGACTGAGTTGCATCAAATTAATTAATCATTGCGCAAAATTTTAAAGATTTTGCAGAGGTGAAAATGCAATGCATGAAGTTCACATATGGTTGAGTTTAGCTCATACACTGCAATAAATGAAACATAGATAATATATCGAAATTTTATTTAAAATTGAGAGCAGAACAGTACCTCATTTTGTTCATGAGTTGTTGTGTTTTATATCCAAAGGACAGCTAAACATTTACATCCTCGTACATCGTGAATCATGTGGTCATAACAATTGTCACATCTCATAAACAATTAAAGATATTGAAATGAGGTTTTCTGCAAATGATAGCAAGCAGTGAAGCACATTCGTTGTACGATTAATACTCAAAACTTTTTTTATTAATTGAGGTACGGAAGTAACCCGTCCACAGCAGTAAGAGGTCAGCTGCTCAGGACACATTCAGACATCCATAGCACTGTAGGAAAATCCAAACACCACATGTATACAAGTCCACAACATTTGAGGTATGGCATAGCAGGACGTGTATAAACATCCCCAGCAACAAAAGGGTTAATATTTTGTGAAATAAACCATTGATTGTGTATTTTATGTACCACAATTCAGTGTTTTATTTAAATATTTCTGAACTTTTGTGTGAACTTGCAGCTAGACATCATGATGCAGGACCACATGTGCTGACAACAGCTTGACAGTAACTAGCTGAGTGTGTTTTCTTTGCCGACGAAGGCTTCAGTCAAAAGCTTTAATACATTATAGTGTTTTCGTTGTGCCTGTTTGCAACTCAACAGGTTGTCTTTATAGTGAGTAGCAATCTATTCTTTTCCTAATATTGTTGATATCCAACATGCAGTTTCCTCTGCTTACAGGTGGAACTTCATTCTTATAGAGCTGCAAGATCACCAATGATATCTGTATAGATAGATACCAGCTTCATATAGATAAGGCTTACTGGCCAGTGATGGTCTTCAATGCAGATGCACTCAAATTGCCTGAACTCTTACGGGAATCGGTAGATTGACTGCCTCAAGTAATGAGTATGGTGGGCAGGGGCACTACAAATGTAGTGTGTGGACAGAAAGTCGGAAAGTGTGGGTCTCATGGGGAGCATGCCAGAGATAAGTCCCTGCAGTCATGCTATCATCTGTGTCCTCGGTGGCTCAGTCGGATAGAGCATCTGCCATGTAAGCAGGAGTTCCAGTCGGGGCACACATTTTTCAACTGTCCCCGTTGATATTTATCAATGTCTGTAAGCAGCGAAAGGTCTAGATTTCATTATAACTTCATTCTGCAATTTAAGGTCCTGTAGATTCACAAATTTAGCCGCTGTTGATCATAATAATGTATTGATTATTGTCTGTCTCATTATATATGCTGTAGCTTTTATAGGTTTTGTTATATAATTAAGCTGTTTATGTCAGTGCACTCATCTCTCACAGATGTTTCTATTGTGCTGTATAGACTGAATGTAGCATAAATGATTGCAGAGTTCATGTTTTAATTATGAATATTCATTGCATCTTTCGTGTAACTATGAGCCAGATGGAAGCTCGCATTAACCAATTCTTTTTTTTTTAATTTTTATTTTAATTTTTTTTTTTTTTTTTTTATCTGTTACTGTTGGGAGTGAACTCACCAGTAACTCAGTTCCCTGCCATCTCCTGACATTTCATAAGTGCCTGCTTGGTCATGTAGCTGTGCCAAAGCTTCCTGAAATCACTCACTTGCTCAGGCAAGTAAAGCCTTTTAAATGGAACCTTACCAGCCTCAGATTTTGTATCTACATTTGTGAGTGATGGTGCTTGTGCCCACTTCTGTAATAACATTACAAAGTCAAATCATAATGACCTAATGATAAGGTAAGGAAAAGTCATTAATCATCTGACAGTGTCTTCTTGCATAAACAAATCATGTTGGTGGTGGTGGTGGTGGTGGTGGCGGCGGTGGTGTACTTGTAGTCTTCGGTTTAAAGATTAGCTTGGTGCAGCTCTCCTGGCTGGTCTACAATTTGCAAATCTTCTCAGCTCTGCATAACTACTAAACCATACATCCAAATGAACTTGCTAATTGTCATCAGCCCTTGGTCTCCCTCCCCTCTACAGTCATCCCCCCCTCCTTTTTACTAAATTTCTCTCTGTCACCAAACTGACAATTCCCTGGTGCCTCAAGTTGTGTCCAGTCATCCGGCCCTCTCTTGCATCGATTCTACAATAAATTTGTTTTCTCCCAATTCGACTCATTACCTCTCCATTAGTTGTTGATCTGCCTATGCACTCTACAGCATTCTACTGTACCATCACATTTCAAAAGCGTCTATCCTTTCGTCAGGACTGTTTATTGTCCATGTTTCACTTCTGTGCAATGTTAGACTCCAGACACGTATAAAGAATTTCTAACACTTACATTTATATTCTGTATTAACAAATTTCTTCCTTTCACTCACGCTGCTCTTGCTGATGCCAGTCTGCATTTTATATCCTTTTTACTTCAGTCACACTCAGTTATTTTGCTACCCAAATAAAAAAACCATCTCCTACTTATACTATCTCATTTCCTAATCTAATTCAATTCCCTCAACAACGCATGATTCATTTCAACATCTTTCTGTTACTCTTGTTCTGCTTTTGTCAATAGTCAGCCTATAACCTCTTTTCAGTATAATTTGTGTTCAGCTGATCTTCCAAGTCCTTTGGTGTTTCTGTGAGAATTATATCATCAATGGAAAACTTTAAAGTTTTTATTTCTTCCCCCTAATCTGTAATTTGCTTTCAAATTTTTTTTTTTAGTTTCCTCTACCACTTCCTCATTGTACTTGTTCATGAGAGCATTTATGCATCAAAGCTGAGAGAATGGAACATGCCTTAGTACTGACAGCCATACTGTAGACATGCACATTTTTTACTCAACTAGGTAAGCAACCATCCCAACATTGTGATTGTGGAGAACCACAGACCATCAGACACATCACAGAAGAATGCCCCACAAGATTATTCAATGGTAGACCAAAAGATTTCTTGCTCGAGACTCCAAAGCTGAGAGGTTACATAAATGCTCGAGATGTTTGTTTATAAGTTTTTGTATTGTAAACATTGTACTCTACACTCTGTATTCTTTTTTCCCTATGTGTCAAAAAGCCATACTATAAATTAATAAATTAATGATACAGAATGAATAACCAGGGGAATAGACTATAACACTGTCTCACTCGTTTCCCTGGTACTGCCATCCTTTCATGTTGTCTCACTGTTAGAACTGCAAATTGATTGCAAGTTGTAGATAATGTTTTGCCCCATGTATTTTATCTCTTCTAACTTCAGAATTTGAAAGAGTGAGCTCCAATTAACATCTACAAAAGTTTTCTGTGGATCTAGAGTTACTATAAAAACAGATTTGTCTTTCAGTTAAATTGTAGGGTCACAATTGCATTCTATCCTTCCACAGATAATTTATGTTAGTACTTTGTAACTGTGGCTTATTGAATGTGGTGGTTCAGTAATAGTTACATCTATCATTGCCTACCTTCTTCGGAATAGGCATTATTCCTGTTTGTGTAAATACATAATTGTAAAGTTTCAGTTATCACCTTAAATCTAGTGACCTTAGTAAGAGAATTTTCACCTTTCCATGAATTATTATAGTTGCCCCTTCTATCATTGACTATGGTGCTTAAAACTGGAAATTACTTTCCCCTTTTATTATAGCTGCTTTACTTCTGTTAAGCAGACATACTAAACCTGTGTGGCTGCACTGTGAATGTTGATCTAGTAAAACTGTGCTGAAATATTAAATATTGTGATGATATGGAACTTATTTTACTTGCCTTTTCATTTCCTTGTTTGCAATTAGTCATGCAAAGGTTATAGAGAATCTCTTAATTGTTTATAATTATGTAGTGTCTCTTTCCATTATGACCTTTAACCAGACAGGCAGAAAGAAAGAAACAGAGAGAGAGAGAGAGAATGAATTTGTTACATCCCCTTCACGTTTATTCTTCTTCCTCCTCTTCCTACTTTTTTGATGATAAATGAAACTGCGAAGCCAGCAGAGAGACAGTTGTTCAAGTACGCTGTTTATCAGTTATAAAATACGTCAAGATGAAAAAATATAGATACTACCCTCACAAGACTAAACATATCAATTTGTCACACCTGGGGGACATGTGATCTTAAAGAGGATGTCAAAAGCAATACAAAGTCACAGAAAATTCCTAGTGATGAAAATTTCAGATTTATTAATTCTGAAATATCATCTGTTGAGGTAAACAGTATGTTTCAAATTCTTTGCGTCAAACATCTAGACATGATAGATCACATCACGGGGAACAACTTTTGCTAAAGACAAAATATTTGCTGACACTTTCCAGCAATGCTACTGTCCTTCAAGGTTGGTTATCCACCTGAGAGGCTGCAGGGTGTTGGCACTCTGTGGCATTCGTATGCAAAGTTTGTTTTATATTATCTAGTCATCTGCTTCATGTGAAAGGCAGTAGGCCTCACAAAACTGGAGTTCCTGTGTCGCTTCTAAAGTATTTTTTTTCCATGTGGAGATACTCATTTGTATGGTTTTCTTGTTGAAAACCAGTCTATCAATTTACTGGGGTAGGTTTTATGATGCATACCTGATTAGTAGACCCTGTTAGTTCAGTGAAATCTAGTTATCCCTGGGAGGATGGATACTGGAGGATGCTTAGTATTGCTGAGAAGTCTCAATGAATATTTTGTGTCTAAAAGTTGGTCCCCACAGTATGATTTATCACCATTAGACACTGTTGCAAAGACATTGAAATACCCTGTATATGCTACGTTCAGTTGAGAGTTCTTTTAGCCATCTGTACTGTAAATTCTGATGTGTATGATTTCAAAAACTATTGAAAGTGCTGATAACATTGAGATGGCTTGGAAGTTCTTTACTATTGCAATTTTGTGCAATGGTTTAACAATAGCACATTTAACTCTTAGACAATACCATTATGAAGTGAGTCGTCATGTAAGTATCTTACCTGCATTAACAAAATTTGAGTTTTTGAAGACTGATTTCTTTATAATCACTAGGATATTTGATTTTTAGAGAGTAGATAACATTTAAAACTTTTTTTCAAAATGTGCAACATAGCTGTGATTATTCAGAGTTTCCCATTGTAATTCATGATGAAATAGTTGAAATAGATCATGGGTGAGTGGTCACATGTCATTGTCCAGTGGGCAAAATATTTTGACAAGTCACTATGGCGGCTTCATCATGTGCACTAATAAACTGACTGCTTAGTGTCCGACACTGCACTTTTACCTCTTCCCTTTCTTCCAACTTGCCGCTTGTGCAAATTTTATATTATAAAATAATATGATTAATTAAACAAATTGATTTTTTCTCGCTTTTATCATTTTGATTCCTTGTAGATTTTTAAGGGAATGCAATGTCCTTCACCTTTCACTTACATTGATTCCTGTATAATTAGTTCTCATTCTTGACCGTGTGTACAATATTGATTCTTTATCAGACTTCCTCTTCAGATGCAGGCAGCTAGTGACATGACATTAGCATAAAGCACCGAAGGAAATGAAAACTTTTGTGGTTTTGCACTAATAAGAATCCTCACACTTCATATTTTCATAAAAATTATTATTCAGATAATAAAATGTCTACTACACACTTCTCACAAGAATACGCCTTCTTGCCGCGAAAACTAACAACAGAGTCTTTCTAATAATTGTCAAAAAAAAAAAAAAAAGAAAAAGGTTGCCATCATTTGTCTTTCGCCTTCCGGCATAGCAAAATATATCTCTGCCAATGATTACAGTGGCTGCCCTAGCATTTATCGTAGCCTCTTGGGGCTTTTCCTTTATGTACCTATGCACGCTCTGTCCACTGTCTGCAGCAAACATCTTCTCTCTCTCCTCCACCACCGTCCTCGCTCCTCTTACCGACACATTACTCCATCTCAGTTCGCATCCAGTGATGCATGCTGGCAGCCCCTCTGTGTTGCTCCACATACTCCCAAAGTCAGTTCATTGTGGGACATCTCCTTCCTCTTCTTAATCACACTATGTGTGGGGTCCCAAGACTTATGCCCTACTGAGGTCATTGTCATTATCATGACTGATCGTCAGTTCCCTTACTCTAGAGATTTTTAATGACCCAGTCCTAGACTATGTGTCTGCATCAGAACCTAAGTGTGGTCATAATTCATTCCATCTAATTCCGATACGCAATTTTCCTTGACTGCCAATTTATTAGGCTGTTGCAGTCAGATGTGCCGCTGGTGTTCTTGGCAGTGATCTTCCACAGTATGCATTGTCTGACCTGTGTATGTCGTACCACCTAGGCAGGATATCTGATAGATTCTGCATTTTCATTGTCAGACGTCATTTTTGACACTACGCAGCATTGCCCATGTCCTTGCTGGTCAGCGGAAGATTGTCTTTCTGGAGAAATCGTCGTGTAATTCTGGATAACGCTCCACAAAATTAAATAAACGCAAAGACTGTTTCCTCCTGAGGTCCCCATCTGTTTCCAACAGTTGTACAATGGATGTAGGATATAGGGCTCTCCAAATTTGCCACTCCATGTAGCGGTTCATCTGGAACACTGCCCTCAGATGTTCCAAGTTCTTGGTTGAGACTTTCATTTTCAGAGAGGTTTCGAGCTCTATGTACCAATGTTTTCAACAACCCATTGCTCCTGCTGGGTGATGGCAGCTGTCTGTATGTAGGCTTAGGTCGGTGTGTCTTCTTCTGGTACATGCTGTGGCCAAATGTGCTGTTCACTTTTCTCTTTACCAGGACATTCAGAAAGGTGAGCACTCCATCCACTTTGACTTCCATGGTAAAATTGATGGTCTGGCTTATGGAATTGAGGTATATGAGAAATTCAATCAGTTTGTCTCTTCCATGCAGCCATATGATGAAGGTATTGACTACTTATAAGAAAAAAACAGGGCTGATTCCAGGACTTCCTCCTTGGAAAAGTTCCATATACATCTTGATGCAGCTGGTGAAAGTGGACTCCCTACGGCTAGTGCTTCCATCTGCTCATCGTATCCTCCACCAAAAAGAAAATATATGTTTAGAAAAGTTGATCATCTCTGTGCCAAATTTCTGGCCAATAAATTCCAAGGATTCTTGTAAATACACTCTGGTGAAAAGAGAGACAACATTGAAACTCAGGATGATTTCAGTACCCTTAAGATTAAAGTTGTTAATGTGTAACACTTCCTGATGCAAGGGCTTAGCTAATCCTTCAGGTATTTAGCGAGTATGTCAGGGCACAAATATTACCAACAATAGGGTGTAAAGGCACTGCATCTTTGTGAACCTTATGAATTCCACAAAGTCTCAGTGAAACTGTTACTATCTGTTGCAGCTTCGTATCAAATTCATCCGGCGAGCCGAATTCTTTGAGAAGTTCCCTCGCCTTCCTCTCCACGCACTTGGTAGGATGGGGGCCTACTCGGTGTAATCCTGTTTAGATAAGGTCCACAGTTCCATTGCCTTCATTAGCTGATAAGGCTACAATATGTGGATGTTGTCAGGGTTCCTATATGGCTTCCCCTCCCTACTAGTTCATTTTCATAATTTTGTTCACATGAGAGCAAAACACATTTAACATCATAGTTTTTCAGCTACTTAAGGTGGAAGTCATGCAGCTATCTGCACTGATCATGTAAGTGATAGATGTGGGTTTGGGAGTGGGTGCAAAACTGAGTCCCTTTTGAACTGCAACAGTTTCTTCATCCAGTTGCTTGGCTGTGAGATTGATGATAGTTTTGCAGGGAGCATATGTATGCTCGAAAATTGAATGTTTAACATGATAAGTCCATTCCTATGTCATGGAACTGAATTGGGTAGCCAGCTGTAGATGTAATTTGAACAGTTCTTTTTTAGTCATGTCCGCGAACCAGCAAGTAAAGGGTACTCTTTCCCATACCACAGCTAGGTTGGTATGTTCACTAATTCTTTTGGCTCCACCTGAGTTGGTGTGTTGAGTTACATGGTGACGTTTGGCTTCACACATTCTTCACAGCATCTCAAGACACACTGCAAATTGCTTCCCAGTGGATCAGCTTGTCATGTCTTTTCATGCTGCGATACATTTCCTCCCAGCAGAAGTGTGTTGTGTAATTCTTCAGCTGCTCCTGGTGTAATTCACGATGAAATAGTTCACATTTGAAGCCCTGGATGTGAGTGTCCAGCAGGCACAATACATTCCAAGTACATGTTGCCATCACCTGCACTGATGAACTGGGTGCTTAGGGTCCAGTGCAGAACATTTATCAGTGTGCTGTCAAAGATCATTGCGAGAACGACACACTAGATTGCAGCAGATTAACTAGTAGGCAGTCACAGAGCATTGTGTATAAAATTATACGGAATGGATTACTCTCATACTAGGTTCTTGACACAGACATATAACTTCTGAGACTGTAATGTTAAATAACCTGCAAGACTCAAGTAAGGGAACTACTGATCTGTCTGTAGTGGCTCATCCTTAGTAAGGCCTGGAAACCTACACATAGTCTGATTAGGAAGAGGAAGGAGACATCCCATAATGAACTGACTTCAGGGGCAGGCAGAGCAATATCAAAGGGCCTGCCAGCACACATCCCTCGGTAAACCAAGAAAGGAAGAACACGTTGATGGTAGGACGGGAGGGGAAGGCATGTTGGGCCCAGGTGGCAGACAGAATGGCAAGTGAGAGGGAGGGGGAAGGGGAGAGAAAAGTGCCGTGACAGCCCCTAAGCTGTCAGCTCATCACCCAGTGTGATGATGGCAATGAGTTACTTGCTGAACTGTTGTGCCTGCTGGACAGACATCCTGTCATTCACTAGTGAACCATTCTATCTGGAACATAGCAGCTTATTATTAATTTGTTTTGGACCTTAAAAGTTATAGATTTATCGCTAAAGAACTTTCAAATCTAAATTTTCAGTTAATTATTTTTTTCTATTTCTGTTTTTCCTATATTTCAAATAATTATCTTTGTTAGGGAACTGGTTTTTTTTTCCTGGAAATTCATAACTTTTGATGTTCAAGTGTTTCAATTAAAACTTTTTCAGCGCAATTTGTAGTTTGATTTAAACTTGTAACTGTCATTGTCTTTTGGTGTTAAGTACAATCTTCTAGAGTTTTCGTGATATTCCTGATAACATTTGAAACCTACAGCAGCATTTAATGTTCTGACAAAGGTTATATTTGTAGGACAATATGTGCATCATTTACAGAACATATTACTTTTCCATTTATGCCATATGTATTGTACATGTCTTTCCAATCTGTATTTCACAAAAATTTCCTGAAGCCCTCTGTCCCTCTTTCATTTGTTACTATTTCAGTTTTCCTCTTTCGTTATTATTTGTAACAAATATTCTGATTTTTAACTTCAACAATTGAGCATCTTGTTAAGAAAGACCATTAACAATCAGATTAATGCTATGATTTTGTGTATTCTAGTGTAGTATAGTCTGTTACATATTCCATAGATCATGTGAATAATTCTTTTATCAAAATAATGTAGAATGAGGCAGTTTACAGGACATGTATGTTTAATGTTAGCATTATTATTTATTTATTTTTTGCTGGCTACCAGTTCTTAAATCAAAATTCACCCTGGAATAGAAGAGTGTCTATGGACAGAGGTGCCACTGGTAACCATAATCCTGTTTGCAAATAGTGTGAAGCAAACTGGATTAAATGTAGTGGCTAAGGACTCTAGAACAGCTTTGTTCTAAAAAATTCCCATTTGAACACCTTCATTTTCTTTATAAATTAAAAATCTTAATAAAGCATCACTTTATTTAATGAATCAAACAATGGAAAATCCAGGATGGAATGTAACAATATTATGAGAAGGACAGTTGCTACTCACCATACAGCGGAGATGCTGAGCCTCAGATAGGCACAACGAAAAGACTCACAATTAAGGGGACATTGTATGTCCCATACCGCCAATGTTAAATTATCGAATTTTGTAACCCATTATCTAAGAAACTTTTTAAGACACCAACTTACAATTTTCCATGATTATTGAATGCACATTTCTAGGTACAATGAACTAGAATTATTACTAAATTGTATTGTGGGGCATGTTATCTTTTTTTTCCCAGACATTCAATTTTTTGACAGAATTTTGTAAATAAATGAACATAAAAACAAAACAACTCAGGATATTTTAATTATTTTAGTTTGTTGTGTGTTGAATCTCACACTTGGCATACTGTGAAAATTTCATGTCTCTACCATCAGTACTTTTTTAGAAAACAGGCCATTTGCTGCAAAAAATGTAGTTCAGAGATATTGAGGTTTAAAACTTTTTTTATTAATAATTCTTATACCGACATACATTTGTGCATCTTTTATGCACTAGAATTGCCCTGGCCCCATAGACTGTCTCTTCTTCAGTGTCACAACAGCCTAGTGATTGCCTCCTCCTTTTCTTTCTTGCTTCATTTGTCATTTGCAGAGCAGCCAACTCTGCTTCATGTACACAAAGTTCATCCAGTTCCTGCAGTCATTGAGCTGTGTTCTCTCCAAATGTTACCCCTAACTTCTCCAGAACTGTGAGTCTTTCATAGATCCCACCATTAAAAGTTATTACACCATCAGACACTGCTAACTTTAGAGTAATAAGGCGAACAAATACATTTTAAGCACACGGCACCACACAGCATTATTGAAACACTTATTTAGTAGCTTAGGATTTGCCAAATCTCTGTAAATAGGTTTGATTGCCTCCATTACAGTCAAAGCTAGAGAATGTTTATGTATAAATTCATGCAGGATGCCAGAAAATTCAGCTTGCTTATATTTACACCAAGTGTTTGGTGGAGGTGGACACAAAGCATGACATGGCTTTTCATTGGTTGCTATTCGATGAAAGAAAGTGCTCCACACAGCTCTTTTCATCTTCTCTAAATTGTCACAGTTATCTCTAATGGCCTTCCCATAATATTCCTGTAATTCATCAATTATTTTATCCATTAATCTTCTAGCACATTGCCTTACTTTCCGAGTGTGCATACGTAGCGTTATACCACAATCTTAAGTGCATTTGCTATAGATTAACTGATTAAATACATTCATTAGTGTGCTCTTCAAGCTTGCCATTAAAGGTTTTTCTTTTATTTGCGTATTCTTCCAGTAATCGCAAAAAGTTCGTTTTGATTACATTCGGCTGTTTAGGCCTAATTTTTGATCATGCATATTTAGCATTATACCACAAATTTAAGTGCATTTGGTAATAGTTTACTTACATATTAGTTTCCAAATCATATTTAGTGTCCTTTTGCATCTGTATTTAATATATTATCGTTATATCTCGGTAAATCTCTTAACTAATTTCCAAACTACCATGGATACTAAGTGTGTGAGCTGCAGTAGGAAAGTTAGTTCAGGGGTTTTGTGCAGCTGTTGTGACAGTCGATTTCACTGGGGAAGTTGTAGTGGCGTGGGAATTGGGGAAGCAAATGAGACTCTTACATTCTTTTGCAGGGTTTGCTCAAGAGATAGGATTATAGCTGAACAGGAGGAGAAAATTAGAGCCCTTCAGGCTGATTTGGACAGAGCGAGGGAGGAACTGAAGAGGTTAAGGGGGGAGGAGGGTTAACAGCAGTGGGAAGTGGTAGCTGGGAACAGGGCCCATAGAAAGAGGACAGTGTCTGACTGTTTCCCAACTGGCACAATCAATAGATTTGCCTTGCTACCACAGTTAAGTAAAGAAGAGGCTCCAGTAGAAGTAGATGTAGTTAAGATGCTACAGAATCTCACTAGGAAACCAACTGTTTCAAAAACAAAGCAGAAAGAAGGAGGAAACTTCTGTTGCTAGGTAGCAGCCATGGAAGAGGTGTGGACCAGATTTTGCAGGATAAATTACGTGACAGGTACCAGGTCACAAACTTTTTCAAGCCAAGTGCATGTCTTAGCCAGGTGGTAGAGGATATAGGTTCTTTGTGCAAGGGTTTCTCAAAGCAGGATCATGATGATAGTGGGTGGAGTGGGAAACAGTATTGATAGGGATCAGGGCTACAGTATTGAGTGTGACCTGGTGAAAACAGACTCTGCAGCGACCCATACCAATGTTGGTCTGGCGCCTGCTTTTGTTCGGCATGATCAGCCCCAGTTGAACCACTCGTGTCAGGAGGGTAAATATGGAATTGGATCAGTTGCATAGGGCAGCCACTCTGTCAGACATTGGATTGGTTCATGTCAAGGCTATTGATAGGGGGGATTTCACAAGGCATGGCCTACACCTCAATAGGAAAGGGAAGGGTAAACTGGCAGGTTTGTTAGCGAAGTCTATAAGGGGGGTACACTAGTACTCATGGATGTACCTATTTTTTAGACTAATATCAGTGTACAATGAGAAGTTCAGGCAGGCAGGTGCTAAGAGGTTCAAAACTCTCACAACAGGAAAGTAAATAATAATGTTACCATATTTAACCAAAATATTGGTGGACTAAAGAAAAAAAGTAGATTCTCACAAAAGAAAAAGAAAAATGTTACCATTTTTCACCACAATATTCCGGGATTGAAGAATAAAGTAACGAGCTCCTGGTTTGTTTAGATGACATTGAAACTGATAACGTAATAGATATACTATGCCTGTCTGAGCATCACATTGTGTCTGATATGGAAAAGGTAAATATTAGTGGTTATAAACTAGCTGCACATATGAGTAGAGAGAATAAGGTGAGAGGAGGAGTTGCCATATATGTCAAAAGTTTTCACTGTGTAAAAAGCTTAGATACAAAAAAGTTTTGTCTAGAGCAACATATAGAAGCATGTGCCTGTCAGCTTAAACTGAAGGAGGGCTCTTTTGTAATTGAAACAGTATATAGGTCCCCTTCAGGAAACTTTCATTTATTCCTGGGAAACTTGGATGCCTTGTTGTGCTATCTGTCAGATAGGGGAAAGCAAATTATTATTTGTGGGGACTTCAATGTTGATTCACTGAAAGAGTGTAATAGGAATAATGACCTGGAAATCTTGCTCGGTTCTTTCAATTTGACATATGTCATTAATTTTCCTCCTCGGGTAGTAAAGGACAGCAGCACGTTGATAGATCACACTTTTGTAGACCAAGATAAGTTTAAAAACATACATTTTTATCCTGTTGAGAATTGGCTTTCTGATCATGATGCTCAGCTATTTACAGTATATGACATAGCTCCATTCAGTAATTCAAAACTACCCTCCACAGTTGTGTGTTCAATTAATGACTCAACAGTTAGAAATTTCAGGGTAAATCTTCAGCAGTTAGACTGGGATGAGGTGTACAAGGAACCCAATACTAATTTAAAATATAACTTATTCAATGATACACTAGTAAGAGAATTTGAAAACTGTTTCCCCAAGAAAGTAGTTAAATCTAATTATAAGAAACCATGCAAAAAAACCTTGGCTTACTAAAGGAATAAAAATATCTTGTAACCCCAAAAGGGAACTGTAGCTAACAACAAGAAAGAGTAATGACCCAGAAACAGCCAAATATTATAAAAACTACTGTCCTACATTAAGAAAAGTTGTTAAAAAGTCCAGAAGCATGTGCATCATGTCTGAGATTAATACCTCTGATAACAAAATCAAGACAATTTGGAATATTATTACAAGGGAGATAGGGCAACCAAGAGTATAGGATGGCGACATTACCATCAAAGCGAATGGAAACTTGACAAACAACAAGCCGGAAGTCGAAAACATTTTGAATAATCATTTTTTAAATGTTGTAGAGAAAATAGGATCTAAATGTTCATTAGAAGAAGCAACGCAGTTAATGGAAGAGGTCTTACCCACACAATTTGATACAATTGAAATTCCACCCACCTCTCCTTCAGAAAATAGGAAGATAATAAACTCTCTCAAGAATAAAAGCTCACATGGAATTGATGGCATTTCCAGCAGGATAATAAAAGCTTGTTCCCAAGAGATAAGTGGGATTCTTAGCCACATATGTAATAGCTCTCTGAAACAGGATATTTTCCCAGATAGACTGAAGTATGCCATTGTAAAACCACTGCATAAAAAAGGGTATACGTCTGATGTCAACAACTACCGCCCAATCTCTCTTCTGACTGCCTTATCCAAAATTCTTGAAAAAGTGATGTATTGTACAGTAGCTTCACACCTTTGTAAAAATAAAGTTTTAACAAAATGTCAGTTTGGTTTCCAGAAAGGTTTTCCAACAGAAAATGCTATAAATACTTTCACTAATGAAATATGAAATGCTCTGAGCAACCAGAAGTCACTCATTGGGATTTTTTGTGATCTCTCAAAGGCTTTTGATTATCTAAATCATGGAATACTTCTAGATAAGCTCAAGTCCTGTGGTATGAATGGGACAGCACTCAAATGGTTTAAATTATACCTAACTGAAACAGTGCAGAAAGTTGAAATAAGCAGTTCACACAACATGCCAAAAACTGGTGATTTCTCAAAGTGGGGAACAATCAAGAATGGAGTGCCACAAGGTTCGGTCGTGGGTCCTCTGCTGTTCTTAATATATATTAATGACTTGCCATTCTATATTCACGAAGATGCAGAGCTGGTACTTTTTGCCGATGATACAAGTATAGTTATCACACCCAACAGACAAGAATTAACTGATGAAATTGTAAATGATGTTTTTCAGAAAATCATTAAGTGGTTCTCTGCAAATGGGCTCTCATTAAACTTTGACAAAACACAGTATATACAGTTCCACACAGTAAATGGAATGACACCATTAAAAAAATATATATATATATATATTTTAATGGTGTCATTCCATTTACTGTGTGGAACTGTATATACTGTGTTTTGTCAATATATATTAAAAAAAACAAAGATGAGGTGACTTACCAAACGAAAGCGCTCGCAGGTCGATAGACACACAAAAATACACACAAAATTCAAGCTTTCGCAACAAACTGTTGCCTCATCAGGAAAGAGGGAAGGAGAGGGGAAGACGAAAGGAACAAACAAACACAAACATACACACAAAATTCAAGCTTTCGCAACAAACTGTTGCCTCATCAGGAAAGAGGGAAGGAGAGGGGAAGACGAAAGGAAGTGGGTTTTAAGGGAGAGGGTTAGGAGTCATTCCAATCCCGGGAGCGGAAAGACTTACCTTAGGGGGAAAAAAGGACGGGTATACACTCGCACACACACACATATCCATCCACAAATATACAGACACAAGCAGACATATTTAAAGACAAAGAGTTTGTGCAGAGATGTCAGTCGAGGCGGAAGTGCAGAGGCAAAGATGTTGTTGAATGACAGGTGAGGTATGAGTGGCGGCAACTTGAAATTAGCGGAGATTGAGGCCTGGTGGATAACGGGAAGAGAGGATATATCCTCTCTTCCCGTTACTCTGCACTTCCGCCTCGACTGACATCTCTGCCCGAACTCTTTGCCTCTGTATATGTCTGCTTGTGTCTGTACATGTATGGATGGATATGTGTGTGTGTGTGTGTGCAAGTGTATACCCGTCCTTTTTTCCCCCTAAGGTAAGTCTTTCCGCTCCCGGGATTGGAATGACTCTTTACCCTCTCCCTTAAAACCCAAATCCTTTCGTCTTTCCCTCTCCTTCCCTCTTTCCTGACGAAGCAACCGTTTGTTGCAAAAGCTAGAATTTTGTGTGTATGTTTGTGTTTGTTTGTGTGTCTATCGACGTGCCAGCACTTTCGTTTGGTAAGTCACATCATCTTTGTGTGTATATATATATATATATATATATATATATATATATATATATATATATATATATAAAAAAAAAGCAGATGTGACTTACCAAACAAAAGCGCTGGCAGGTTGATAGACACACAAACATACACACAAAATTCTAGCTTTCGCAACCAATGGCTGCTTCATCAGGAAAGAGGGAAGGAGAGGGAAAGACGAAAAGATGTGGGTTTTAAGGGAGAGGGTAAGGAGTCATTCCAATCCCGGGGTGCGGAAAGACTTACCTTAGGGGGAAAAAAGGACGGGTATACACTCGCGCACACACACACACACACATATCCATCCACACATATACAGACACAAGCAGACATATTTAAAGACAAAGAGTTTGGGCAGAGATGTCGGCAGTCGAGGTGGAAGTGCAGAGGCAAAGATGTTGTTGAATGACAGGTGAGGTATGAGTGGCGGCAACCTGAAATTAGCGGAGATTGAGGCCTGGTGGGTAACGGGAAGAGAGGATATATTGAAGAGCAAGTTCCCATCTCCGGAGTTCGGATAGGTTGGTGTTGGTGGGAAGTATCCAGATAACCCGGACGGTGTAACACTGTGCCAAGATGTGCTGGCCGTGCACCAAGGCATGTTTAGCCACAGGGTGATCCTCATTACCAACAAACACTGTCTGCCTGTGTCCATTCATGCGAATGGACAGTTTGTTGCTGGTCATTCCCACATAGAATGCATCACAGTGTAGGCAGGTCAGTTGGTAAATCACGTATGAGATTTTTATTCTATTGAGGTTGTAACATCTTAACCTAAAAATTAATAACAATAACTTCTTTAAGTAACTTCTTTAATTCATTAAAAAAAAAAAAAAAAAAAAATTTCACGAGCGGTCTGGCACGACCAATAACAACCACAATGAAATTTTATAGATAAGAAATTTTAATATACAACAACTACAATATAGTCAGAACAAGAATACAACCCGACCACCTCCCCAGGGGACATAACCCCTGCAACCCACACGAAAAAAAACGACCGAAAATGAATTAATCTGCAACGCGGGTCTCGTAATACTAGGATCCATGTTGTGTTGCAGTCCCGCCTGCTGGGCGAACAGTGACTCTAAGCAGCCAGCAGCGCGGCCGGAAATCCTTATCGCTACTGATAAGAACCGGATGTAATTCTCTGCTCTGGAGCAATCTCAGAACGCTAATTCTCCATAAGAATAACATTACCGGAAGTGAATTCTTCTGCAACACGGGTCAAGTAAATATAAGGCACGCTGAAAATTTCTAAGTCCGAATCAAGGTCACGCACAGTGACAACAGTACAGCGCCGCGTGTCCAGACGTGTTTATATATAAAACAAAGATGATGAGACTTACCAAACAAAAGCGCTGGCAGGTCGATAGACACACTAATAAACACAAACATACACACAAAATTCAAGCTTTCGCAACAAACAGTTGCTTCATCAGGAAAGAGGGAAGGAGAGGGAAAGACGAAAGGATGTGGGTTTTAAGGGAGAGGGTAAGGAGTCATTCCAATCCCGGGAGTGGAAAGACTTACCTTAGGGGGAAAAAAGGACAGGTATACACTCGCGCGCACACACACACACACACACATATCCATCCGCACATACACAGACACAAGCAGATGTCTGAAAATCTCATTCAGCAATGATGTTGTCCATAATATCATTACTTTTACCACTGTCACCCATTTCTAAAGTTACTTTCCTTTTCGATGCACTAGGGGGCGTGGTCACTTCAAAAGAAAGTGCAGGCTGCACGTATCTGCTACCCGCAAATTTGTGTTTCTTGGTGTTACTTTTACGCTTAGTCATTTTATTTACATATAAAAAGCAATAGAAGTTAGCTTACTACAAAAATAGCCAATAATCACACTACTTTCAATGAAAACTAATGTCAGAAACAAAGGACTGATTTTTTTATTTGTAATGCCAACTTCCGAGATGTAGCAACAGGCACAAAACAAAGCAGTTCATAGTCTTCTAGACTGTATAGTTCCCAAGATTTGACTGCTCAACTGTGGCAGTATATGCGTAGCCACGAAACTTGACAGTCGTACATCAACATTCAAAATATTATTTCAAGGTCTCACAATTGTCTGACTTTAATGTATTATGTACCAAAATGTTCAGGAAAGTCCAAAGTACATTACGGAGAAGAAAACAGAAAATGTCAAATTTCAACAACTTTCATGTACAATGTCCCCTTAAAGGTTTCAGCCATGGACTTTCATTAACAATACACACAAATGCAACTCACGTACATGACTGCAGTCTCAGGCAGTGTGGTTTCAGTTGCCTGAGACTGCAATTGTGTGTGAGTTTCGTTGTGTGTGTGTGTGTGTGTGTGTGTGTGTGTGTGTGTGTGTGTGTGCATTGTTGACGAAGGCCCATGGGTGAAAACTTTAATTGTTAGAGTCTTTTTGTTGTGCCTATCCGCGACTCAGCATCTCCATTGTATGGTGAGTAGCAGATTTATTTCATGAATAACTCAAAACCGCTGGCTGGAGCCCTGTATATTGTGACTTTTCATTCATTTCTTAATTTGTAGCTCAACAATCAAAATGCAGATCAATACAAAACCGAACAGTATCACTGTTTGATATTTTTATCCTCACATGTTGTAAGTAAGAGCTAAAATGTAGCACTAATGGAAAAAAATCATTTGTAGATGTACATAATTTTAGTATCTCCTCATGTTCTAGATTTAAGGAAATTAAATGTTGTGTTACTTTTCTGCAGTATAGAAATAAAGAATAACAGCTATGATGTTAGAAGAATCATTAAGGAATTAGGAAGAGACATAAAATATAAACTGTTAGGACTTCTAAAAGGGTTGGGTTTCATTGGAAATCTAAATAGAAACTTTACCGGGAAAGGAGACATATGATAGAATATTGAAATGTATGCTAGATTAAATAATCATAAAGCCTGTGAACATTTAAATAATTATGTGATAAGATGTGCACACAAATAGTCCTTTGATTCTTTGTATATGAGATTGGTCAGATAAGCCTATTTCTTATGAACTATCAGCCACCACATTTCTCTGATTCACAGGTTTCCTCCCTCACATTTTATTTTAATTACCTTTTGTTGAAAAATTTCATTCAGTTAGTATATTATTGTAGTAATAATGGATGATATGTATTGCTCAACAGAAATTAGGAAAAGAATTGCAATGGCAAAAGAAGGATTCAAGAGGAAACAGAAATTACTTTGTGGACCACTAAACAAAGATCTGAGGAAAAGACTTGTCAAATGTTACATCTGAAGCATAGCACTGTATGGTGCGGAGACCTGGGCATTGAGGAAGGAAGATGAAAGAAGATTGGAGGCACTAGAGATGTGGATATGGAGAAGAATGGAAAAAGTGAAATGGGAAGACCGAGTAAGGAATGAAGAAGTATTAAGAAGAGTTGGAGAACAAATAAACGTGCTGAAAGTCATCAGAAAGAGAAACAGAACTGGATTGGACATTGTTTGAGGAGGGACTGTTTATTGAAGGAAGGAATAGAAGGAATGGTGGAGGGGAAAAGGGGAAGAGGAAAAAGAAGATATCAAATGCTGGACAATGTCAAAGGAGACAAATATTCAGAAATTAAAAGACTGGCTATGGACAGACAAAAATGGAAGACGCTTAACCCATGACAAGACCTGCCATAAAATCAGAGTACCATACTACTACTACTACTACTACTACTACTACATTTATATCCAGAATTTTATTGTGTTACGAATGTTTGTGTGAATGTGCCTGCCTTCATAATTGAGTGCTCAGCCAGTCTGAGTACATAGG
The DNA here is from genome assembly GCF_021461385.2 of Schistocerca piceifrons. Taxonomy (NCBI): domain Eukaryota; kingdom Metazoa; phylum Arthropoda; class Insecta; order Orthoptera; family Acrididae; genus Schistocerca; species Schistocerca piceifrons. Next base: position 60,946,080 of record NC_060145.1, read on the forward strand.
TTCGATTCTCAATACTACTACAGATTTTCCCTCAATGGGCATACTGGAATGAGATGCACTCTGCCTCATGGTGCCACTTGAGGAGCTATTCAATTTAGTAATGGCAACTGTGTGGTCTGTTGTCTCTATGTAAGTATGTATGTATTGATGCATGCATGAATGAATCAATGAGGTAGGAAATGAGTCAGATTTCTGATAAAAGTGACAAGTGTATAGTTTCTAAGCATTCATCTCGTGATATTATTTAACATCGCCAATAGCCTCAATCATAAAGTCATCACACTTTCTCTAATGTATTAATCATATACAGTTGATGTTCCTGAGACGTAATGAGTCTCAGCTTTATTTACAACAGTGATGTAGGCCGAGACAATGAATTAAAATTTGTACCAGCACTGAGAATTGAATCCAGGTCTCCTCATGAAGCAGACGTGCTACCTGTTACACCGCACTGGCACTGTCCCTACCACAGCTCCACAGAGTACTCTAGTATGTCTCTCTCCCTGATGCAAATTCCAGCTCACATCTCAGCCCATTATGTTCCCCTTCTGAACTGGCATCGGTATTGCCGAGGCTATCCAATATTGGAATAGCATGTTAGCAATGAACAAAATAGGTTTAATCTTGCCTGTACCTCAGTTGTAGGTGATATATTTATCATATACAGTTGATGTTTCTGAGACATACTGAGTCTCAACTTTATCTAAGATAATGCTGTAGCCGACCGGGTTGGCCGAGCGGTTCTACGCGCTACAGTCTGGAACCGCGCGACCACTACGGCTGCAGGTTGAATCCTGCCTCGGTCATGGATGTGTGTGATGTCCTTAGGTTAGTTGGGTTTAAGTAGTTCTAAGTTATAGGGGACTGATGACCTCAGAAGTTAAGTCCCATAGTGCTCAGAGCCATTTGAACCATTTTTAATGCTGTAGGCCAAAGCAATCCCAGAACTGGTACAAATTTTAATTCATTGCTTCGGCCAAAATCATTATTGTAGATAAAGGTGAGGCTCAGTATGTTTCTGGAACATCAACTGTATATGATTAATACACTGAAGTGCCAAAGAAACTAGCCTGTGTATTCAAATAGAGAGATGAGTAAACAGGCAGAATACGGCAATGCAGTCAGTAACTCCTATATGAGACGACAAGTGTCTGGCGCAGTTGTTAGATCAGTTGCTGTTACAATGGCAGGTTGTCAAGATTTAAGTGAATTTGAATGCGGTGTTATAGTCAGCGCATGAGCGATGGGACACGGTATCTCCGAGGTAGTGATGAAGTGGGGATTTTTCCGTCCATGAATATCAGGAATCTGGTAAAACATCAAATCTCTGACATCGCTGTGGTTGGAAAATTATCCTACAAGAACAAGACTGACAACAACTGAAGAGAATCATTCAACATGACAGAAGTGCAACACTTCCGCAAATTGCCACAGATTTCAGTGCTGGGCCATCAACAAGTGTCAACATGTGAACCATTCAATGAAACATCATCGATATGGGCTTTCGGAGCTGAATCTCCACTCATGTACTCTTGTTGACTGTATAATAAAAAGCTTTATGTCTCACCTGGGCTTGTCAACACTGACATTGGACTGTTGATTACTGGAAACATGTTGTCTGGCCGGACAAGTCTCATTTAAAATTGTATCGAGCGGATGGACTTGTATGGGTATGGAGACAACCTCATGAATCCATGAACCCTGAATGTCAGCAGGGGACTGTTCTAGCTGGTGGAGGCTCTGTAATAGTGTGGGGCGTCTGCAGTTGGATCAATATGGGACCCCTGATATGTCTAGATATGACTTTTGACGGGTGATACGCACACAAACATCCTGTCTGATGACCTGTATCCATTTATGTTCATTGTGCATTCTGATGGACTTGGGCAGCTCCAGCAGAACAATGGGACACCCCACACATTCAGAATTGCTGCAGAGTGGCTCCAAGAACACTCTGCTCCAAGAACACTTTTCTGAGTTTAACCACTTCCCCTGGCCACCAAACTCCCCAAACATGAATATTATTGAGCATATCTGGGATGCCTTGCAACGTGCTGTTCAGAAGAGATCTCCACCCCTTCTTAGTCTTATGGATTTATGAGCAGCCCTGTATGATTCATGGTGTCAGTTCCCTCCAGCTCTACTTCAGACATTAGTTGATGCCATGTCACGTCATGTTGTGGCACTTCTGTGTGCCCACGGGGCCTTACGTGATATTAGGCAGGTGTACCAGTTTATTTGGCTCTTCACCTGTGCCTGAGGTGCAGGCAGGATTAACGCTATTTCACTCATTGCTAAGGCACTATTCCAATACTGGAGAGGCTTGGCAATTATGATGCAAGTTAAGAAGGGGAGTAGCAATAGATTGAGGCATGAGTTGGAATTTGTATCATGGAGGGCGATGTGCTAGTATAGTCTGTGCAGCTCTGATAGCCCAGTGCCAGGGTGGTGTTACAGCTTGCACATCTGCCTATTAAGCAGGAGACCTGGGTTTGAATCCCAGAGCTGGTACAGACTTTTAATTCATTGCTTCGGCGTACATCAAAATCATACACTTTCACTGTTTCACATTACAGTCCAGCAATATTTGGTGTGCATGAAACACTGGTAAATACATTGTAATGCTTGCTTTGCAAATATGTAAGATCTATATACTGTCTTATCAGAATCGGACATAACTTATTTGAGGGAATACAGCAGTCATCCACTTTTTATACAGATTTATTTATGCAAAGACCAGTTTAGGGTTTTCACCAATCTGCATTTGGTGTGATACAGGGTGTCCATAACCAAAGTTGCCGTTCCAAAATGCTACAGAAAGAGAACCATTGCTCAGAACGACGTCAAATATGAACACCTTATTATTGACACAGTGGGAAACATCATGGAACAAAAAAATTTCACAAAAATTTACCAATGGATGGCACTATAAGCATTCTAAAGTAAACGGTATCAGCTACAAATGACAGTTGAATCGCAATACGATGCCTGTATTTTGAGTTGCACATTACACCATCCGTACTGTTCAATGTGCATGACTGCACAAATTTGGTAGTCAACAGTTGTGGCACTGTTAGTTAAGCCAGCTCATATACCATGACAAGATCGTATCACTTCAGATGGGAAAAACTAGTTTTTAATTGTCCTGAGGTCAAAAACTGTATAAAAATGAAAATGACATCAGTTTTTAATTGCCCTGGGGCCAAAAACCACATAAAAAGCAAAATGACATTGCTTTCTAATTGTCTTGAGACTGACACAAGACATGTTCAATATGGTATCCACCATTTTCTGCCACAAGTTGAAATCAACAAACAGCATGTACCACAACACATCGGAGTGTCATGGGGATCATGTTCAGAATTTGTTGCCCAGTGAGTGCCTTGAATTTAGTTACATTTGCAATTGGGGCATTGAATGAACCATCTTTCTGATAACCCCACTGCCAGAAGTCACACAGATTAAGGCCAGATGATCTGGACGGCCAGGCTGTAGGGAAACGATGGCAGATAATTCTAGCATGTCTGAAATGCCTTTGCAGCAGCCATTTCACCGGCTGTGCAGTGCGTGATGGAGCACCATCTTGCAAAAAAATGATCCTACCCACACATCCACACTGTTGAAGGGTTGAAATGATGTTGATGCGCAAGAGACTCTCATGGCACTTACCAGTGATGGTACAGGAACAAGACCTGCAGGACTCACCTCCTAAAAACAAATATTGCCCTACAACAAATGATACCACCAAGCTGCGCACAAAGTCGCCTATGCAGAATGAAGTGATAATGGTTGATGGGTGTGCTGATTTTCCATTGCCTATATTCTGCATACTGACATGTCCTTGGAGGTAGAAATGGGCTTTGTCTGTCCAGAGAATGTACCATGGCCATTCATTGTCCACTTCCATGCAAGCAAGAAATTTCAGAGCAAACATATGTCTTGCTAGCAGGTCAGCAGGGAGCATCTCCTGAACAGGTGTGATTTTATATGAATAGCTATGCAGAATGTTTCATAGGCATGTCCAATGTTTGGGCAATTCCCCACTCACTGGATGTATGCACACCACTGCTCGACCCCTTCTGTAGTGCTGTGACCCCATCTTCAACATTCGTCAGATGAACTGCTTTCCTCCCTCTGCCACAAGCCACTTCAAAAGAACTTGTCTTTTTGAATTTTGTTATCATTTTCACCAGACACTTAGGAGACATTGGACCAATGCCTTTTTTTATACTCTTTAACTTTTATAGGGCTACAGGCCCACAGTCACCGTTCTTGTAAAATAACTTTATCAGCAGCAGACAATCCTTCATGGAGGCAGTCATGTTGTGCAGCATAGACACAAACTGAGAAACAACTGTGTGCCGTGCGTCAGTTGGTGTGCATATTCTGATGCTTACAGCAGCATGTATTGGTCAGATTTTTGTTAATTTTTTGTTCCATGACATTTCCTCATGCACCAATAATATACTGTACATATTTTATGCAATTCTGAGCAGCGGTTCTCTTTCTACGTTGTTTTGAAATTTGAACTTTAGCTATTGACATCCTTACATTTATGTATTCACGGATATCTTGTCAACAATACAATGGAGCAAAATGTAGTATTGATGAAGATATGAATGTATTACATGAACTCAAAAAGGGTGAAAGCATTAAATAATCTTTGGCATAAATAAAGCTGTATAAAAAGTGGCCAGTTGTTGGACCTTTTCAAGTAATTCATATCATAGCAAGGGAACTCGTCCACCATCATCATAGATAAATTAATGTCAGACTAGGTGGTGAAATGAGGATAGAAGAAATCATCATATTAGGAAATCGGATGAGAGGATTGTACAGAGGTTTTAGTACTTTAGGGACTTATGTGAGGAAATGGAACTCTATTGGGACTGTATAGGCTCTGGATCAGTGTTGACTTGGTTGCAAACCAGTAATACCCTGATTCTTTACAGAATCAAACTCCAATATATAAAAGAACATCTGGCATCTGATTATTTTAAAAATGAGTTATGGTGTTAAATATTTGATGTTAAGCTTATAAGCTATAAAAAGTTTAGGAAAAGTTTGGAATTTTGCTTAAAGTTTGTTGGAATTTGCTGAGTGCTCTCATTACGAAACACTGCATGAATGTAGTCTGGGCAGTTTGTATTCCATTTTAAGCAACAGCAAGTTTTTCATGGATCTCAATGTTTATAACATCATATCTCCTGAATCAGGTGTTGTACAATGATACAATTTTGCAGGCCCATTAAGTGATATGTGTAGATACTGTCTGCAAAGTGTGTTGCAAGTAGAGGTAGTAGTAAAGAAGTAATAAATTAAAATGTCATTCCTGATGTTGAAGTTTTGCTGCGCATCATTTTAAGCAGAGACTAGTTTTTTGTGCATCCAAATGTCTATCATATTATATCTCCTGAATTGTGTGTCGTACAATGAAATAATTATGCAGATACATTCAGTGGGATATCTGGATACTATCTGCAAATTGTGTTGCGAATAGAGTCAGTGGTAAAGAAGTCATTATGTCTCATGCCGAAGTTTTATTGATGAACATTAAGCGATAAACTTTCTTTCTTCCATCATTTTGTGGGGTGTATCAAGAGAAAAAGTTTTTTAAAGGTTTGAAATTATGTGTTAAGTTTATTGGAATTCACTAAGTTCCCTCATTCTCAAATACTAGATCAACAGAGTCCAGGTATTTGCATGCTGTCAGTCATACTGCCTCAAGACACACACATCGTTTCTAACTGTAATGCTAGTCTTATTCTGTTGAACTGTAACACAAGATTGTACCTCTTAATGAATAGATTACAAAACCATTTTAAATTTTTGAATCTGGTCAGTGATTATGCGAAGTATTGAAAATCAAATGATTGATGATACTTTCGTGCTTCCATCCAGGTGGCTGCATTGAAATTCTGTGACTGTCGATGAGTGTCACTCCTACCATCTTCTGACAAAGTGTCAAGGTTGCACAGTGCCCCACATATATACAGAGTGTATATGTTCTGGGGCAACCGGGAAAAACCAGGCAATTTTTTAGAATTCCAGGAATGTTTCATTGTTTTAGTCTTCAGTTAAAAATTTCTGTAATTTTGACTGGTAAGAACTGATAAAATGTGTCAAAGGCTTTAGGACGAAGACTAGGAAAGACTTCACAACAATAAACTGCTGCTGATGAGTGTCACAACAACAAACTCCCACTGATGAGTGTGACGTCACAACTGTTTACATTAAGTTCGTTTGAGCAGTTGCCTGCGAGAGTACCATGGGGTGTGGTGTTGGCACAGGCCGCAGTTTGGCTCTTGGTGCATTCAGTGGTACCCAAACTTGTGAAGTGTAAACTGTTGGATGCATTCTTGGTATATAACTGCCAGTGCAGGTTTTCATTCCAGACTTAGCTGGTAGCCCATGTCCCTGTTGACAAGGTTGTCAAGGAACCTTCTTTCGGTTGATTCTTTGATAATGCTCTCCCAAAAGCCAATAGCTCAGCACAGCATTTTTGTTTCCTTACATTCCAATGTATATCCCTCATTGAGGCTGCGTTCTGCGACTGCTGATTTACCTTTACGCCCCAGACGTACACTTCTGATGTGTTCCACACAACATTGTTAGATCTAGTGCTGTGTTTGCCTGATGTATTGGTAGTCACACTTGCAAGGGATGCTTTATACACCAGATACTTGCAGTTTTAGTTTTTCTTTTACCAAGCATATCTTTCACTTTTTGTGGTGATTGAAAGATATATGATGTTGTTTTTCCCAAGGATTCTCACAATTTTGGCTGAGAGAGGTCCAACATAGGGGATAAATATGAGTTTCTCTCCCTCTTGATCTACCTGTTCTTTGTGGAAGTCTGTATCATTTATTTAGTTGTGGAAGTCTGTATCATTTATTTAGTTCAGAGCACATGTAATCTAAACTTTGCTGTACTCATTTTGGTGAAATATATCTATAAGGTGTTACAGTTCAGCTGAGAGGCTGTCTGTCACTGTATGGTGGATGTGGTTAGGCAGTCCAGTCGAATTTTCCAATTAGTTGCGTGGTCGAAAAACTAGTGTGGGGCCTGGCATTATCATGTTGCAGGTGAAAGTTGGTCTTCTTCTCTGGCTTTATCCTGGAAATTTGGGCTTTCTACTTAGTTAGTGTCATCTTGTAGTACACTGAATTGACAATTTCTCCAGGCTCCAGGACATCCAAAAGAACCACATCCCAGCTGTCCTGGAAGACTGTGAACCACACTTTGCCTGGAGATGGCTGTGTCTTGAATTACTTCTTTGGCAGAGAATTCACATGTTGCCATTCCATGGACTGTCTTTTGGGCTCCGGCTCTTAGTGGTGAAACAACATCTCATCTCCAGTGATGACGCTATTCAGAAAATTGTCACCTTCAGCTTTGTATTAGTCTAGCAGGTTCCGACAGATTTTCATTTGATGAGTTTTTTTTGTTCTTCTGTAAGCGTCCATGGGACCCATCTCACACAGACTTTTCGATAACCAAAATTTTCCAACATTGTTTCCAAGGTATTGTGCCGACATTCAGCTTTGCACACAATTCTCTGGTCATTATCTGCTGATCAGCATGGATGAGTTGATCAAGTCACTCTTCATTGCGAGGGATGACAGCTGTGCAGGGTTGACTGGGCCATGGCTTGTCATGCACACCCTTTTACCATCTGGAAAATGTCGTATCCATTGCCCCACATTTTTCACGTCTATTGTATCATCTCCATACACCTTTACCAAGCATCAGTGGAGTTCACTGTGCGTAATTTCTTCGGCACTGAGGAGTTCAATCATACATCGCTGTTTTATACGTGCATCCATATCAGACTCCATTTTGCAGCACTCCTCTGTTGATGCTATCTACCACAGAACAACAGAACCTTCTGAAAATGAAAGGTTCAAACATTGGCACAACGCCAGTGACACCTGACATGGACATCCAAAGTCACCACAAAAAAGTAGGAGGTATGATGCTCATAGATTATAGTCCTGTGGAATGTGTGTCACAGTAAAACTCTGATCTGACAGTTTGTTTGGGTAAATTTTTTAAAAATCTGCCCTACAGATTCAGTTTAAGCAGTATGCTAAATCCAGTTCTACACCAGTCAGCATAGACCACTCTAAGGTATATGGAGTAACCGTTATTGCTAGAACTATAGTGAACAGTAAAACGAAAAGATTTAAGGAATCTTGTCTTCAAGAAGCTATGTTCCTTTTTCTGAATATAATGAAAAAGAAGAAAAAGGGGGAAGAAATCTGTCAGTGTCTTCAGCCCAAACAAAAAGATGTGGCTGTAGGTAATCAGTTACGTGTACTGTTAGATTATGTGGCGCTGTAAGACGTGCTGTGCCTGAATTTCCCTTCTAGTGTTCATTTGTTTTGTTGCTAAAATTAGCTGTGGTGTTGCTGCTTGAGCCATACAAAAATAAGTTACTCATTTGCCTTCCATGTGATGTAACAATTCGTTCCTGCTATGTTTCAGATGCTGGAGACGTGTACGTGTGGGGTAATAATGCTGATGGACAACTAGGATTGACAAACTCGGACAGCTGTGTTCGTATACCAACTTTGCTACCTCTTGGTCAGAAAGTCTCTCAAGTCAGCTGCGGTTACTATCACTCAGCTTTCATAACAGGTATGATTTCTTTAGAATCAATGGCCCACTGTAGTTGAAGGAGATTTCTGCCTTCTGTGTGGAGTGGACATACAAGGAATCCTGTGATTTTGAGGTCACAAAGGTCAATGATGTTTGCGGCATTCGACATCCCACATTTGTCTACCCTACAACAACAGTATTGGCTGCTAATGGGAACAGAGGGAGAGGTATCTAATGCTGAGCATAGCATGAGGCTACAGAGCATAGTTGAACTGCTTAGTCAACAAGGAACTTACAGTAGTCCAGAGTGCTAGCGGTGTTGATGCAAAGCAGAGTAATGGCAATGACAAACAAAGCAAACATCGTGGAAAAGTAAAAAGATTGTGGGTGTGTTGGTGGGAACAGGAAGGTAATAGCTGGGTAAAGGACGATGAGTAATGAAGGTTGAGTTGAGGAGGGTTGTGGGAATGTTGGATATGTTGTAGTTTAGAAAAGCTGGTGTTGGTAGAAAGGATCCACATGTCACAGGCTGTGAAGCTGTCATTGAAATCAAGGAAGTCATATTGGGTGCGTACTCAGCAACTGGGTGGTCCAGCTGTTTCTTGGCCACAGTTTGTTGGTGACCATTCATGCTGACAGACAGTTTGTTGGTTGTCGTGTCGATGTAGACTGCAGCAAAGTGGTTGCAGCTTAGCTTGTAGATCACAAAAGTGGTTTCCCAGGTAGTGTTGCCTTTGATGGGATAAGAGATAGGTGATGTTTGTGGCTGGACTGGAGTAGGTGTTTTGGAACAATGTGTGACAGGTCTTATGTCTAGGTCTATCTCAGGGATATGAGGCAAGGGGCTGGGAGTGGGCTTTGAGTGGGGGTGGACAAGGATATTGTGTAGATTTGGTGGGCAGTGGAATATCGCTGTGGGAAGTGCGGGAAGGATAGTGGATAGGGCATTCCTCATTTCAGGGCATGATGAGAAACCCTGGCAGAGAGTGGGATTTGGTTGCTCCAGTCCTGGGTCATGAGGGAAATGCTCCTCTGTGGCTGGACGGTGGAACTTTGGGACCAGATGGGTGACTGGAGAGATAAGGCACTGGAGATCTGTTTTTGTACGAGGTTGGGAGGGTAATTACGGTCTGTGAAGGTGTCCGTGAGACCCTCGGTATATTTCGAGATGAACTGCTCATACTACAGATGCGATGGCCACAGATGGCTAGCCTATAGGGAAGGGACTTCTTGGTATGGAATGGGTGACAGCTGTTGAAGTGGAGGTATTGCTGGAGGCTAATAGATTTGATATGGATGGAGGAACTGATGCAGCCATCTTTGAGATAATGGTCAACATCAAAAAAAGGTGGCTTGTTGGGTTGAGGAGAACTAGGTGAAGTGAATGGGGGAGAAGGTGGATAGGGTGTCCTCACCCTTGATCTAGATCATGAAGATGTCGTCAGTGAATCTGAATCAGGTGAGGGGTTTAGGATTCTGGGTGTTCTCTAGATGGCCCATGAATAGATTGGCATAGGATGGTGCCATGTGGGTGGTTGTAACCGTACCTCGGATTTGTTGGTAGGTGGTGCCTTCAAAGGAGAAGTAATTATGGGTGAGGTCATAGTTGTTCATAGTAACTAGGAAGGAGGTTGTAGCTTTGGAATTTGTTGGACAGTGGTAAAGGTAGTGTTCAACAGAGGCGAGGCCATGGGCATGGAGGACTAGGTGAAGTGAATGGGGGAGAAGGTGGGTAGTGTGTCCTCACCCTTGATCCAGATCACAAAGATGTTGTCAGTGAATCTGAACCATGTGAATGTTGGTGTAAAGGGAGGTGGCATCAATAGTGATGAGCAAGGCATGATGTTGTAAAGGAACAGGAACTGTGGAGAGTCAGTGGGGAAAATGGTTGGTATCTTTTGTGTAGGAGGATAGGTTGTGGGTAATATGCTGAAGGTGTTGGTCTATGAGAGCACAGTGGGGGCACAGTAACCAGCCACAATGGTTCATCCTGATTGGTTGGGTTTATGGTCTTTAGGAAGTATGTAGAAGGTAGGAGTGCAGGGAGTGGTAAGCGTGAGAAGAGAGACGGACTCCAGGGAGAGGTTTTGGGATGGGCCTAAGGATTTGAAGAGTGACTGGAGATCCTGCTAGATTTCTGAAATGGGGTCACTGTGGCAGAGTTTGTAGGTGGATGAATCTGACAGCTGGTGGAGTCCTTCTGCCAGGTAATCCGTACGGTTCGAAATGATAGTGGTGGAGCCTTTGTAAGCAGGTAGGATTATAAGCTTAAGATCAGTTTTTAGGTGGTGGATTGTGGTGCCTTCTGTGGATATAAGGTTAGCCTGCATATTGAGGGATTTGTGGTGCAAGTTCAAGGTTAAGAAATTCTGGAAAGTTAACAGGGATTGATATGGGGGCAGTGAGGGTAGATCACAGTTGGATGGAGGAGTGAATTGAGTCAGGCAGGGATCAACATTGGTCGGGGGTTGACTCTGATTGGTAGGGTTGGTGGTGAAAAAGTGTTTCCACTGGAGGGGCTGCAGCTGGAGATGGATAATTTGATGGTAAGGCAATTTGGGAGGATTCCATGAGCCAAGCAACAACGCAGGAACACTATGTGGGACTGGGTTCAGGCTAGGGATAAAGAAGCTTTTCTGTATTAATGCAGATGCAAGGAGCAAAGATTCATGGTGGAGGTTAAAAACACATAAAAATATGTAAATAATGTAGAAATTTCCCATGCCATATCCCGCACACTCCCAATCCTCCCAACACCCTCTAAAACCAGCTACAATGGAGTGCCCTCTTTGCCGGTGCATTGATTATTTGTCATCATGCTCTGAAATGAAGATCATCCTACCCAAGATACTTTCCACCCATCCTAAAGTGTTGTTCTGTCACCCACCCAAGCTCCATTACTATGCCACTCCCAATACCAGCCCCTTGTCACAAGGATCATATCCCTATGGAAGACCCAGGGGCAAGACCTGCCTACTTCCTGTTCTAGTGTGTCATGCACTTATCATACCCCATCATAGGTCAGACCACCTGCGAAAGCAGCCATGTTGTATACCAAGCTCTGCTGCAATAATTGCACAGGCCTCTTCCCCCCCCCCCCCCCCCCCCCCCTTTTCCCACAACATTCCTGCACCCTGCCTGGTAGTCTTGTCTGGCTACCATGAGTATGCACGATCCACCAGTCAATGTTGTTTGCTCTCCCCCCACCCATACCTGTTATCCATCCCCCTCCCCTACCCCACTCTGCATTGCTGCTTGCATTCTAGGCGACACCGTTGCATTCAGACCAGAGCGATTGGAGATAGTGGTCATGGGTGTGTGAAGTGTGCTTGCTTGTGTGTGTGTTTTCTTTTCTGAAGAAGGGTTGGCTGAAAGCTCAATATGTAACAGTCTTTTTATTGTGCCTGTTTTAACTTAAGGTGTCATCTTTACAATGAGAAGCAATATATCATTTTCACAATATTGTATACATTTCCAAATGGCATAAGAAAATGGTTAGTTAACTAATTAACCATTATTAAATATGAATACCTTTAGTGTTGGATGCCTCATTGTGTGTATTTATATCACTTATCATTGTTTTAATAGCAGATGAAAACAGGTACGTTATTTTCACTTTATAAGAATGGTACAAATACCAAACCTTTCTGCACCTCACTTAGTGTTTCCCATGCCCTTGGTGTTACATCATCTCATTACTTGTTGTTATCAGTCCTTTTCACATCTTTGCTTAGTAGAATGCCCCTTGCATGAGTATGAACTCTTTCACGTCTTGGCTTGGTAGAGTGTCCTTCACATCTTGTGAATGTCAGCTACAAAAAACATCACTAATTATTTTCTGGTGTCATTACCAGCTGTCCATGGGAACTTGGTTTAAATACCTGTCATTGAATTAACTTCTGGGAGAAACAGACTCGCATGAACTTTTCTCAGAGTAAGACATACTGACAGAATGAATAGGTCAGAGTTGAAATTGTAGATAATATAAATATTTATCCAAATCCTTAAAATATAATTCAAAAAATGAAATAATAATGCCCTTATTTAAACATATTCAAAGACATATTATGAAGTGCAGAAGTAGTGCTGTCTTCATCATATTAAGAAAAAACTTCCTTTATGTTAACATATTTTGTAATTCACCTTCTCAAAATGCCATCTAATTAATTTTTTGATATAAGGAAAAGAATAGACTTGTACTCACTGGAAAGATGACATGTTGAGTTGCAAACAGGCCCAATGAAAAGCCTTCGTCAGGAAGGGAACACACACACACATTCATACAAGCAAGCACACCTCATGCACACATGGCCACCATATTCAGCAGCATGGATCAGAAAGCAACTGTTACATTGAATGAATGCAGCAATCTGGAATGGGGTGAGGAAGGGTGAGCAATAGCAGGGTATGGGTGTGGAGAAGGAAGATTGCTGTCCGGCAGTGTGTGCAGGAACTACATGGAGGCATGATAACACTGCTAGATGCAGTGTTGAGGGGCAGGGAGATTGTGGTGGGAGGGGGGGGGGGGAGGCAGTGGGAAAGGAGAGGAGCAGAGAAGCAGAGAGACAGGTGCGTGCATTGGCAGAGGGCAACATGCAATGAGGTTAAGAAGACGTGAACAGGGAGGAGGTGGTAGTGCAGAGGGGGCAGAAAATGGTGGGGAGAGGGTGTGAGGACAGTAGGACCATAGGTTGATGCTGGGATAGTTTTAGTAGCAGACAATGTGTTGTAAGGGTAACTCCCATTTGTGCAATTTAGAAAAGCTGTTGGTGGAGGGGAGAATCCGAATAGCCCTCACCGTGAACCATACATTAAACCCACCATCCACCAACAGTACTCACATTTTGATAGCTACCATCTAAAACAGAACTGGCTGATGGCGAAGAAGTCAGCATGGTGTGGGATGTGTGTAATATGGATTGCTGATAGTTAAAATATTTGCAAACTTACAAAAATTGAAGGTTTATGCCAAAAGTTTCGTGGCCACAATAACCATATGAATCTCAAGAATTTAAAAAATGGGCTTCCACCAGCTGATATGCAACAATTTCAATAATTTGATTGAACTGAAAAATGCAGAACTGTTCATCAATGTAGAGGTGATATGTTGTTACCAAAAATGTTCACGAAATTTACATAACTTGTAGATCTTTATTCCTGAGGTGTAGCTTTGCTGCAAATACTCCTGATTGTGTAAACAAAGTACTATATGCTGTGCGATTGATGGTCGGTAACAAACTGTCCTGCTGTAGGCAAACTACTGGTATTTATATGATTTACAACACTCTTTGACAATTAGAATTTACAAATTTTCTGAAATGACAATTAAAAATGTGTAACAAATGTGGATGCAGATATAATTTTGTTAAGAATTATGTTTATCAAAAATAGCTAGCCGATTTACTGAAAATAAATTTGTAACCTGCAAAATACACTTTGTAATAATTGCCATAAGTTTAGATCAATTACTTAGTAATTATTGCAAACAAAATATTCCTAGCATGTTCACGAACTTGTTAATGAGTGCAGAATACAATAGCAAACTCAGATTTTACGTAGGTAAGTACAGATTTTACTTAAGTCAGATAGACTACGTACTGGTGCATTGTACAGTCTTAGACATAAAAACTGACTGCCGGCCGGCCGCCACAGAGACTGGTTCAAAGTAATTCATTTAAGGTGGTCATTAAAACCGACCACCCCTGACAACGCTAAGTCTGACCATCTGCACAATCTGGCAACACTGTCAGGAGGAAGTGTTGTCTACTTCCGAGTTGTTCTTGGATTGTGCAAGGCTGTGGTCTTGTGGTAATCATCGTGCATTCTAAACTTATAGTTGCGTGTTCACGTCCAACTCTCTCTCTCTCTCTCTCTCTCTCTCTCTCTCTCTCTCTCTCTCTCTCTGTGTGTGTGTGTGTATTTTTTTAAGCACATTTTGGGCCTTGTCTAAAGTTTCAAGTCTGGTTGAACATGGAAGATATTTCACTTCCCATTCTACCCACCATTAATAATAAATACTTCAAGAAACAATTCCGCAGGACAGCTCCTGGTTGTGTCGCGATCAGAACAGCTTACAGTCTAGCATTTCCTCACGCTGCAGCGGCTGGCTACCGACCACCGGCCGGACGGTACCCACCACCTGAAATCGGGCGTTGCCCAGGTGAATGCAGCGCAATGCTGTCAGTATATGTATCAACTGTCATTTTCTAATTTGAGCTGAGGAAGCAGCTCAAAAGATTGGTACTGTGTATGGAGTGCATGCTTTTAGGAAAAATACACCAGAAAAAGATATTCTTGTTTCAACAAAGATTATTCTTGCATGAGTGATTTTCCACATTAAGGATCTTGACTACTCATATAAGTGATGGATTACCATTTAACCATCATGCGACATTTGCATTCAACAGGCAAGGTTCAGAAGTCTGGTGCTCTAATTTGAAGCAAAATAAAATCAATGGAGTGACTATTATTACAGTTTTGCTTGAACGTCATCAGGTCACTCATTGAGCATTCCTATGCGATACTGTTACTGGTGATGAGTTATGATGCCTTTATTGTTAACTTCCCAACAAGAAATGAAAGGCTGAGCCCCATCAAAAAACATAAACTTGAGCAAAGAGTAGGGTGAACATAATATTTTCCATCTGATAGCTCCAAAAGTGTGTTTTCCACTACAAATTCTTCTGCAAGGGTGTGTCCATTACAGCTGTAATTTGTTGCCAACAATTGAAGACACCTTTCGTTTGCAGTGTAAGAAAATCAACTGACAAAACTACTGCACAATAATGCACTCTGTTGATTTGAGAAACAAAACTATCCAGGAGACTGATAGGGAAGTCAGCTCTCAGGCAATTTTATTGATAGGAAAACTATCCAGGAGACTGATAGGAAAGTCATCTGTCAGACACTTGTCCATCTGATCGTATACTCTTAAAATTTTGCCTTTCCTGCTCTTGATCGATCAACCGTCAAGACAGTTCATTTCTAGACAAAAATGTTCTTCAAACTACACTAGTTTAATGACATTGTTAGAACCAGTACATTTCTACATGCGTAGAATTTGGAAACTACTGTAGCATTGTTTTAGATATTGCGAAAGAATATATTGTTGCTGATTAATTTCTTTTTGACGGTTACTGTTTTGTTCAATAAACCAACAGACAACACAGTTAAAATATTCACTGTACTAATGCAAATTAAATTCAGCTTACTACTGAAACACCATGACGGCAGTCTATGTTAATAAACCATGAAGGGTCTGTAAGACGATTGTGCCTATTTTAATGTGAATTAGTAGGATATTATAAATGGTGGACTCCATGTGGTTTCCAAGTTTTGCAGTGACCGTAAACCATAAAATTACCAAATAAGCAGCAACCAGTTGCAAAATCATGTTTTCTTTATCTACTTTTGCAAATCGATTTCAACTGATTAACAGCCTTCATCGGTGCTGCAAATACAAGAATAAAAATAATTAATAATAGTGACCAAATGAATAAATGTACATAAAGCAACATAAAACCAATTATATGTATAAAGATGTATTAAACCATTTAAAATGCACATACAAATTTACCTTTCAACAAATATGTCCCTGAGTAGTAACACTGTCTTAAGCAGAGGTCAAACATAAAGTGATACATCAAGAATTGACTGTGACAATGAGAAACCATAAGGGGGCACTGCAAAGCAAAACCGCCCTCTATGTGAAAAGATACAGCTAAAATGAAAACGAGAAGAAGAAATGACATACAAAGTGAGGTAAAATATAATAATGAATTAATGAAATATTTACAAAAAAATGGATATATGGACAAAGATTTTGTCAACCACATGGTACAGTTATATATGCCAAAAAACGATTGTACAAATTAGTAAAAAGGAACAAACATAGGTGAGAAGCACACCATAGAAAAAATTTTAAACTTTTAAAAAAAAAATTAAAAATTATTTATCATATTATTGAAGAGCAAAAGTTAATCATAATGCCAAAATGTAAAACGGTGTTGGCATCCATCTAGCGTACAGTTAATGATATTCAGGAAGATTGGATTTTTTCCGGCAGATGGCGCCACATTGCTGAATGCACATATAAAGTAAACCAAGTTGAGATAAGAAAATTATGGACATGAATGAAACAAACGTATTAAAGAAACAAGACCAAATGCAGAAATAAAGTCCAGCACACTTCATACAAGGGAAAATTAACACAGGCTCGATAGGATGAATTGAGAACTGGTAGGGGCTCTTACGGTGTGCTCGTATATCATGAAACATAAATCCACACCATATGTCTGTTGGTGCAGCCGACAAGACAGCAAAAGCCCAATTAAGGGGCATCAACGCAAAATTAGTCACAATAACGTCTATTTATCTCCCTCCTCCCCCCTTTCACTCTTCCCTCCTCCACCCCCCTCTCGTCTTTCCTTGTCCTATCATTTCCATTGTCATCAAGCAAATGCTCGGCCAAGAGCTCCCAAAAATGAACTCCTCTCACATTCACCTGCTCATTGAGAAGGCACACGCTAGCTGATCTATGATGACAAAAGATCTCCATATCCTCTAGCAAATCAAGATAATTTCCCTTTTCTGCTCTATGTAATAACCTCACTTGCGTCTAAATTCGAGGAAGTTCATGTCCACTATTTATAATGTGGGCTGCAAAATTCGACCTATCAGCCGCGTCCTTTCTGTCAACGGCGACATGTTCAGCAAATCTAATTTCAATTTTTCGTCCAGTCTGACCTATGTAACATGCTTTACAGCTGGGACAAAGTATTTTATAAACCCCTGACTGGTGTAAAACTTTTACTTTATCTATACCATGATCTAAAATTTTTTAGCTGACATGTTCATTAATCACCTTGAAACCAGATGGTATCATGAGAATGTTGAGTTGCCAAAGAAAATTGTCTTTTACGTTAGGTATGTTGATGATACATTATTGCTTGTGAATGGTGCTTTACATGCTAAAATAAAGTTCACATATGAACTTGAAACGAATGGGGTTATTAGTTTTTTGGATCTATATATAAGGAATAGTGACGGAAGACTTCATTTTGGCATATTTTGAAAAAAGACATATACTGACTGTATCATAAACTATCATTCAACCCACCCTAATCAGCATAAAATGGCGTTTTTCAGATTTGCATTTAATCATGTTTTCTGTACCCCACTTTCTGAAGAGGATTGTAAAACTGAGTTAGATACTATTTTTTCCAAAGCTAAATCTAATGATTATCCGCTACCCTTTGTTCAAAAAAATTATGAAAAATTTGCCAATAAATATAAAGACAAGGGAGCAAATGAAGTAATTGTAGGGAAAAATGAAGCAATGAAATATATTTCTTTACCATACTATAGGCAGAAAACAAAAGTGGCATCATGAATTTTACAGTACTATAAGGTTTTCAGTCTGACACTATAGGGTACTGAAACTAGCAAGACGAGTTTTGCTCAATGTTGTCTTACGATTTCCTTATTGAGTTTCTATCTGCCTGCTTGTAGCTCTGCTACAAAAGAATTAAAAATCTGGCTTTCAGCAAATCTTGAAAGGTGAATGAAAGCAACTTGCACCTGGCATGCAGGCACATTTCCTCGGAGCTAGCGAGGTGGCGCAGCATCTGTCCGTACTTATTTTCACAGTAGTCACTATGACAGATAAATCACAACATAAGGGATGAGAGTAGTTGTATGTCCTGTGTGAAACGACTTTCGTGGACTCAAAAGCATTAACCGATATCCTTGTATCACATCTCAAGAGAAAATCACTCACACTATTCAGCTGAAATGAAATGATAATATCAAATGAATTTAGCAGGATAGTTCTGTGCCATCACGGAAGTAACTCGTCAGTCACAGAGTTGCCAAACATATTCTGTGTTGTTGCTAAGTTTCAGCTATACTGCCAGGAATAGTGCCAGCTGATGTGTTCTGTGGGTGACCTCGGAAGTGACTCTTCGTCTCAAAGTTGTGGGTGGCAAGGGCCAGAATATCCTCATTGTATGTTGGTGAGTCTTTTTCGCATTTCTGTAACTAGGTTTAGGGGCTAGGGTGTAATTACTTGTATTACATCAATGCACTGAGTGCAAACGAAACTTCATAAATTAATAACTGCAACAATTATTTGTGTTTCATTGTCTCAATCGGACCAAAACCTGGAAAGTGTATTCACCACACGCGATTCACAATTTTGGAGCTTCTCCAGTGGTTAAGTTGGCAACCAATCTTTGCTACACAATATTGTTACTGAGATAACTTTCATTGGCACACCCACCAAAAGACCTGGCTTCTTGTTGTCAGCTTTTCTGATGGATATTCTGCCGTTGCTCAAAACGTGAAGACTTAAGGTGAATTCGAATATTCCATATGACAAAAATTTGATGTTTTCTATTCTTACAGCTCTAACATTTAAAAAACAGTTACAATAAGTGACAGAAAAGCGCCTGTGAACCAACAGCTAATAATGCAGCCACAATTAGTGGAAGCTGACAACCTCCATCTGTTATCTGAGAATTGTGAAAAACTACTGTTTTCATCTGCGCAGCACCACAGTAGGAACTCTACAGTTTCGTAGGTTTCCTATACTTAATTTAGTTGTGATCATTTTCAATGACAATAGAGGAGGAACAAAACCGTTGGACTTCAGATATACTGTCCCAGTGGGATTTGACTCTTTGGGTACAGTTGCAGTAGCACATCCAGTGAGGTAACAAGAATGTGAGCATTCACTCATAGAGCAGAAAGAAGCAAGTTTCCCATAAAGTAAACGATGAGAGTCACTGTCGCTGTCACTTATTAAACAGGAATTGTTCAGAAAATTACAACTATATCTTGTGAAATGCAGCTCCAGTCTATCACTATCACTGAGTTGCCAAACATTTTCCGAATAACACTCTTTTTTTTTTCACACAGTCTTGTTAATCAATTAAGGGGACCACACCCTGCCTATCTAACCCATGTTAATTTAGGCAAGTATTTGACCCATTTCTGGAAAAAAAATATGTGATGCAGGACATTAATATTTTTACTGTATGTTACATGATGCTAATAAAGTCAACTGTACTAAAATCTACTTTATCCATTTTATAGTTTTTAAGAAATACTTTTTCAAATTTATTAACAAAAAATATTAAATTTTTTCTGCAGAAAATATTTTTTTGTGAACTTCCTAATGGGAGAATATTAATGAATGTAGTACCAGCGGTGACTTTTTATGTTATGCAGAGTCTCTGAAAATTTAATTCATTTATTTATGTTAGTTTCTGATACTATGGGGCGTATGTACTGAAAATTTTAGTTTGCGGGAAATTGACTTTAAAGAAAAAAACTTTTGAAATTTGTTACTTACAATTAATTAAAACTGTCCTGCTGCATATGATGGCCCTTCTTTGGCCTCTGGCATGTCTTCCAGCTTCTTTTTCACCTTCTTGGATGTGTTTGTCTTCCTTTCTTGGCCATATTAGTGCAGACATGACTGCATTGGCTATCCTCATTTTATCGCAATGTTGCAGCCCAGTGATCATATTTTCCCCCGGATTAATTCCCAGCTTTTTCAGTACCCAATACTTTCCAATATTACCACAATTGAATGTAATAACAGCATCATGAACTCCTAGTTTCATTGTATGCATGCCTACAAATACAGTTGTAGGAAGGCGGTTCCAAATTATGCTGTTGAAACATTCATTTGGGTCTGTGTCTGCCCATGCACACATTTCCTTAGAAGGTCAGGATGAGCCAAGTCTCTGAAAATAGGTTTAATTGCTGTAATAACAGCAGCAGGAAGAGAATGCTGGTGAGAATAAGATTCTCCAGTTGCCTATGCCCTATTGTATTTGCACCACGAATTTTCTCCTGATGGACACAATCCATGACATGGCTTATCATCAGTAGAAGAGGACTTTTGGAAGAAAATGGCCCAAACATATCTCTTCATTGCCTCCAGATTTTCTTTATTTCTCCTAATTGCCTGCCCATAGTATACCTGCAAGTTTTCTATTTCAGTTTTAGTCAACCGACCCTGTCCAGTCAATAATTTTCCATCTAATTTTTTTCCTCTCATATCAACAGTTAGTTTTCTCAGCCTTGTTCCCAAACATTTTTGAACATGGCCTACATATTCTATTTTGCTAATATTGTTGTATGCCTTACTGTCAGCATCGCCCAAATATTTGGTGTATCGTACGCCTCTTGTTTCTACAGAGCGATGAAATATTTGTTGTACTCCATGAACTTCCATACCACCACTTGTTCCCCTAAAATTAGCCACACAGTTGTGTTCTTTAAGTTCATTGACTTTACAACATTTGCAATATTTAGACGTTATCTCCACATCTAACGCTTTACCGGTGTCTACACTCATGGCAGTCTCTACTCCATTCAGAGAAGTATGTCCTCTCTTCTGCCAACTTCCATCAAATGCAACTGCAATATCTGAACATCCATTTTTTTTTTTCCACTGCTTCTGTAGCAACCAGTTTCATGCTTTCCTCACTGACCTCACATACAGCTTTCTCTAATATTGCAGTCAGTTTTTCAAATTCATTTGGTGGTTGATGTAAATTCATCACTGAACAAAATGTTCTCCCTGCAGCCATGCCCTTGCAAATGGATCATAAGGCATAAACTAATCTAATATTGATTTCATAAGGGCCAATTGCATCTGGTTTTGAAGAACTCATAAATGAAATCACAGCTGAGCATTTCGTGCAAATTAAATCCAAAGCAATTGCTAGGCCTTTTCTCCCACTGGCTCTCTCACATATTTTCGCACTCTGTGACTCACCACACTGTCTAAGTTGTACAAATTTAGAAATTACATCTGATAATATTCTCAAATTTATAATAATGTTACTGCACCCCTTGTCACTTTCAGTAAATTCATTGTAACTCTCTTGAAATGGTGAGAGCTTCTTTGATGATGCACTTGTTGAAGAATTACAATTAGAAACATCGTTGCCAAGCAGCATAACCTTTTGTACAGAAAGCTTTCTAAACTTGTTTCTTGAAAATGCCTTTATGTTTCGTCATCTTGAATAAACACAACAAAACACACGTAAACAAGCACTGCAAACGTAAGTATAACGACTACTTGCAATCACACGTGAACAAAACTAACCACATGTTTGAAAGCATGTCGTTTGCAAACAGTAGAAACAAAAGAATACCGACCGTTGCGTTCCAAGGATAGCCAACACACTTGGGAGTAAAAAAAAACCCTAACGTGCAATGTAGGGGATATAAAGATCTAAAATATATGCTGAAAAGTGGCTGACAGAAAAATGGGCGTGGCACATAAACACACGTGGTAGGAAAATGCTCTTTAAATGCTCGGGGGGGGGGGGGGGGGGGGGGAAGAATTTCAGCGAAATCCTTTTCAGAGTACTTAAATAAAACCTTAATCTATCGAAATATGATGAAAACTGAAAATTGATTTTTTTCGACCTGAACCACGGTGTGGTCCCCTTGAATATCGAAGGATGTCCAGGCTGACACAGGCGTTAACACAGCTACAGCGACAGATGAAAATTTGTGCCTGACCAGGTTTGAACCAGGATTCATGGTGTCTTTTCTCTCATACATGTCCAAAAAAAAAAAAAAAAAACCATGTGGTATGCGGCAAGGATGGGAATTTGCTTCTGACGAGGAGCGTATGTAGATAGGTCCTGCAAGGAAGTTGGCCAGTGCGTCCCGATAGTGCAATGGTCAGCGCGTATGCCTGGTAAGCTGGAGGTCCAGGTTCGAACCCCAATCGGTCACAAATGTTCATCTGCCGTCATTTCTGTATTTCAACGCCCTGTGACAGTGTGGAAGTCTGTCCTTCGATACTTAAGATGAAATTGTTTTTTTAGGCAATACAGGTGATTTGCGATTATTTGTCTTGTCATCAATGTAACAAGGCTTCAATGGCATCCATTCTGTAGTCATTGCTTTGTGATTGTGCTAACCCATGTCATATACATGCAAATCAGATTGTAGCACATATTTAGTCAAATAACAAATGGTGAGTATACAAGTATTTATGAACATCAGAAGCAGGATTGCAGCAAGCTGATCACTCAACCAAGTACAGCATAGAGTACCTGTGTAGTGAGTCATTTCAGCTGCATAGCTGACAGTAATATTTGTCAAGCAATTCACTGCAAAATTAATGTAATACCCACACAATGATCTCTGTAGTCATACTGTTTCATTATTAGCTCATGCATGGAGTACTATGTTCGTTAAATCAGATTACAGAAGCTGATACCAAATAAAGAGAAGCGACGACACCACTACACTATCTTTAGTTACATAGGTATTCAGCGCCAGACTATGTGCGCCACCATTTACGTTACTGTAAGCAGTTTGACAACATAACACCACCACATCCACTGCCAACCTCTACCATTATCATCACACAGTGTTGCTCGCAGTGATTACAAGTTGCTGATGTTTGTCGAAAATAGTGGAAAACACCTCATGAATGTGAAATTCCATTTACATTTCGCCTACAACAGAGAGAATCCTAAATGACAGTAACAGAGACCACGTATTGTCTCGAGTTCTTGCAGTTTCATATTAATGTAGTTCCCAATGGTTTCACACTAACGGGTTCTTTTGGCTATCAGATACTCATATGGGAATTATCAAAGTGTAATTGCTAGAACGTTCAACTTCCTTAATAACACCTCATTTTGGATTGAATATGACTTGGAAAGCAATGTTAATTTGGCGTTTCCATCCGTCTCCTGACGACTTACTGAATGAAGTCAGAAGTGCGCTCACAGTTGTGTTGCCTGCCGCATGAATTCTGTAAAGTGTTGTGGCAGCTGGCAGTCATTGCTGAATACAGACATGTGCAAATATCTTCACTGCTCTAGGGGAACTCATCTTTGTTGCATTTTTTCCATGCCATAATTAGCACAATAGCATAAGGCTCATTCTGCTGAAGAACTTAATGCCTTAAATAAGAATCTTCGAGCTGTAGTAATGCATGAAAGGAAACAGACTGTTGTACAAAAGAATGGAGAGCTCCCTGCTTTTTGCGTTTCTGACAGGTATTTTTTCACTTCATACTAAAACAAAAGCTATGTGAGAAGAGGAAATGACTTAAATGGTTCTGAGAAACTTCAGTTTTTTGTGTTTATTTTCTCACTTCATACTAAAACAAGGGCATTGATATGAGAGGAGAAAATAAATATATGCTTACAACACATAATATTTCCTTGTGTGCCACTCCTGCATGCATGGAAGCTCTGCAGTTAATTTTTGTGTGTTGAATAAATTTTGATATCACCTCACATTGCTTTGCGAGAAGGTTCCTATTTTCTTGGGATTCAAATAGAGAGGACATTTCATCATTGGTTAATATTCTTATGCCAATGACATGGTACCCATTCCAATTGCTCCATGGCACCTGTGAGTAGAGTTGGTTATTATAAGAAAATGCAGGCAGTGGTGTCCACTCACTGCAGTCAGAGCCAAGGTGATTTCTTTCTGTTATGGCGAAGCGCCTGCTGCAGTGTCCATTCTCATCCAACATAAACAAATCGCGGCGGCATTGGGCAGTGCTAATCGCTGCACTTGTTGCGAACCTTGACAACAAGAGCACTCTGTCTCCGATAACAATATTACAGAGTTCATACATCTTACTTAACATAATATGCAGGACATGGGTTGGGTAAAAATTCTGTTTGTAACTTTCGATCGCATTAAAATACTTAACTGTTATATTTGATGCAATATTTGTTGTTGCTTGTCTGTCTAATGTTAATAGTATTGATTCAGATTGTGCACACAGAGTCATTGATTCTACTGAGAGTGACAACTGCTGTCTGTTGAACAAATATACTTTTTGTAACCAAACCACCCACCATCATTACATAAGATTTCATGAAGGCATCGGGGCATTGATTCCCCTATGGTCCTCAGTAGTGTGGTGTGACCCACGATACATTTTCTATATTCGTCCAAAGGTCACTTGCATTTTTAGGTCCACATGGCAATGATGTTATTGTCACCTCTGCCCAAATATTCTCTATTGGATTGAGGTCTGATGATCGTAGAACAAATGGCAACAGCTTTATCGTCTCGTGACCCAGAAACCAATCGTGCACCACTCTGCTCTGATGGATGGGGCTGTGCTCCTGTAAATAAATTGTTATCTCGTTACTCCATATATTTATATTTAAATAACATATTTGTAATATGCACATTGTATTAGTATTTTCCATAGCGTTTAAGAATTCACGCCCTGTCATAGATAAGTGGTCTAGATTCAACAGTCCAATTAGGAATGTGGTTTACCGAGTCTATAATATGATGAGAGTCGTAGTCAGAAATCCACATTAAGACAGACTGGCTGAATCCGATTAGAAAGATCTGGTATCGAACTGAAATTACAGAAATCAGATAATTTGAACATCTGTATTGCAACGATGCTGCGCACATTAAGTCCTTTGATGGAGTAACAGGTAGCAACGCCTATTAAAAAGTGAGGAATATCTCTACTAGCAGCAATGTAATGTAATTATAAACTATATTTATGTGATGCAAATATTGAATAGAACAATACACATCTATTTCAGTGGTGGGAAGTGTCTGACAAATGACTTCCCTATCAATACATGTGCCTGAGAGATGACTTCCCTATCAGTCTCCTGGATAGTTTTGTTTCTTAAATCAACAGTGTATGTTGTTGTACAGCAGCACACGTGATGTAGTTTTGTCAGTTGATTTTCTTACACTGCAACCGAAAGTTGTCTTCAATTGTTGACAACAAATTACAGCGGTAATGGACACCCTTGCAGAAGAATTTGTAGTGCAAAACACACTTTTGGAGCTATCAGATAGAAAACATTATGTTCACACTACTCTTTGCTAGAGTTTACGTTTTTTGATCGGGCTCAGCCTTTCATTTCTTCTTAGGAAGTTAACAATAAAGGCATCATAACTTGTCACCAGTAGCAGTATTGCATAGAAATGCTCAGTGAGCGACCTGACTACGTTCAAGAAGAACTGCAATAAGTCACTCTGTTGATTTTGTTTTGTTACGAATTAGAGCACCAGACTTCTGAACCTTGCCTGCTGAATGCAAATGTCGCATGATGGTTAAATGGTAACCCATCACTTATATGAATAGTCAAGCTTCCTTAATGTGGAAAATCATTCATGCCAGAATAATCTTTGTTGAAACAAGAATACCTTTTCTTGGCGTATTTTTCCCAAAAGCTCGCACTTCAGTCACGGTTCAAATCTTTCGAGCTGCCTCCTCTGCATTCACCCCTCTGTTGTACCAAAAGTAAATACTATGTTGCAGATGTTACACCTTTCTGCACTTGCACTTAACCATTGGTCGTGATTTTCAAGTATGCAAAATCCAATGCTTAACTAAAACTTCAAATAACTAGAACTTCAAATTAGAAAATGACAGTTGCAACATACACTGACAGCATTGCACTGCATTCACCTGGGCGGCGCCCAATGTCAGGTGGTGGTTGGTGTCTGGCCAGTGGTCGGTTGCTAGCCGCTGCAGCGCAAGGAAATGCTGGAGTGTAAAACGTACTGATCCCGACATAGCCACGAACTGTCCTGTGGAATTTTTTCTTGAAGCGTTTGTCATTACTGGTGGGTAGAATGTGAACCGAAATATCTTCCATGTTCAACCAGACAGGTTCGCACAACCCAAGAACACCATGGAAGTGGACAACACTTCCTCCTGACACTTCCGCATCTTACGGTGTTGCCAGATTGTGCAGATGGCCAGACTTAGCGTTGTCAGGGGTGGTTGGTTTTATTGGCCACCTTAAATAAATTACTTTGAATCAGTCTCTGTGGCAGCCAGCCGGCGGTCAGTTTTTATGTCGAAGACTGTGCATTAAACAATTGATTAAGTATAAAATAAATGTAATCTCTTCCGGTAGCAAAGGTTGCCCAAGGGGTTGCTTTATTATAATATTCCCCAAAACGGCTTGGCTATCTAAGAGAACCAATGCTCTTCCAAACTTCATTAAATAAATATGATTACAAGAATTAAAAAGACAAGAAAAATGCGAATTGGTATAGTCTTACAGACTAATTTGTTCAACATATTAACACATTAGGTATATAGAACAAGGAAATATAAAATTTTTCAAATGACTACAGTAAAAGTTTTACATTATAGTCTCATTTACGTTTGTGTGTGATGTTGTATTCAAAACTTTTTTTTGTCATCAATCAGTGGTTGTTCAAATTTCCAGTGTCTCTCATTATTGCAAGTGAACTTCCACAGCACGTATTTGACATACAGAGTATTAAGGTTATCATCAAAACAGTATAGCATATGAAAATAGAAATAATAGTTTAAAAAGCATATACAGAATGTACAAAATTTAATGTCTAAGATCTGGCTACGTGATGCACTATTCAAGCAGTTCAGTTAATTTTACACAAAATTCTGTCATATTGAACTCTAATTCAAATGATATGGTTCATACAAGACATTGTCACGTAATGTAGGCATAAGCATTTCTGAATGTAACACTAAAATTTCCAGTATGTGAGGGCTTCTCACAAAGAATTATATCTCAAATTACAAGTGCATTTACAGATTTATAGTACAAAATGTGTTCTCTTATATACAGTGTGATTCAGGAGGAATGGTACATGCTTTGAGAGGTGATAGTATTAGTGATTCTGAACAAAAAACATCATATGGACATATACCCTATTCTGAATGGTTTCTGAGATAGAACACATTTAATATCACTTTTGTATGTTTTTGTTGAATAACTCTAAAGCCGCATCCTCCAGCGAAAACGTATTGCAGTACAAAATTAAACTATATTAAATTTCCTACAAAAAAGATCCTGTTCATTTTTTCTCTAGAACTAATGGTTTGTGTGAAGAGAGTGCAAGAATGTTAAAAAAACTCACTCAATGCGCATGCGTTGTAGCTTACATAGTTTTTGTAAGCCAATTTGAGGTAGCATATTGAGGTAGCAAGTTGAGATGAACAGTTTGACGTGGGACACTTGTGGTCTGTCAAAAAATAAAACTGCTTTTCAAAATTCATTAGAGCAAGCAGGCAATATCCTGGTTATAAAATACTCAGTCTCAAGGTAATCATTAGTTAGAATATCTTTATCCTTCATGTAGCCTTTTGTATAAGTGTAAGCTCATTGGCAAGTAGTAGTATAATGTAATTAGCTCTTTATGCAACCCCTTCTTCAATCAACAAAACCCTGTGTAACTCGTATCTCCCCAAATCAATAAACTATCATAATTATTTTATGTCAGTGTAAAATCAGTCTTTGATGTCTAATTTAAGACTGTAATTTTCTCTTTGCCCCTTACTGTATCTCATTCTAACTCCTTTGCACAAACTCATTTCATTCAGTCAAGTTCAGCTTAGGGATCTATAATCATCAATTTGATGGTAGCATACTTCATATCATGATGATGTATATAAGATAATAAGCAATAAATCATCATAGTATAATGTCATTATAGTACACATGTATATAAAAGCATAAACATTAAAGCATAGTATTGTCTTTCCACCTCAGTTTCAATCATCATCATTCTTCCACAAGCTCCAGTGAAATAACTGTAACATCAGCAAATCCCAAATAAAAGTGTGTGTGTGTATGTGTATTGTACTGTTGGTGAAAGGTATTCAATATATGTAAGAATTATAAGCAAGAAATGTATGTTGCATAAAATTCAGTGCAGATAAGTATATCAGGACCACAGCTGCAGAAGTATATTCTAGGAACTGTGACCCAGTGTCTTGTAGCAAAATTCTTCTTCATTAATATGCAGATAAGCATAGAATGTGCGTAAATGTAGTATAATTATAGCATGTGTTAATGTAGAAAATTGTATCATCGTAAAGCGTTAGACTGCAAAATCAGCATTTTCAGAAGTAGTGATCATATCACTGAACTCATCACTAACATCATGTGTGTTAGAATAAATGTGCCACCAAGTAAAGTAAGTAGCAATTAGTATTCAATTAGTAAAATAATCATATGCAAACTGATAAAATGTAGCAAATTCTGAAATATTTGTTCTCAAACTTCTGTCAGATAGATCTGTATGTAAAGGAAGGTGTTCAAGAATGTGGTATTGGTAGTGTTTTTGTGAAACAAATGCTGCATTAGCTGGGGGACCTTGCGTTTGCCACTTGCATGATACTCAAAGAGTGTGTACCCCGCAAAGGGTCTGATATTGTGAGTTGTATGATAAAAATGTAGGTAAATGTCAACTGCATTTCAGGTTTCAATCAGATACATATGTTAACTGAAATGATGCAGGTTAAAACAGTTCTTCGTTGAAGGTGTGTAAGTAAAGAGTGAACAAAAAATGTGACATTGGTTGTATTCCTGTGAAGCAAATGTCGCATTGGCTGGTAAACCTTGCGTAAGTCACACGTGTGGTACACAAAGTATGTGTACTCTTCCGAGGGTTTGTTGTTATTGATAATAAGGCTTCTGTTGAGTGACATTTCTTAGTCCAAATAATTTGCGTAGTTTAGGGTATATCAGTCTCTATGCATTTGGGTATGGAATCTCCATGATCTCAAATGGTCCAGTATGTGGTCTTTATCTCTTTGGTGGTGACTTTACATTTTTCATAGCTTTTAGTTAAGCAATATCTCATACTTTGAATTGAGTGACTTTCAGTTTCCTATCATGTTTTCAGTTTATTTCATATGATGCAACTCCATGGTTTTCTTAACAATCTCTTCTCTTTATTTGCAGATAATTCTGTACATGTTGGATAACTAATTACTTCATAAAGTATATTTGCTGGCTTCTTGTTGAAATGTACCTCATATGGTGTAAAAGCTGTGGTAGTGTTCTGTAAGCTATTTAATACCTATTCAAACTGACTTAAGCCTAGTTTACATGACGACATTGGGTTGTGCCACTTGTTGCATGGAATGAGTTGCACGCAAATGGTTTCGTGTATGATTGTAGACACGGCGACACCAGTATACATTTCAGTTTCGTCGTCGTGTGGGTTCCTGAGTTGTGTCTGAAATGAAGGTTTTGGCAGCTGCCCATTGCACGAGTTGTGATGGATTTAAAGCTTGTTACGTGGAATTGCTCTATAAGAAAAAAAATAAGAAACATGTTTCAATTCGTGGCTGTATGAAGAAAAGACGTCACCTAGACAGCCTTGCTGAAATAATTTATAATGAAAGATCCAGGAAGTTATTTTAATTATCTTAGAATTTCACCAGAACTGTTTCCATTTCTTCTAAATAGAGTTAATTACGTGATAAGGAAAAGATACTGTAATACATGAAGCACTGTCGCCAAAACTGAAATTACATATCGCATTGTGTGCATTACAATCGGGAACACTCAGCATGCTAGAAGATGCAATTTTAGTTGGTGATGACGTTTTTTTCATTAATACTAATAATTATTAACATTAACAACAATAATTATTCGAAGCAGGCCGCATTAAGAAGAGAATGGTTTGCAAACTACAGTCTTGAAGCTAGATCTGTACAGTGGCAATATTTCAAAATTCAAACATATGTGAATGGAGAGCACTGCTGTAATGTTTTAAATGGATGAATATTGAATAAAGAATGCAGCTTCTTGATTTGTGTCCCCTTCCCTCCTGTCAACAGTATTCCTTAAAAAAGAGTCGGCCAGCTCGAATGATAGGATTTTCTTAATTCGATTGTATATGTGCTCCTAATTCAATAAATTTTGCCCTGCAGCTAAGATATTGTCAAACCATCTATGTTCTGATCACACATGAAGGTCTCAGGAGCAGCAATATGTTGCTTATTATTGTAATCAGCATCACTTAAATCCTACAAACACCTATGCAAAAGCATAGATATCCAAAATGCGAACATTATTCTCCATTCCCCACTTCACATTTCAGTTTGTCCACACACTATGAATACACGTAACCTCAAAGCTCATGCAGCTAGTGTCGCCAAAGTTGAAACACACTGAAAGTGTTTAGTTTCACCAATGAGTTGGGCAAACGCGTGATGCGCATGCGCAGAGGCTGGTAGCACAGTTGCCTGCATCCTAGTGTCGTCATGTAAACTAAGCTTAATGTAACAGTACCAATTAGTATTATCTTTTGTGCAATGTGTTCTACAAAGTCTTGCCAGTCCATCTTTCAGTCAGATCACTGGATAGTAAATAAACTTATATAAGAATATGTTTTGATCACTAACAAACTGTTTCCATATATTTGATGTAAATTGACTGCTATTATCATATAAGATAGCATGTGGTTTACATACTTTCTGTAAATAATCATTTGTGAAACACTGTATTATCTTTTTGCTTGTAGCTTTCTTCAGGGGGATATAGATTGACAAGTTTGAAAATAAATCTACAACAACAGAAAAATAGGTGTATCTTTCTTTAGTGCAGGGTAGTTGTCCTAATAAACCTATGCCTTCTAATACTGACTTACCTTTTGGAATAGTATCCTGCATATAACATTTGTGCTTGTGATTAGTAACCTTCACTCTCTGGCATCTGTCTCATGTTGGTAAATGTTTTCTAGCTCTCCTACCAATATTGTTGAAATAAATATTCTCCTGAATCTTTTGAACACATTTCATTGTACCACAGTGTGCGAAAGTTTGGTGTGTGTATGTAATCAAATTGTCAGTGTGTTGCTCAGGCCAACAGATCTTCCAGATATCTGACTCCAGACTGCATCTTCGAAATAAAATTCTTTTATAAATCTGGTAATACAGTTTCACTTTATCATGACCTTTCTTTCCTAAAAAACTTTTTACCAACTTCCACTCATTGTCTCAGTTCTCGTTGTGTCTTAACTGTTCACACAAATTTTTACAGTTTCTCTTTCTCCTTTAATTCCCTGAATATACATTATTCTGAAACTTCTGTAGTCCTAAATGTTCTCATTTTCATATTCCCCCGCCTCCACTGGTAATCTAGGTAAAGCATCCACTATGATGTTTTGTTGTTTTGTTTTACATCTACATATACACCTATATTCTGCAAATAGCATGACGCGCATGGCACCATCCAGTTGTACCAATTATTAGGGTTTCTTCCTGTTCCATTCACATATGGAGCACAGGAAGAGTGATTGTTTGAATGCCTCTGTGTATGCAGTAATTATTCTAATCTTATTCTCACAATCCCTATATGAGCGATACATAGGGGGTTGCAGCATATTCCTAGAGTAATCATAAAGCGGATTCTTGAAACTTTAATAGACTTTCTCGGGATGGTTTATGTCTGCCTTGAAGAGTCTGCAAGTTCAGTTCCTTCAATATCTCTGTGACACTCCTCCATGGATAAACAAACCTGTGACCATTCATGCTGCCCTTCTCTGTATACATTCAATATCCTGCATTAGTCCTATCTGGTATGGGTCCCACACACTTGAGCAATATCCTAAAGCCAGTCACATGAGTGATTTGTAAGCAATCTCCTTTGTAGACTGTTGCACTTCTCCAGTATTCTTCCAATAAACCGAAATCTGTCACCTGCTTTACCCATGACTGAACCTATGTGATCATTCCATTTCATATCTCTACAAAGTGTCAAACCAAGCTATGTGTTTGAGTTGGCTGATTAGAACAGTGACTCATAGATATTGTAGCCATTGGAAACTACATTTTTTTCATTTTGTTTGTTTTATTTGTTCACCTTTTATGTACTGGATGATATAATCAAACTGTTGCAAATTAACTGCTGACCTTATAATTCTGCTGTGGTACAATTTGCACTCTTGCATATAACATAACAGTTAGTGTAAACTATTACTTTGTGTTCTACTAGGTAATTCTTGAATTTCTTAAACCCCCAAACGATGGTTAGTAGTTCCTTTTCAGTAACAGTGTAGTTCTTCTCATGTTTCTGTAAACCGCTACTAGCAGAGTGAAGTGAATGGTGTTCTATCCTTCCATTAATTACTCTCTCTTGAAACAAGTGTACACCTAATCCATAATCACTTCCATCAGCCATTAAACAAAATTCCAATGACAAATCGGGTATGTGTAGTATCAAATGCTTCCTGACACTCTTTTAGTCCTTTCCAAGATACTAATTTCCTTTATTAACTCTTGAAGACATGGTGCATTAAGTACTTGTTTTCTGAGGTACTTCCTGTAAAAATAAATGTAAACTGTAGAATCATGTAAGTTCTTTCTTTGTCTTTGGTTTTGGAAATTTTGCAGTGGCCAAAATTTTTTTGTATCAGGCAGAATTCCCTCCTCACTACTCATGTGACCCAGAAAATTTAACTTTTCACACCAAATTTTCATGTTTCTAATTTTAAGGCCATGCCTCCCTGTCTAAACTTTTTTGCAACCTCCCTCAAAATTTCTGTGTGTTCTTCCCAAGTTTTACTAGTAACCAAAATGTCATCTACATAAATGATCAATTTCGAGAGTAAATCACAACCTAACGCAAAGTCTAAAGCACGTATAAATTCTGAAAAAGATATATTTAGGCCAAAAGGTACAACACAGCACTGGAAACTCATCCCACTGTGCAGAAATGCTGTGTATTGCCTAGAGTTGGGTTCTAAAGTAATTTGGTGAAAACCTTATGTCAAGCCAAGACTAGTAAAGTATTTAGTGTCATGGAATTTGTTCAAAAGTTTGCCACAGGTTCTTTCTAAGAATTTATTTAAGTGTCAAGAATCAAGGACTAACCTTACACCTCCATCTCCATCTTTCTTGGAAACAACAACCACTGTGTTGCTATACTGGCGGCTGCTGCTGCTCTCTACTATCCCCCATTTCTGCAATTTCCATGATTCTCTTTCAACTATTTTTCTTTTGCAAATGGGAACATCATGTGGCTTGATGAAAAAGTATCATGTTTTCTCAATCTACATATCATTCTTCCACTTTACTAGGCTTCTTACTAAAGATTTCACAGTAGTACCATAAAAAAAATTATTTAACTCACCTCTTTCTGTAACAATGAAATTATCTGCTGTGTTTATTTGTTCTGAAACTAACTGAAAAGCTTTCACTAACCAATTGGTTATCATAAAACTCATCATTCTCCTCAGCGTAATTCCTATCATCAAAAACTTTAATACCTCTTAATTGATTGCTACAGTTTTCCTTAAATTTAATGTGTAATTTAGTTTCTCCCATATTCCAGATTTTGGTTCTACAAACAGTGACTTCATATTTTCCCAGTGAAAACTATCATTGGCTTTAAGTTCTCAGTCTATCCTTAATAAAATGTGTTCATTCAAATCAATTACCACTAGAGAACCCTTGTCAAATGTAAAATAACCAACTGTGAGTGAAATCAGAGCTTGTCTACTAATCAGTTTACTAAATTTTCCTGTAGCTCCTATAATTCTAATACCAGTGACATGAAATTATTTATAATATTCTGTGTTCTTCAATCTATCTATTAACTTACCAGAAATGCCACAAATAGGACTACCAGTGTCTGCTAAATAAATTCCTTTCCAAGTACCAATAGAAATCTCAGTGTACGGGCTATCAGGTATTTCATGCTAATCAATACTTTCATCTTCTGCTAGTATATCATCTTCAATCTCCTTAAAATTTAGATCAAGATACAACTGTAGTTCACTAGCTGGTGTAGGTTGTAACGCACTCAATGGCGACATACAACTAGACTGTATATCTTCTAAAACTGACAAATCACTCTCATATGTGAGTGTCTGTAGACTATGTTAAAGAATCTGACTATCCGTATCCAAAGTATCACAAGGTGTTTGTGTGTGCTTAAAGTTAGCATCAAAATTAGAATCGGTATCACCAATTGTATTACAATTAACTGCAACAT
Organism: Schistocerca piceifrons; assembly: GCF_021461385.2. Classification (NCBI taxonomy): domain Eukaryota; kingdom Metazoa; phylum Arthropoda; class Insecta; order Orthoptera; family Acrididae; genus Schistocerca; species Schistocerca piceifrons. The sequence goes on from NC_060145.1 coordinate 60,980,456, forward strand.
CATTTGATCTGTTCAGGACTTAAGTATCTTGTTACTAATATGCCTAGTTTATTCATCTTTATAACTACGTCTGGTCAAGATCTCACTGACATCAATGGGGATTTTTTGAATGACTCTCATGTACCTCATCCACTAACATCAAATCCTATAATCTTACTACTTACTTCATCGCTCAATGCTTCTATGAGAATCATATCATTTAATTCATCACAGAGCAATGCATCAGCATCAACATCAACGATATCATCATATATAGTAAAATCATCATCAGAAAAATCAATAGTATCATTAGCATCAATATGAACACCCACTTCCAATTCAAAACTCTGTACAACTAAATCATCATCAGTACCACTTGTGTTTGTACCAGCTGTCATACAGATAGAATCAGTTATCAGATCGTCCTCCTTCTTAGGTGCAAATCATAAACTTTTGCCACATCTACCTCAGAGAAGACTGACACTGCATCATCACACAACAAACTGACTAAACCATACTATCAAAATCATTACATATAGCATCATTACTAAACACACACTGATCATCAAAAAGACTAGTCAACTCATCACCATAAAGTTCAAATTGATTTTCTACCTTTCTATCATATTTGCTCATCTCTTGTAGCATGAAATTCCAAAATTCACTGTATTTACCTGGTAATCAATACTGTGTCTGGTGTGGTATTTGTAATCTGAACTATGTCTACCTCTTCTGGTATTAGCTTGGCTTCTAGCAATTCTGCTCACCCCATGACAGGCTCCCAATGAGGTGATTACCTGTTTTCCTGATTATTATTTTTTATTCTCATTTGATCTATTATCATTTTTCCTCTCACTATCATTACTTTGGTTATTTCTGTGGCAGTTATTAATATTGTCATTATTCTTACTCTGATTGTGGTAGTTATTACCATAACTATTATTTCCTCTATTATTATTATTATTATTATTATTATTATTATTATGCCTATTTCCACTGTTGTCATGGTGTTGAGAGGACCCCCCACCCCATCTTGGAATTAGTTCTCTCTGGGACGATGGCCGTTACTTGACCTGTCATTGTTTTCCCAGGCATGATCTACTTTGTCAACATATTTAAAAAATTCTTCTACCAAATTGTCTGGTCTTTAGATCAGATTCAACTGAACATGGTTATGCAACCACCATTTCAGTGCATCAGTTTGTGTGAGCTCATTTAATAGCTCGTCATTGTGCACTTGTGTCCTAATCAATCTCTCACAAAATTTGCACATCTTCATATTATCTTTGCGATATCTGCTACCATTTGGAAATTCTGTCTTAATTGTGGCCTGTTTACTTTCTGACCAAAATTTGTTCAAAAATAATCTTTCAGAATTTGCAAAAGTCATTTCCGGGTTAACATGCTGTTTAGCCCAGGACAAAGCTTCTCCATCCAGAAAATGCTTTGCTAATTTAATTTGAAGCTGTTCTGGCATACCAAATGTGAAGCTGTCCTTGTGTTGGGAAATAAAATCCAAGGAGTGCAATTTGAAATCTCCCAGGAAAAATTTCAATTTAACATCATTACAATTATTTACAAACATGCTGCTGCTGTTATACGCATGACTAAACATATATGATTTCAAACTGTCTGTTTTGAAGTTGACAGCTTGAAGATTTTGAGCAACAGTATTAACTTCATTGCTAACGAAAGAAATTCGTTCCGTAAAAGGCATTGAATTTAATTTCAATTTTTCCTCAGTTTAATAACTCTCAGTCTCAGCATAGCTTTGCATTGTTTGGAACTCAGATTTTCTCCTACTTAACTCAATCAACCTCTAATTCTGCATCATCTTCTCACTCATTAGTAGTATCTAATTTTTTGTTTACTTCAGCAGTATCCTCTTCAATTGATTTTAGGCTATTATTTAGTTTTTCATACTTTACATCTATTCCTATAAATATTTGGTTCATATTTTTACCATCATTTTTTTTAAAATTATCTTCCATTTTATTACTTTGTTCTGATAATTTACTACCTAGTAGCTGAGGAAACTAGTCAGTTAAAGTAACTGGCAGTCCTATCTGCTGAAAATCTTGAAACGGTGATGATGAACTGCTGGATGTATTTCTGCAATTCTGATCTGGAAAAATTTAAGCTTGGAGTTGATGTGTATAGCCGACATTTAGATCTGGTTGTCACATCTATTTGATCTAAATCACTTTGGCGAAACTGTTTATCAAACAGACCACACATAAACAGTTTTCCTAATAAATCCTTTCAAAATTGTCACATACAGTATTCTCTAACTGACTATATGGTGTGAAAAATGAAGTCACTTCTTACTGTCAAATTGTTTAAACACTGAAACTGGAGAAAGTACTCATCTTACAAAAACTCTCTGCCTCAACTATGGTCCACACTTTTGCACATATACTTCTTGCCAGATGGGCTCATCCACATCCGAATTCAAGCACAGCACTTTTTGCAGCCAATTATTGTGCCTGAAACTTAACACGCAATAGAACACTGTACTCACTTACATGCATCCCAGCTGCTAACAACACATTGAAATGCAACTGCTCATGGTGAAGAAGTCAACATGGTGTGGGATCTGTATAAGATAGATTGCTGATAATAAACACATTTGCAGATTTACAAAAGTTGGAAGCTTATACCACAAGTTCCGTGCCCGCAATAACTATGTAAACCACAAGAATGTAAAAGCAGGCCTCTACCAGCTGAGGTGCAAATATCTCAACAAATTGATTGAACCGAAAAATTCAGAACTGTTCATTAATTTAGAGATGAAATGTTACCAAAAATGTTTGTGAAATTTGCATAACTTGTAGATCTTCATTCTTGATATGTAGCTTTGCTGCAAATACTCCTGAGCTCTTCTGCTGTGTTGCTGTACAAGACTCATTGTACATTGTACATTGTACGAAATAAATTCCAGGTACAGATTTTCCACAAAATTACTTTATTCGCACGCAAGATGGTTGATATAAAAGGTAATTTGATAACATTATGTTGCTGTTTTGATGATGTTGCTGAGATGATGATAACTTTGGACTATAAAAAAACGATGAAAGTAGTCAAAGCATTGAATACAAAGGAATATTTGTAGTGTCAGAATGTTGCTGAAAATTTGATAATGTCAAAAAGTTATTAGTAAGATCATAAGAAAAATTTATATTATTAATGATATTTGAAAATTAAACAATGTTGAACTGCAGACAGGCACGATGAAAAGACTGTTACACATTGAGCTTTTGCTCAAAGCCTTCTTCAGGAAAAAAAAACATGCATTCACACAAGCAAGCACACCTCACACACATGACCACCGTCTCCAGCTGCTCCAACCAGAATGCAACTGAAACACGTCAAACAGGTGCAACAAGCCGGGGATAGGGAGGTGGAGGGGGTGGGTGGCAGGGAAGGGGACAGGCACACAGTTACATTGGCAGAGGGTAGCACATGACAATGAGGGTGAGGGAACGTGAACAAGGAGTTGGTGATAGGACAGAGGAGAAAGGAACTGTTGGGTGGAGGGTATAGGACAGTAAACTGTTTTAGGTTGAGGCTGGAATAATTTCAGGAGCAGAGAACGTATCATAATTGAAACTTCCATTTTCGCAGTTGGGAAAAGCTGGTGTTGGAGGGGAGGATCCAGATGGCCTAGGTTGTGAAGCAGTCACTGAAATCAAACGTGTTATGTTCGGCTAGATGTTGTGCTACACAGGGAGGTCTACCATGCTCTAGGCCACATTCTGGCAGTGGCAGACTACTTCAATATACCATCCAAACGTATTCTTAAACCCATCAACTTCACATAATAGATCATTCCGTACACAGTGTATTTATAGTTAAACTTCAGTCAATCCTAGTTCATACTGTGCTTGATTTGTGAGAAAAAAGGTTTCAGTACTGCAACTTTCCAGGAGGTGTTTTTGAAACTGAGGCTTTCTAAAATGTTATTTTCATGCTTTTCTGGGTATTTTAGAAGTGTGAATACAACATTTATATTACATCACTTGAACCACAGCAAAAATTCTATTGCATCACATCTCAAAATCTGTGATTCTACTTATCCCCCCCCCCCCCCTCCAGAGGTACTATTATGACATACCAGTGCATACCATTACAAATCAAACACTGAGTATATGTTTTTCACTCAAGTATTCCTACAGAAAATGTTACTGTCATTATCTATGTTTTTCTCATATATGTGATCCAAAAATCAGTTTTATTGCTTACATAACATTTATTCCTCACCCATGAACCATGGACCTTGCCGTTGGTGGGGAGGCTTGCGTGCCTCAGCAATACAGATAGCCGTACTGTAGGTGCAACCACAACGGAGGGGTATCTGTTGAGAGGCCAGACAAACATGTGGTTCCTGAAGAGGGGCAGCAGCCTTTTCAGTAGTTGCAGGGGCAACAGTCTGGATGATTGACTGATCTGGCCTTGTAACACTAACCAAAACGGCCTGGCTGTGCTGGTACTGCGAACGGCTGAAAGCAAGGGGAAACTACAGCCGTAATTTTTCCCGAGGGCATGCAGCTTTACTGTATGGTTAAATGATGATGGCGTCCTCATGGATAAAATATTCCGGAGGTAAAATAGTCCCCCATTCGGATCTCCGGGCGGGGACTACTCAGGAGGATGTCGTTATCAGGAGAAAGAAAACTGGCATTCTATGGATTGGAGGGTGGAATGTCAGATCCCTTAATCGGGCAGGTAGGTTAGAACAATGAAAAAGGGAAATGGATAGGTTAAAGTTAGGTATAGTGGGAAATAGTGAAGTTTGGTGGCAGGAGGAGCAAGACTTTTGGTCTGGTGAATACAGGGTTATAAATAAAAAATCAAATAGGGGTAATGCAGCAGTAGGTTTAATAATGAATAAAAAAATAGGAGTGCGGGTAAGCTACTACAAATAGCATAGTGAACGTATTATAGAGGCCAAGATAGACACGAAGCCCACACCTACTACAGTAGTACAAGTTTATATGCCAACTAGCTCTGCAGATGACGAAGAAATTGAAGAAATGTATGATGAGATAAAAGAAATAATTCAGGTAGTGACGGGAGATGAAAATTTAACAGTCATGGGTGACTGGAATTCGACAGTAGGAAAAGGGAGAGAAGGAAACATAGTAGGTGAATATGGATTGGGGCTAAGAAATGGAAGAGGAAGCCGTCTGGTAGAATTTTGCACAGAGCATAAATTAATCATAGCTAACACTTGGTTCAAGAATCATGAAAGAAGGTTCTATACATGGAAGAACCCTGGAGATACTAAAAGGTATCAGATAGATTATATAATGGTAACACAGAGATTTAGGAACCAGGTTTTAAATTGTAAGACAGTTGCAGGGGCAGATGTGGACTCTGACCACAATCTATTGGTTATGAACTGTAGATTAAAACTGAAGAAACTGCAAAAAGGTGGCAATTTAAGGAGATGGGACCTTGATAAACTAACTAAACCAGAGGTTGTAGAGAGTTTCAGGGAGAGCGTAAGGAAACAATTGACAGGAATGGGGGAAAGAAATACAGTAGAAGAAGAATGGGTAGCTCTGAGGGATGAAGTAGTGAAGGCAGCAAATGATCAAGTAGGTAAAAAGACGAGGGCTAGTATAAATCCTTGGGTAACAGAAGAAGTATTGAATTTAATTGATGAAAGGAGAATAAATAAAACTGCAGTAAATGAAGCAGGCAAAAGGGAATACAACGTCTCAGAAATGAGATCGACAGGAAGTGCAAAACTGCTAAGCAGGGATGGCTAGAGGACAAATGTAAGGATGTAGAGGCTTATCTCACTAGGGGTAAGATAGATACTGCCTACAGGAAAATTAAAGAGATCTTTTGAGAAAAGAGAACCACTTGTATGAATATCAAGAGCTCAGATGGAAACCCAGTTCTAAGCAAAGAAGGGAAAGCAGAAAGGTGGCAGGAGTATATAGAGGGCCTCTAAAAGGGTGATGTACTTGAGGACAATATTATGGAAATGGAAGAGGATCTAGATGAAGGTGAAATGGGAGATACAATACTGTGTGAAGGGTTTGACAGAGCACTGAAACACCTGAGTCGAAACAAGGATCCAGGAGTAGACAACATTCCATTAGAACTACTGACGGCCTTGGGAGAGCCAGTCATGACAAAACACTACCATCTGGTGAGCAAGATGTATGAGACAGGCGAAATACCCTCAGACTTCAAAAAGAATATAATAATTCCAATCCCAAAGAAAGCAGGTGTTGACAGATGTGAAAATTACCGAACTATCAGTTTAATAAGTCACAGCTGCAAAATACTAACGCGAATTCTTTACAGACTAATGGAAAAAGTGGTAGAAGCCAACCTCGGTGAAGATCAGTTTGGATTCCGTTGAAATGTTGGAACATGTGAGGCAATACTGACCTTACGCCCTATCTTAGAAGAAAGATAAAGGAAAAGCAACCCTATGTGTTTAGCATTTGTAGACTTAGAGAATGCTTTTGACAATGTTGACTGGACTACTCTCTTTCAAATTGTAAAGGTGGCAGGGGTAAAATACAGGGAGCGAAAGGCTATTTACAATTTGTACAGAAACCAGATGGCAGTTCTAAGAGTCGAGGGGCATGATATGGAAGCAGTGCTTGGGAAGGGAGTGAGAGAGGGTTGTAGCCTCTCCCCGATGTTATTCAATCTGCATATTGAGCAAGCAGTAAAGGAGGCAAAAGAAAAATTCGGAATAGGTATTAAAATCCATGGAGAAGAAATAAAAACGTTGAGGTTCGCCGATGACATTGTAATTCTGTCAGAGACAACAAAGGGCTTGGAAGAGCAGTTGAACAGAATGGACAGTGTCTTGAAAGGAGGATATAAGATGAACATCAACAAAAGCAAAACGTGGATAATGGAATGTAGTCGAATCAAGTCGGGTGACGCTTGGGGAAGTAGATTAGGAAATGACACACTTAAAGTAGTAAAGGATTTTTGCTATTTGGGGAGCAAAATGACAGATGATGGTCGAAGTAGAGAGGATATAAAATGTAGACTGGCAATGGCAAGGAAAGTGATTCCGAAGAAGAGAAATTTGTTAACATCGAGTATAGATTTAAGTGTCAGGAAGTCGTTTCTGAAAGTATTTGTACGGAGCGTAGCAATGTATGGAAGTGAAATGTGGATGATAAATAGTTTGGACAAGAAGAGAATAGAAGCTTTCGAAATGTGGTGCTACAGAAGAATGCTGAAGATTAGATGGGTAGATCACATAATTAATGGGTAGGTATTGAATAGAATTGGGGAGAAGAGGAGCTTGTGGCACAACTTGACTAGAAGAAGGGATCGGTTGGTAGGACATGTTCTGAGACATCAAGGGATCACAAATTTAGTATTGGAGGGCAGCATGGAGGGTAAAAATCGTAGAGGGAGACCAAGAGATGAATACACTAAGCAGATTCAGAAGGGTGTAGGTTGAAGTAAGTACTGTGAGATGAAGAAGCTTGCACAGGATAGAGCAGCATGGAGAGCTGCATCAAACCAGTCTCAGGACTGAAGACCACAACAACAACAACACCAACAACAACATTTATTACATAATATCATGAAGACAACAATTCAAAGTTGTTATCATTTGTGGAACTTTATCTCAATAGGTTTTGTTTATAATCAGATTTCAGTTCTTTCATCATAATTCAAGTGCTGACTGAGTCAACAGTGTACCAAGTCTATCACATCTCCAAAATCACATAAAAGTTTTCCTATAACAACACACACAACATTACCTATTCAAATATCTTTTAACTAACTAGGACAAAATATTTAGTAAATACAATGTGTTAAATGACAAAGCTGACACCAGTCATAAAATGTTAGTTTTGCTTTCAGAGAAAAGATCACATCACTTTAAGTAATTACATAACTATACAATGAATTATTTACAAGTGAAACATCATATGGAAGAGCGATGGTATGGGTAGAAAGAGGTAACAGTGATAGATGTAAAGAGAGAGAAAGAGTATGTAGTACAGAATATGAGGAGGAAACAGTGCTACAACAGCTTGAGCCCTGTGCTCACTAAGCACATAGTATACAACTGGGTGGATATACCTCTGGCGAAATCTTTTTTAATATAATGCAAAGTTGACATATTGCAAAACAAGCAATAATAATTATTATGTATTATGAAAAGGACAGATTGTTACTCTCTATACAAAGGAGATGTTCAGTTGCAGACAGGCACAACAAAGAGACTGCTAAAGTAGTGAGCTTTTGCCCCCAGTGGCCAGAGACAGTGGTCATATGTGTATGAGTTTTGCTTCCATGAATATGTGGGTGTTGTGTAGTTTAGAACAAGGCTTTTGGCCAAAAGTTCACTTGCTTAGGAGTCGTTTTGTTGGGCTACCTGCAACTCAACAACTCCTCTATAAATGAGTAGCAAACTGTCCTTCTCATAATATTGTCATTATTCCATCCTGGATTTTCCACTGTTTGCTAATCTGATAATTTGTAAATTCATCTTTAAATATTTGATTGGTTAAAAAAATATTCAATTCTTTTTCCAGTGAAAACCTTCAACTTTTCAAACAGGGGCCATAAAATACAAGTCAGCATGCTTCATTATATTACAGTTAATTTCCGTGAGTTCAACAATTTCACAATCCCACCACATGTTCTTCCCTCCAGAATCATTTAATGCCATTAGTATTTTTCTCTTAGTTATCAGATCCACAATAAGTACACAATAAAGTCTCAGCTCATTCCCTGATGCAAACAACAGTACTTCATATTTACAACTGAAAGTACTACATTATAAATTAGAATATAGTTCACTAACTTAATCTTCATTATCTTCTGCAAGATTTACTTCATATCAACTTCTAATACATCATCATCTGAAAATGGCCTTAATCATTTCAGTTCTCAAAATACATTGATACTTTACAACAACAATGTCCTCTACAATGAAAAAATAAATAAAAATATTCTGGCCATAGTATATACATTACTTGAATTATAATCATTCTGTATCTGTTCATAGCTTTCCTGACTTCCATCTTGTTGTTGTTGTTGTCGTCTTCAGTCCTGAGACTGGTTTGATGCAGCTCTCCATGCTACTCTATCCTGTGCAAGCTTCTTCATCTCCTGGTACCTACTGCAACCTACATCCTTCTGAATCTGCTTAGTGTATTCATCTCTTGGTCTCCCTCTACGATTTTTACCCTCCACACTGCCCTCCAACGCTAAATTTGTGATCCCTTGATGCCTCAGAACATGTCCTACCAACCGGTCCCTTCTTCTTGTCAAGTTGTGCCACAAACTCCTCTTCTCCCCAATTCTATTCAATACCTCCTCATTAGTTATGTGATCTACCCATCTAATCTTCAGCATTCTTCTGTAGCACCACATTTCGAAAGCTTCTATTCTCTTCTTGTCCAAACTATTTATCGTCCATGTTTCACTTCCATACATGGCTACACTCCATACAAATACTTTCAGAAACGACTTCCTGACACTTAATTCTTTACTCGATGTTAACAAATTTCTCTTCTTCAGAAACGCTTTCCTTGCCATTGCCAGTCTACATTTTATATCCTCTCTACTTCAACTGTCATCAGTTATTTTGCTCCCCAAATAGCAAAAATCCTTTACTACTTTAAGTGTCTCATTTCCTAATCTAATTCCCTCAGCATCACCCGACTTAATTCGACTACATTCCATTTCCTCGTTTTGCTTTTGTTGATGTTCATCTTATATCCTCCTTTCAAGACACTGTCCATTCTGTTCAACTGCTCTTCCAAGTCCTTTGCTGTCTCTGACAGAATTACAATGTCATCGGCGAACCTCAACGTTTTTATTTCTTCTCCATGGACTTTAATACCTACTCCGAATTTTTCTTTTGTTTCATTTACTGCTTGTTCAGTATACAGATTGAATAACATCGGGGACAGGCTACAACCCCGTCTCACTCCCTTCCCAACCACTGCTTCCCTTTCATGCCCCCTAGGCTCTTATAACTGCCATCTGGTTTCTGTACAAATTGTAAATAGCCTTTCACTCCCTGTATTTTACCCCTGCCACCTTTACAATTTGAAAAAGAGTATTCCAGTCAACATTGTCAAAAGCTTTCTCTCAGTCTACAAATGCTAGAAATGTAAGTTTGCCTGTCCTTAATCTATTTTCTAAGATAAGTCGTAGGGTCAGTATTGCCTCACGTGTTCCAACATTTCTGCAGAATCCCAACTGATCTTTGTCGAGGTCGGCTTCTACCACTTTTTCCATTAGTCTGTAAAGAATTCGCGTTAGTATTTTGCAGCTGTGACTTATTAAACTGATAGTTCAGTAATTTTCACATCTGTCAACACCTGCTTTCTTTGGGATTGGAATTATTATATTCTTCTTGAAGTCTGAGGGTATTTCACCTGTCTCATACATCTTGCTCACCAGATGGTAGTGTTTTGTCATGACTGGCTCTCCCAAGGCCGTCAATAGTTCCAATGGAATGTTGTCTACTCCCGGGGCCTTGTTTCGACTCAGGTCTTTCAGTGCTCTGTCAAACTCTTCACGCAGTATCGTATCTCCCATTTCATCTTCATCTACATCCTCTTCCATTTCCATAATATTGTCCTCAAGTACATCGCCCTTGTATAGACCCTCTATATACTCCTGCCACCTTTCTGCTTTCCCTTCTTTGTTTAGAACTGGGTTTCCATCTGCCAAAGGTCTCTTTAATTTTCCTGTAGGCAGTATCTATATTACCCCTAGTGAGATAAGCCTCTACATCCTTACATTTGTCCTCTAACCATCCCTGCTTAACCATTTTGCACTTCCTGTCGATCTCATTTTTGAGACGTTTGTATTCCCTTTTGCCTGCTTCATTTACTGCATTTTTATATTTTCTCCTTTCATCAGTTAAATTCAATATTTCTTCTGTTACCCAAGGATTTCTACTAGCCCTCGTCTTTTTACCTACTTAATCGTCTGCTGCCTTCACTACTTCATCCCTCAGAGCTACCCATTCTTCTTCTACTGTATTTCTTTCCCCCATTCCTGTCAATTGTTCCCTTATGCTCTCCCTGAGACACTGTACAACCTCTGGTTCTTTCAGTTTATCCAGGTCCCATCTCCTTAAATTCCCACCTTATGACATATTTTTCAAATTATATGTGACAAGCAATCTTCTCTCTCTAAAAACAACGTCCTCCTCAAAAACATTCGTGGAATGGGATAAAAAGTAATTTTAACAGGGTGGTACCTCACACTTAATGCAAAATAGTCTTTGATTCAATTTTCTCATAAAATTTCTGTTCCACTGCCAACCAGCAAATAGCAGAAGACCAAGTCAGACATCAAATTTTTTTCAGATGTATCCAAATATATGTGTACATGCATCTATCAAATAGCAAAGAAATTAAATAAAACACTTAATGATATTACTTCCAAAAAGAATTTTCAATTTAGATTCTGTAATAATGTTCCAAATAATCCTAAATTTCATCTACCAATATTTATTTATTACACAAAACATGACAAAGGTAAAAGCACATCTAACGAAAAATTCTTCAGTAATGTTTACCATAAATAAACAGGTAATTGCATATCACAGTACATACTCAGCATAATATTGTATTAACCCAGACCAAATAAGAAGACATAACACAATATAACTAATTACTTTATGCAGATAATATGTTCACATTGTGTTTATTTTATAGTACTAATCATCCTACAACATAGTTCGAATCATAGACAGTTGACAATATAAAAGCAAAAGCATTAGATACTGATTTATGATAACAGTCCTGCTTTTCTGTAGGTTCAGATATTAAATGTTCAGTTTGCATCAGTGGTCTATTCGCAAAGTATATGAGTTCCACTTTTGCATTGTCTGTCAGAGAGAATTTTCTTTAACATCACTATCAGGAGGCTTCTTATGCTTTTTAATTAACACAAACTGTGGTACTTCAATTTTGTGCACTTCCGTATTTGGCTTTACACAGATGCTACGTAACTTTTGAGGATACATTGGCACAGCTTTACCCTCATAAATTACAGTTATTCTTTTTCTCTCAACAACTTTCTGTTTAAAATTATGATTATCGTGGTCAGAATCAATCAAGTGTAAATTATTTACAGTATAAGTATTATTACAATGTTGTTTGGAATTATTCCTACAAAATGTTTGATCAGACACTGAAACTTGTGTGTTCAAATTATAAATTTTCGTGTTGGAACTGGGTGTTGTAAATATTATGTTGCTTTTATCACTACCACTGGTGTGCAGGCTAATGTTTGTAGACTGACAACAAAACTCATTTTGCTGAATCAGCCTCCAGTTAAGCTGTGACTGACTCCAACATTTTAATAGCCTTTCAGGAAAGATGTGCATGTAAAAGTTCCAGACACTGCTGTACACACAGGACATCCTGTGGAGGACATAGAAAATGCTATTCTAATATTAAGAAACAAAAACTCTGCTGGTTGGGATGGAATACCCACCAAAGTTATTAAAGTGGTACACAATAGAATTGCAAACCCACTAGCTCAAATAATAAATCAATGTTTTGAAGAGGGCTGTTTCCCAGAGGTACTGAAATATGCTGAAGTCAAACCACTCTTCAAGAAGAGATCAAGAGAGGTCATGGGAAATTATCATCATATCTCGATTCTCCCAGTCCTGTATAAAATATCTGAAAAACTTGCTGTTGCACAAATTCAAAACTTCATTGCAAAATATTCTGTTATTCTAAACAATCAGTTTGGTTTTCAGCTTGGTAAAGCACCATAGATGCAGTAAACAGTTTAATTGAGAAAATAAGTACATCATTAGACAACAGAAATAAGGTGGCAGGAATTTTCTGTGACCTCACCAAGGTGTTTGATTCTGTAAACCATGCATTGCTTGTTTAATAACTTGAAAACTATGGCATTAGCGGCAGTGCCCTACAATGGATTAAATCCTACTTATCAAACAGAAAGCAAAGAGTTAGCTTCTCCTCAAATGGCGCATATTATTTTTCTGACTGGAAAAAAGTATCTCAGGGTGTTCAACAAGACTCCATATTAAGCCCAGTCCTATTTCTCTTCTATGCTAATGTCTTACCATTAAATATCAGCTCCTCATCAGTTCTGTTTGCAGATGATACGTCTGTCTTAGTTGAAGATCAGGATTCCGAAGAAATTGCCAAATCTGTGATCAGTACCTTCAGTACCTTAGAAACTTGGTTTCAGCTAAATAGGTTGAATCTAAACATATCTAAGGCTCACATGATGCAGTTCAAAACCAAACAGTCAAAATGAGAGCATATTAAGATTGTACACAACAACCAAGATATAGATAAAGTTGACTCATTCAAATTCTTAGGTTTAAATGTAGATAAAAAATTGAGCTGGCAGGCACACATTGAATACCTAGCAAACAAATTGAGCACCTTTGCATTTCCAAAACAAATTGAGCACCTTTGCATTTCCAATGCAAATATTATCAACTGTAACTGACATGGACACACCAAAAGTAGCATATATAGGCTACTTCAAATCCATTATTAGGTATGGTATTGTTTTTTGGGGTAACTCGACAAATATAGTGCGGATACTAAAAAATACAGAAAAAAATCATTCGAAATATGTGCACTGCAAACCACAAAGAACCGTGTCGCCCATTATCTAGAAAACTTAAAATATTAACTCTGCCATCCTTATACATATATGAGATTATTGTATTTTTGTACACCAGACATGACTTACTTGAGGGAAACCATTTTGTCTATTCACATGATACTAGAAACAAAGAAAATTTTATGCTCCCCACCCACCGCCTCTGACTGTATGCCCAGAGACCTCAAGACATGGGAATGAAAATTTGTAATAAATTAAAAGGGAACAAGTTGTTGCAGATGAATTTAGATTCACTTAAAAGAAAGCTATATGAGGTACTGACACTAAAGTGTTATTACTCAGTGGATGTATTCATGCAGGACAAACTTGAAATTTGAGCTGGATACAATGTGTTACATATTCCAAGAAATATCCTTATAATGTTATTATTTAATGTAGTGCTATTATTATTAATGTAAAAATCATTGTAACCATATTGTAAATTTTTGACATGTCTCCTGTACACAAACCAAATGGATTGCAAATGTACGTCATGAGATGAATAAAACACAATTCAGTTCACAGCTCATTTGTAAGTGATAGATTCTGAACAGTTATTAAGATACTAAGTTTGAAACTATCTCATTGCACGTTTCATCTTGTGCATAAGAGACAGATTTCACGATCAATGCAATTAACAACGGTTAAATTCTTTTCAATCTCTTTTATTACAAAGTTGTCTTAAAAAACAGAAAACAATTATATTCTTCATTATCATTAACTATTCATTTGAGTCTTTAATATTTTTTGCATCATTTCATGAACTAGTTTCACATTTACTCTCCATATCCTGTTTTTAATAAAATTATAAATCTTTGCAGTAATGTCATCAAATACTACATTATCAACCTCCTCATTACTGTACTTTTCATCAAATTTGGGTACCAACTGCTCAAAGAATTTATCAGATTATTGTTCTGCAGCACCAGGAATACTTTCACAAAATTCTGCCATTAATTTTTCAAATGATTTATCCTTCCTCCTCAACTGTTACATTTAAGATCCCCATGTCTGACACTGCTTCACTATTCCCTACTATTTCAGTATCATTTATCAGCTTGAAAATGATCATTTTTGTTAATAATACTCCACTTGCACCCAAGATAAAAAAATAAAAAGTAACTTAACTTCAGGTGTTCGCCTGTGCTGCTGTAGCTGTTAGGCCATTTCTTTTACTGTCCAACATAGTTATCATCCTTTGTTTGGAAAGCACCACACTTCGGTTAACAATATTTCTGTTTTCCTTAATTTTCTGTAACATACATATCATTTCAGTGTGCATCTATGGTGTGCTGAAATGTAATGCCTCCAAATTTTTTATGTGAAAACTCTTAAAGCTTTTTGAATAAAACAAATGTTATTAATATTCTACCTCTCCATTCTTCATATCTACATATTTCTCAACATAGTCATCCTGATGATGAACATATTTCTCCCCATGAGAAAACAGTTTGTTGATACTATCACTGTAGAATGTTTGACTTTGTGATGGGAACCATAACCTCCCATCTGCATGCATTTCATCACTATCAAAATGAAGTCCCTGAAGGTGTTCTTTCAGTTCTGGAAACAGATGAAAATCAAGTAGGTAGAAGTGGGGATTGTATCGAGTATGATCGATGGCAGTGCACCCAATGTACTGGATTGTCGCAGATGTCACAGCACTCGTGTGTCATCAGGCATTATCATGCTGAAAGAGAAGATGCCCCTTGTGTGGATGAACTCTTCGAATTCATGCTGTAGTTTTCTGAGGGTCTCACAGTACCTTGCAGAATTTATGGTTGAGCTGGATTTGCCGAGTGCACCACACTTTGAACATCCCAGAACACTGCGAGTATAACTATGCCTACTGATGGAACGGTCTTGAATTTTCTTGTCATTTGTGATCCTCTGTGGTGGAACTCATTGATGCTCACTTGTTGTCAGAGTCAGATTGGTGAACCCTAAACCCAGCTTTTATCAGCTGTCACAATGTTGTTAAGGAACCCATCGCCCTTACACTCAAAACTCAAATTGTTGTCAGACATCTGATCTCCTCTGTTTCATGTCAGGACTGAGCTTTCAAGGCACCCTCGGTGCTCAAAGTTTTCTGTACTGCAGTACTGCGTTGGAGAGCTGTTTGTGTGTTATCCATCAATTTTCTCTGATGAGTTCATCAACTCAGTTCTAATGATTCTCATCGATTGTTGTAAGCAGTCATCCACTCTGAGCTCTGTCGCACACTGAGGTCAACAGCACTATTTCCTTCATTACGAGCGTGAACTTCCCAATGTCACATATTACTGATGTCGATACAATCGTCACTGTACAAAGCTTTCATTCTTCTTTGAATTTCAATTGGAGACACGTTTTCTACATTTAGAAGCTCAATTGCAGCATACCCTGTCTCCCTCATCAACAAAGTTACGTTACACACCGGGTATGTTATGTGCTACGATTCGGAGCCCTCTTGCTGCAGATTGTTGCAACGTGCATCAGCAAAGCGGGAAAGTTGACTGAATAATATGCATGACATGTAATACCTCAACTGATATTGAGAATGGAATAAAAAAAAATCTGAGACATTACTTTTCAGCATGTCTTCATATGTTTATTTCTATCTCAGACAGAGAGACACAAAGTTTTAACCCATCCCTTGTTCTGTTGATTCACAAACAACTGACTTTGAAGGCATTTATATAATAAATATGTATTAACATGAGTAAGTGTTGGCGGAATAATCAAAATTTATCATTTCTACTTAACTTTGTACTCTTCGAAATTATTGTTTGGCTGTTTTTGTATATTGTCGATGTAGCAGTTCAACCTGCTTTTGTTTGTTCGTTTGTTGATTGTCCTCGGTGTCGACTTGCGTTGCTGCACTGGCTGAAAAATTGGGGGTGGAAGTGCAGTACTGACCACTGCAAATGGATTCCGTCGCTGACTACTGCAAATTATGTAGCCGACAGGTGCACAGTTGTGTTTCATAGTACTTTAATTTCACTGTTCACAACCCCCCAATAATAGAGAATTATATGGCCAGTGCACTATTGTTTAACTTTTAATAAGCCTCAGTATTAGTTAGCAGGCAAAACTCCACATACTGCTACAATAGTTTCTTGTTGAACATCTACGAGCAGTAAAACCTAACCACAAAGTTCACAGTTCTTGAAGAATAATCAGGTACATATGGAGCAGACACTATCACTGTTCTTACACACGGCCTAATTGTTTAACACTTATTTCACAGTTAAATGAAAGCATTGTTGTTGTAATAACCAGCACAGGTTTCTAATTACTGTTCATAGCTAAAATTTACGTGTTTAATTTAATTTTTATTAGACTTACGTTTCAGGGCCAACCTTTCTCTTTCATGAAAATACAGAGTAAAACTTATGTGTGTTAATGGTAATTAGTTAAAGGTAACAAAATGAATTTTAAGGAGGCAGATGGCAAAACGAGAGGGGAATTAAAATTATCTAAGGTTCCTTCATCACATCGATTTTCCTTCCTGTGGGCTGTAGTTCGGTGATTATTTGTAGATATATGTGTTGAAATAATAATATGATTCAGATTTTTTTTTCACATCAACTTTTTAATTTTTTTCACATCAACTTTTTAATGAACATCAAACTTGTTTTAACACCACTTAATCCACACATCATCTCAGTTTTGCAAAACAGTTGCTCCATAACAGCTTCCTCCATGACAGACAGACTGGCAAAGAGATTAATACAGACTAAACGTTCTGGCTCCATAGAGCAACCAAGACAGAGAGACTCACTGCATCACCACCCAGCAGACTGATTCCAACTTTCTCCATCACTGCACAACAGACTCCAACTACTTGTTGACAACTACAAAGAAACATAAAAAGTTTACTTAAAAAGATATACACGTAAAGCCAATGTAAGAAATGTTTCTTAACCAAAGATATGCAGTCAATTAATATGTCATAAACAGAACCAAAAGAATTTTATCTCTTTGAATAATTTGGGAAATCAATAATTATGATTATAATACTGAATTTAAATATTCTTAAATTTAGATTATAGTGCACTGACTATTTTGATACTTCACTAAAAAAGGGATTTGTTGCGCAGTTCCATTACGCCGTTCGTGGAACTGAGTATTCTGCGGTCCTCCTCAGCACTCCGTATGGTGTTGGTAGCTCCATGCAGGACTTGCTGTGATGCGGTGATGTCTGCTTACGAACTCCCTCTGTTACACGTCACCCAAGGGTTAGCTCGAACAAATAAATACACAACAAATATTTAAGCATATACAAGATACCATCTACATATACTGTAAATAACAACTTTTTATCACATGTACTCACTGTAGAAATTATGTATAACAGAAGTAACTGTGCACATGCTTCCTTATTTATGATTGACAAGGCTAGAGAAAATTTCTCACTTCTGATGCTTGTGGGAAAATTCCTGAATTTAATTCAGCCATATTCTATACCCTGACAGGTAACTGAATTAAGTATGTAATAATTAAACACCAAATAAGTTAAAAGTTGTTGTATGGGATAGAAGGAGTTCCCCAGAAGGGACTCCATAACAGACCTGAAGTTTAGGTGGGTGACAGCAGCAATTAAGTCTGCAAATCAAAGGCACTACTGCCGCAGACTGCCTGTCAGTAGGACGACTCTTTAGGTTCAAACTTTGACATTGGTTCTGTCTCCTCGTTTGTTTGCAAGTTTCATGGAGTGAGTGGAAAGTCAGGATGTTTACTGCCACCATTTTACATTATAGAGGTACCAAAAGCTCTATTCGACAAAGGGCACAAAAAGTGTTTTGTACAAGGCAGTGTAAATTATCATGGTACACTATTGTGCTATGTGGCCATGTATGAACGTAACACAAATATCATAATATGCCATTTCATACTCCTGATGCTAGTTCTTTTAGGAGAAAATACTTTCTTAGTAAGTATCCAGAGAATGCGGCAATTTATACGGTGATGTAGTATAACTGTTGATAATTTTTTTCTTTTTACATATCTTGTAACTGTGTAGACGTATTGTTATTTCACGTTTTGGGTTTTACACTTATCAAAGGAAAATATCACTCAGATGGCAAATGCTATAGTGACTAGGGGCACCAGTCACAACCCTCACGACAGTTATGATATGTGGTTCAATGTAGGTGATGCTCACGCGCTCTGTAGCAGCCGTGTGGGAACATTAATTATAAACTCAGATTGCCAGGAGGTGCACCAAGAGCTACAGAGCACCAGGTACCTCGCCAGTCATTAACAAGAGGTCTATAAACTGTGCCTTCATCTGGTCACGAATGACTAGAGGTTAGCACATCTCTTCCTGAAATGTGACTATTTAAGTCAACCCAAGCACCACTGTGAATAGTTCCCTTCAGGGAGAGCTGGCCGAGTCATGCATCGACTACTTGCAGTGCATCACTTAAACCCTTGTCGACGTCCCGTCAGAGAAGACTGTGTCAAGCCAAGAAATTGGGCATCGCAGCAGGCAATAGTTTCTGGGGTGCCAATTTCTTCTAATTTAAAGGGTGTATACAACCCGGGAGATCCGTGAAAAACCTGGGAATTTTTTAGAATTCTAGGATTTTTCATTGTTCTAGTTTTCAGTTAAATTTTTGTAATTTTGAGAGGTAAGAACCAATAATCCAACAAAGGATATTAATGTATCCCACATCTGCAGAGTAACACTGCAGCAACAAAACATGAATGAGAGGAAAAAAATAAAATAAAACTTAAGTCGCAAAGGAAATGCGCCATATACAACAACAAAAAACACAGTGTTTATACAAGCGTCTGCCAACAGCAAAATGTGTTGAAGGCTTTAGGAAGACTATGCAGTGCTTCCTAACAACAAATTGCCTCCAATGAGCGTGACGTGACAGATCTTTACATTAGATTCTTTTGAGCAGTTGTGGGCTTCTGGCTACAGATGGGTGGATGGGCGCTTCTATCTAGTATTGCCCCAGTTCGGAAATATTGTAGATCCGGGGCTGATGCACAGAGCAGTCTGAGTTGTAGTGCGGAGGTGGATAGTCTCCACGTGACCTGTGTTTATGTTTAGTGATTTTGCTGTTTCCTCTTCATTTATTGCTCTCACATTAAATGAAAAGAAAACGGATTTCTGTGGCCGGGAGCTATCAAATGAATTAAAATACGTTCGCATAATTATGCCCTAAATCGCTCCAGGCAAATGCCGGGATGGTTCCTTTGAAAGGGCACAGCCGACTTCCTTCCCCGCCCTTCCCTAATCCGATGAGACCGATGGCCTCGCTGTTTGGTCTTTTCCCTCCAACACTCCAACTCCGCATAATTACGGAAGGCTTAAATATGTTATTAGTTTCAGGTTTTATTTCAACCTTTTTGACAGTCAAGCGTTAATCGCCTTGCAAAACAATGAAGTTATTTTTGTCGGTTTGCTAAAGAGATTTGTCTTTTTTTGGTATTTATTTATTTATTTATCCATCCATATTTAAGCATTTACATGCAATTGATGTCGTCATGAGTAATGTACAATTTACATATTAAGAAATATAACTATTGTGAGGTATCACACAAAGCTAAAGTATACATTTTAAAAGAACATACATAATAAAGGAATACATTTGATACATAAAGATATCCCACATAACTAAAGTGTGCATTTTAAAGAATGTGCATAATAAAAGAATACATTTCGTACATAAGGATTTCTCCACATGTTTAACAGTTAAATGTGAAAAAGCTTAGGAAGAGGTACAGAGTTGCAAGTTGTTTCATAAGTCAGGTCTATTTTGAAGATTTTTCAAATTCTTTAACACTGTAAAAAGCATTTTTTAGTCTTACTTTTAAATATGTTAAGAGAGACACAATGTGCCTGCACAGATAATGTGTTGAAAAGCCTTAGTCCCATGTATTCATAACTGTCTTGTGTTTTCTTGAGTCGAGTTGTTGGTATGTTTATCTTAAATGTTTGATGAGTGTTATGATTATGAACGGACTGCCTAACGTTGTAACTGTTAGAGTTTTCTTTTATGTACAAAAGGCAGCTGTGTATAAAAAGAGAAGGGAGTGTCATTATCTGTAATTCTTTGAAGTATGACCTACATGATATGTTATTTTTGGTAATCCCAGAGATGCTCCTGATGGCTTTCTTCTGCCAAATAAATATTTTCCTGGGCCATGGAGAATTACCCCATAGAAGAATACCATAGCTGATATGGCAATGAAAGAATGCATAATAGGAGTTAATCAGCAGGCTTTCAGAAACACAGGTGCATAATTTTTTCATAGATAGATAACTCGCAAAAGCTTTCGAGATATGCTATCTATGTGACTCTGCCAGGTTAATTTCATATCTAAGTATATGCCAAGAAGTTTGGTAGAAGTGTACTCAATATCAGCATTGGATAACTGAAGGATATATTTACAGTTTTTTCATAATTAATAGCTAACTCATTGGCTTCGAACCACATATTGGATAATCTGAGAAAACCTTTACTTTGGTCCTTCAGTTTATTTATGTCCTACGCTGAATTGATGAAAGTTGTATCATCTGCGTAAAGCACAGATTTGCATGGCATATTGCAGGGCAGGTCATTTATAAATATTATAAACAGTAATGGCCCAAGCACTGATCCTTGGGGAACACCTCTAGTGACATTCAGTAACTGTGACTTTTGACCGTTGTAGCTTACAGTTTGCTTTCTGTTACTGAGATATGATTTAATGAGTGACAGTTCTAGATCCCTAATGCCATAACACCATAGTTTTTCCAGCAGTATTGTGTTGTTTACAGAATCAAATGCTTTGCTTAAGTCCACTAGTGTGGCTTCAGCAGATAATTTGGATTCAAAAGAAGATTGCACAATAGAAACAGCATTTTCAACAGCATTAATTGTTGATAACTTGGCCCTAAAACCATATTGAGACTTAATCAGTGTATTGTTTTTTGACACATGCATGTTAATTTGCTTTTGTATACAATATTTGATTATTTTTAAAAAAATAGGTATCAGACAAATTGGACGATAATTATTAGTGCAGGATTTATCACCCTTTTTGTGTAATGGAATTACTACTGTCTTCTTTAGACATTCTGGAAAAATACCACTGTCAAATATCTAGTTTATGAGTGTGCAGAAAGGGAATGATATCAAGTCGATTATTTTTTTAATCACAAAATTTGAGAGGCCATAAATATCTTCTGATCTGGAGTCACTTAACTTTGCCACTGATTTAATTACATCACTTATTTCCACATGTCCCCAATTACAGGTTGGCACGGTATCAGCAAAGTTTTGTAAAACTTGGTTTATATAAGTAGACTGTGAATTTGATTTCGAACTCTTCTTATGAGGAGATGAGGGATTAGAGTTTGCTACATTGATAAAAAAAAAAAGTGGTTAAATTCGTCTGGGGTGACATTAACATCAGTTGTAACTTTTACACTATGACTACCTGTGCCTAATTCTGCTTTAATGACCCTCCACGCAGCCTTACACTTATTATTGGAGTTTTTGATGAAGTTGTCATTTGCTCTACATTTTGCTAATCTTATTTGTGATCTATAGTGTCTTTTGAGGCTAACATACATTGCATTGTGAACACTATTATTTTTTACCTTATCATAGCATATCAAAACCACTAATCTTAGATTCTGTAAATATGGTGTGAACTACCTATTTGGAGTAGTTCGACCATAGTTTCTTGCCATAGTTTTGTTTCATTTCGTAACCATTGGACAGGAGGTATTGAAAATTTCAGATAGAGTACTAACAAACCTGCTACAAGCCTCCTCAACATTGTTGGAAGCATATATTATATTATTCCAGTTTAGTACCTTCAGCTTATCCCTGAAGCTATTTATGCTTTTATCATTTAATAACCTGACATACTGGGTTGGTTCATGGTGTGGGTTCCTGTAGTCATGTCCTAGTTCATGAACCACGGGCAACATATGAGTGGCCAAGTAAGTGGTCCCGACAGTCGGGATACCAGTTACTTTGGAATAAGGCTGGGCATCTCGGACATATTCTGAGTCGTGGTCACCTTTGTGCTCAAACGGTAAAGACTACCAAATCCACCGGTTAATCCCTCAACCGTTAGGGGTAAAACTCAATGGGACTCGGGGCAAGTAAGGCTAGCAACCGGCTTCCCTGGTACTTTAAATATGATGCTGGCAACAATCAGAGCAAAATGCCTTGGACCTTTGGAGGTGACAGAGTCCCACCTCTAACTGACAAACTGGGGACTCCTAAGATACGACTTGGCAGACAAATGGTAATGAGATGGGGAGCTATTAATATCAATGGGGGCTACTCTGGAAGAAGGTAGAGCTGGCAGAGGCTGCAAGTAAGATGGGGCGGGACGTTTTAGCTGTTAGTGACATTCGGGTAAGGGGTGAGAAAGAAGAGGAAGTGGGAGAATACAAGGTCTACCTATCAGGAGTCAAAGCAGGAATAGCACAATGGAGTGTATGGCTTTACATCAGGAAAGAAATGGAACCCAGCATAGTTGCAATAATGTATGTAAATGAACGACTGATGTGGATAGATTTGACAGTGCGTATCAAGAAAATTAGGATTGTGTCAGTATATTCGCATTGTGAAGGGACAGATCAAGATAAGATGGATAGTTTTTATGAGGCAATCAGTGATGTAGTTGTTAGAGTAAAGGACAAGGACAGTGTTCTGCTCATGGGTGATTTGAATGCCAGGATTTGAAATCGAACAGAAGGGTATGAAAAGGTTGTGGGTAAATTTGGAGAGGATATGGAGGCCAACAGGAACGGGAAACAACTCTTGGATTTCTGTGCCAGTATGGGCTTAGTAATCACAAACTCCTTTTTTAAACATAAGAACATTCACCAGTATATTTCGGAAGGCAGGGGAACCAAGGCTGTGAGGGACACACGTGTATTCAGGGGATTCTTTGATGACACTGATCATTATTTAATTTGCAGTGAAATTGGGATTGTGAGGCCGAAAGTGCAGGAGGTCAGGTCCATATGTAGGAGGATAAGAGTGGAGAAACTTCAGGGTAAGGAAATCAGCCACAAGTACATAACAGTGATCTCAGAAAGGTACCAGTTAGTTGACTGTAGTCAATTACAGTCATTGGAAAAGGAATGGACAAGGTGCAGGGACACAGTACTAGAAGTGGCTAAAGAATGTCTTGGAACAGTAGTGTGTAAAGGTAGGATGAAGCAAACAGCTTGGTGGAATGACACAGTCAAGGCAGCCTGTAAAAGGAAAAAGAAGGCTTATCAAAAATGGCTACATACTAGAACTCAGGTAGACGGAGAAAGTTATGTTGAAGAAAGAAACAAAGCCAAACAGATAATTGCAGCATCCAAGAAGAAATCATGGGAAGACTTTGGCAACAGGTTGGAAACTTTGGGTCAAGCTGCTGGAAAATGATTCTGGAGTCTAATTAGTAGTCTTCAAAACGGAGGTAAGAAGGAAATGACAAGTATTTTGGACAGGTCAGGAAAACTGCTGGTGAATCCTGTGGATTCCTTGGGCAGATGGAGGGAATATTTTGAAGAGTTGCTCAATGTAGGTGAAAATACGATCAGTAATGTTTCAGATTTCGAGGTAGAATGGGATAGGAATGATGATGGAAATAGGATCACATTTGAGGAAGTGGAGAAAATGGTCAGTAGATTGCAGTGCAATAAAAGCAGCTGGGGTGGATGAAATTAAGTCGGAACTCATCAAATACAGTGGAATGTCAGGTCTTAAATGGCTACACAGGATAACTGAAATGGCCTGGGAGTCGGGACAGGTTCCATCAGACTGGACAAAAGCAGTAATCACACCAATCTTTAAACATGGAAACAGAAAAGATTGTAACTACAGAGGTATCTCTTTAATCAGCGTTGTGGGTAAAATCTTCTCAGGTATTGTTGAAAGGAAAGTGCGAGTATTAGTTGAAGACCAATTGGATGAAAATCAGTGTGAGTTTAGGCCTCTTAGAGGTTGTCAGGACCAGATCTTTAGCTTATGGCAAATAATGGAGAAGTGTTACGAGTGGAACAGGGAATTGTATCTATGCTTTATAGATCTAGAAAAGGCATATGACCGGGTTCCTAGGAGGAAGTTATTGTCTGTTCTACGAGATTATGGAATAGGAGGCAAACTTTTGCAAGCAATTAAAGGTCTTTACATGGATAGTCAGGCAGCAGTTAGAGTTGACGGTAAATTGAGTTCATGGTTCATGGTTCAGAGTAGTTTCGAGGGTAAGACAAGGCTGAAACCTGTCTCCACTGTTGTTCATATTATTTATGGATCATATGTTGAAAACCATAGACTGGCTGGGTGAGATTAAGATATGTGAACACAAAATAAGCAGTCTTGCATATGCGGATGACTTAGTTGGGATGGCAGATTCGATTGAAAGTTTGCAAAGTAATATTTCAGAGCTAGATCAGAAATGTAAGGACTATGGTATGAAGATTAGCATCTCCAAAACGAAAGTAATGTCAGTGGGAAAGAGATATAAACGGATTGAGTGCCAAATAGGAGGAACAAAGTTAGAACAGGTGGACGGTTTCAAGTACTTAGGATGCATATTCTCACAGGATGGCAACACAGTGAAAGAACTGGAAGTGAGTTGTAGCAAAGCTAATGCAGTGAGTGCTCAGCTACGATCTACTCTCTTCTGCAAGAAGGAAGTCAGTACCAAGACTAAGTTATCTGTGCACCGTTCAATCTTTCGACCAACTTTTTTGTATGGGAGCGAAAGCTGGGTGGATTCAGGTTACCTTATCAACAAGGTTTGAGGTTACGGATAGGAAAGTAGCTAGGATGATTGCAGGTACTAGTAGATGGGAACAATGGCAGGAGGGTGTCCACAAAGAGCAAATCAAAGAAAAACTGGGAATGAACTGTATAAATGTAGCAGTCAGGGCAAACAGGCTTAGATGATGGGGTCATGTTACACGCACGGGAGAAGCAAGATTACCCAAGAAACTCATGTGTTCAGCAGTAGAGGGTAGGAGGAGTCGGGGCAGACCAAGGAGAAGGTACCAGGATTCGGTTAAGAATGATTTTGAAGTAATAGGCTTAACATCAGAAGAGGCACCGATGTTAGCACTGAATAGGGGATCATGGAGGAATTTTATTAGGGGGACTATGCTCTAGACTGAACGCTGAAAGGCATAATCAGTCTTAAATGATGATGATGATGATGATGGTGGTGACTGGGTTGGTTCACAATCCCCCATTGTTTCATTAATTGTTAGTTTTACCCATATACCTTTGTGATCTGTCAGATGGTCGAGATTAAGGAGTCCCAATTCAAAATCATCTTTATGTATATTTATGATAAAATTGTCGAGACAAGAAAGTTGTCTTGTAGGACTATAATTTGCACAAAAGAGATTATGGGATCTTAGCATGTTAAGCAAATTAGTATTTTGTGTGTTTTTTTCCTTACATCAAAATTTAAATCTCCTAAAATTACTGTCTTGTGTTTGGTATATTTTTCTGTACAGTGAATAAGTTTATCTAAACACACTACAAGTTGATCGGCATCACTATCAGGAGAATGGTATATTGAAATAACTGTGAGTTTTAATGTTGGTAGTAGCATGACAGCCACTTCAAGAATGCCGTTAACACATATGTCCCTAACATCAAGCGCAGTATATCTTAACACTAGGTTGTCACTTATATATATATTGAGGAACCCCATAACCTTCATTGGGTCTGCAGTAACTTGTAATCAAATTAAAACATGGTGGTACATACAGTTTTATCTCTTCTTCTCTTAACCACTGTTCATTAATACATAATACTATTCTATTGTTTCCATTCAATACAACACCAAGTTCATCAGCTTTATATTTCAGAGATCTAATATTTATGTGCATGAATAATATTGATTTTTCACAGCAAGAGGGAAGATGCGTGGTGTCTTGGGCCCAATTGTGTGCACACGTGGTGGTTTGCCTTTCACTGGTCCTCATGTTTGATGTCGTGATGGTGTTATGTTTCGGTAGTGGCTGGACTTCCTTGTGGCAGGCCATAAAAAATCATTACCTCTCTGTGGTATTTTTTTGGTTCTGTTTGAGGCTCAGGTGGCAGACTTTTTTATTTTGCTTCCTGCGTAATTTATCTGGCATGGGGGATTTGATATAGGCCTACTTGATAACACATTAGTGTGGGATGGATGATTTGATGCACTAGATAACACTTCACTATGGGATGGAGATGATACAATACTTACTGAGGTTCCTGTCTTCTTATCTGCTAATGGAGGTGACATTTTTGTTGTCTGTTTCTCAACATTCTTGTTTGTTTCATATGTTACATAGTTTATGTGGGCAGGCTTAGTGGAGGCACTTGATAACACTTTGGCGTAGGATGGAAGTGGTGATACAATACTCACTGTGGTTTCCTTCCTCTTACCTACCAGTGACTGCAGTGGAACTGCTACAGTTGTTGTTGACACCATTTCTGCTTCTGTTGCTTGTGCTGCTGCTGTTATTGGTCTTGTTGCTTGAGCTGGTTCAGATGTTGCTGGTTTTGCTGGTGCTGCAGTTGTTACTGAATTACACTGTTTGTATTTGTTTATTTGCTTCCTTAATTTCGGCGTTCACACATGAAGCAGATATGAGGTCATGCCTATGTGGTATACCAATAAGTTACTTTTTAGTTCTCTATCGAACTGAGGGCACTTTTCAGACTGATAATAGTGTTAGCTAACTCGTTACAATACACGTCGTTTGCTCCTCCAATTAATACAACATGACGATTTTTGTTGTCTTGTTTGTCCAGTAAAACGTCCCTAATAATTTCCCGCATTGGTCCTCCTGGTTTCACATGACTGCATACTTTCAGATCGTAATGGTTTCGTAGTACTTCCGCCAGTCCGCGTCTGTGGTTATCTGAGTAGATATTTAACTCAGTGAGATTTCCTGAAGATTTCTTATTTATTCTTGGAGACAAATACTTCACTTGGGCACAGATTTTCGCTTCGCTGGTATGCATTTTCTGTCAATTCATCGATCTTAGCGTGTTTTCTATGTGAGGCCTGAGCAGTCAATTTATTTGAAACGAAGTGTTTAAGTTCACACTGTTGGCTAGTTTCAACTGTTCGCTGCATTTCAAGTGCACGTTTTCCACCTTCTACCTCGTGTGGCATTATGCCATAATAAAGAACCAAACATGAGATAAGTCAAGAAAATTTACATCCGTGCACTTTAAGCCGACTCATGCATTTCAGAATGGTTCACGAAAGTAAGATGCTCTTGAATTATCCTGTGATGTCTTTTTTTCTTTTATGACATAATGCAATATCTTTTAATTTGTTACACTACGAACATACAGGCTTCCAGCGTCATCGTAGCTGCGCAAGCGCAGTGACGCCTGTTATCTGGGCGCCCTGTGGCAATGCTGAGACGAACCAATTTCTAACAGGTCACAGGAAAATATTGCAAATGGTGGTTTGAAAAGCGTTACTTTCAAAGTAAATTTCCTTTTACGCAAGATGAACTACGTGCGAAAATGTAATATTAATTTCTTAAATCACAGAGCGTTTGACTCTCATTTAAAAATCAACTCTTTGAGGACGACCATCTAGAAGAATTTCGCTCCCAGAAGATCAGACATTTACGTCGTTATTAAAAATTTTACAGGCACATTTGTGTGATGAATCTTAAAGTGTAACACGCGCAAGAAAAATCGACACTATATGTGCAAGCTTAGCTTCTCTTGCAGCTTATTAATGTTAGAGACCAATCTTACATGTGAAAGCTTTTCGTTTCTTGTAGCAGCACTATGTGTATTAATTCAAACCATTAACTTTTCTTATTTGTGTGTTCACGCTACTTATGAGTGATCATGCTATTGGCTGGCTACACACATCTCCTATGCTGTCATCAGCTGGTGCGATCACGTTACATGAGCTATAACTGGCTTTCAAAAGCGTGTCGCAATCTCGATTTCAATGCTTCGGAAAGTAACATGCGGTGTTTGGTGGTATTAGAATATATACATTTGTAACACAAAAATATGCAGTGCACATGTTGCTGCACATCAAAGATCTTTCCAAAATGTGTTTTTTTTCCCCCTGAGTTTCGTTTTCTTGGAAATTCTATGTTGGTGTATAAAACCATAAACATTCAAAGGATTGATAAGTTTTACACTGCCGAGGAAAAGTATACTGTCATTTAACACGGAAAAACTGTATTTTCACCCGGAAGAAAATGTATGTATTTTCAACCGGTAAATCCGGGAATTTTTTTTCCTTGTCCATGTATACACCCTGGATTTAGTTCTGGCTTCCAGGAGTTACTTGGATTCTATACGTCAGAATTGTATTTAGTTGGAACCACTGAAAATGCAGATTTAATTTCTGGTTATCACTATTGTAACATCTACCGAAGCTCTCCTCAATTCGTAACAAAATGTAGGATTTTTCAGCAAAGAGAGCAGTATGACTGAAAATTCTGTCAAGGCACAATGTCATAGATCCTAGTTGCCCACACAGCTTCAGTCACGGAATTCTCGCTGTAGTCTCCCAACTGCAGTTCAGTTAATATCGTAAAAGACCAGCATCATCACATTTAACCTGCATAGCCAGTCTACAAGTCCTAGATAAGGGTTCGGTTTGCAGGATGCCTCACATCATGTATGAGACGTATTAGTGCAAAACACCATTGCGAGATTCTCACAAGGTAACCTTCCCATCGCACCCCCCCTCAGATTTAGTTATAAGTTGGCACAGTGGATAGGCCTTGAAAAACTGAACACAGATCAATAGGGAAAACAGGAAGAAGTTGTGTGGAACTATGAAAAAATAAGCAAAATATATAAACTGAGTAGTCCATGAGCAAGATAGGCAATATCAAGGATAGTGTAACCATAGGAGCGCCGTGGTCCCGTGGTTAGCGTGACCAGCTGTGCAACGAGAGGTCCTTGGTTCAGATCTTCCCTCGAGTGAAAAATTTACTTCTTTCATTTTCGCAAAGTTATGATCTGTCCGTTCGTTCATTGACGTCTCTGTTTACTGTAATAAGTTTAGTGTCTGTGTTTTGCGACCGCACCGCAAAACCGTGCGATTAGTAGACGAAAGGATGTGCCTCTCCTATGGGAACCAAAAACATTTGATTGCATGGTCATAGGTCAACCAATTCCTCCACAGGAAAACGCGTCTGATATATTCTATACGACACTGGTGACAGCATGTGTGTCACATGACAGGAATATGTTGTCAACCCACCTAACTTGTACACTTGGCGAATGGGTAAAAAGATTCTTCTACCTTGCCCGATTTATGTTTTCTTGTGGATGTGATAATCACTCCCAAAAAAGTGATGAAAACATAAGAGTTTGTCACATAAACTGAAAATAAAAAATTAAAATTTTCACTCGAGGGAAGACTTGAACCGAGGACCTCTCGTTCCACAGCTGCTCACGCTAACCACAGGACCACGGCGCTCCTGAGCGCATTATCCTTGATGTTGCATATCTTGCACATGGACCACTCAGTTTGTATATTTTGCTTATTTTTTCATAGTTCCACACAACTTCTTCCTGTTGTCTTGATTGATCTGTGTTCAGTTTTTCAAGGCCTATCCACTGTGCCAACTTATAACTAAATCCGAGGGGGGTGCGATGGGGAGGTTCCCTTGTCAGTGAGGTATGGAGCACTTTGGATCTTGGTCTCGCAAGGGAATCGTGCAGCTGATAGATCACCAATTTTGCTAATCTTTTGCATTTTTCTTGTACATACTTAAATGTAATGACTGCTGCCCTGGTACAGTGCATTTCTGAGAAGGTTCAAAGTTGTGGAGCACTGTACATGAACATTAGCTGTCAGTGTCATAGTGCAGCTAGTTAAAGCAGCACACTAGAACCCCACCTTTACTGGCTTCAAGTCTTGTCATTTTCTTCTTCTCATTACTCCAGTAAACACTAGTATTGCATCATAGAATCATGTTTCTTCAGAAAAGAACAATAATAATAATAACTGAATGATAATAACTGTAGTACATTTGTGGTGATGTATAATCACAGTATAATGAGGATTTGTATATTGATACGTTCAGCCAAGTAGCACAAATACAGTGTACACCATTCAAAGCACATGTAGCCTGGTATGACTGCAGTGTGATATGACTGTGATAAATTATTCATAATTTTATCATGGTTGCATATTATATCTTGATTATAGCACAGCAATTATAATTGTTACTATTGTTTCTTTATAAAGGAACAAGAGTTGTTGTGACATTACAAGAGTTTGGACGAAGATCAGAAAATAAAGAAAATAATGTCAGTAGAATGCGGTACAGGCAGACTTCTAGTCTGTCACTTTTGCCGGATGCGCTAAAGCTGCTGCTCATCAACTGATGCTCTGTAGAATATTCAAAAGGATTATAAAACTTGGAATCTCAATATCTCAAAATGCTTGCTGTGCACATTGTACTAGGGCAGCATGTGTACCATCCAAGTATATAGCACAACACAGCGAAAGATGACAAAATCGATGACCCATCACATGTATGATACTCTTGTGAGACACAATGACAGTCTCGAACAGGCCCAGTCTTTCAAAGTAGCTCAACTATCATAGCTATACCATATGGATATTACAGAGTTGTAGTATTTTTATGAAAATTAGTTCAGCTGGTGATTTACGTGGGAAAATAACCAAATCACATTGCCACATGCGTCCATAGAAGTCTATATTGCAAGGAAAGAAAAAAAATTACTTTCACAATTTATACTCGTCTTTGATCCAGTGTTAACAAGACTTGGGTTCTTATTTCCAAATAAACTGACACTATCTGCTTCTGTCTGTTATTTTTTTCAGACACAAGATGAAGTTGTTAATAAAGGAAATAAATTTCCTGTATAAGTCTACAATCATTGAGAATAAAACTGTTTGGATCACTTAATATATGTCTTCATTTGTTATACTGGTTAGCACTTGCAAAATGAGGTTCAATGACAGTATCAAAAATGAGAGCCTAAAAGGGATTAGACATGGGCTTTTAATACTAACGCTGAATCTTGTTTCGCAAGTTCTAAGTTGGTAATGGCAATAGCCAAAATGTGTAAAATACTTACATACACTGATCAGCCAGAACATTATGAGCACCTACCTAATAGCTGGTATGCCCACCTTTGGCACAGATAAAAGCGGTAACACCTTGTGGCATGGAAGCAATGAGGCCTTGGTAGGTCGCTGGAGGTAGTTGATACCACATCTGCACACACAAGTCACCTTATTTCCATAAATTATAGGGAGGGGGGTGATAAGCTCTGATGCCATGTTGAATCACATCTCAGATGTGTACATCAGGTTCAAATCTGCAAGTTTGGGGCAGCACATCAATTGAAACTCTCCACTGTGTTCTTTGTACCACTCCATCACACTTCTGGCCTTGTGACATGGCACATTATCTTGTTGAAAAATATCACTGCTGTCAAGAAACATTATCATCATGAGGAGGGGGTGTATGTGTTCTGCAACCAGAGTACAATACTCCTTGACTGTTATGGAGCCTTGCACGAGCTCCACTGGACACATTAATGCCTATGTGAGTGTTTCCCAGAGCATAATGGAGTCACAGCCAATTTGTCTCTATACTTCACTACAGGTGTCAAGGTGCTGTTCTCCAGAAAGATGATGGATTCATGCCCTCCCATCGGCTTGATGAAGAAGGTATTGGGACTCATCAGACAGTGCAATGCCCTGCCACTGTGCCATTGTCCAGTGCCAGTGGTCACATACCCATTTTAGTCATAGCTCCGATGTCGTGGTGTTCACATTGGCACTTGCACGGGCTGTCAGCTGTGAAGGCCCATCGTTATGAATGTTCATTGCACTGTGTTCAGACACACTTGTTCTCTGCCCAGCATTAAAGTCTGACGTTAGTTCCACCATAGTTTGCTGCCTATCCTGTTTTACCAGTTGTGAGGCCTAAGATGTCTGTTTTCCATAATGAGGGGTGGCCTCCCAACCACACGACGTCTTGACATGGTTTCACCACGGTTTCGCCTCATGTTGAAGACACTCACTGCAGCATTCCTTGGAACACCCAAGAAGTCATGCAATTTCCAAAATGCTCATGCTGAGTCTTTGGGCCGTCACAATCTGCCCTCAGTCAAACTCAGATAGATCGCGTGCCTCCCACATTTTACACACGGATGACATTCTCACTGATACTACATGCCCTGTGTGAGTGTCTGACTGGAAGTCATTCCTGGCTAGGTGATGCTGCTATTACCTGGCTGGGTTTATATCAATTATAGGACTGTAGGTCGATGGGCATAATGTTCTGGATGGTCAAAGATAGACAGTGTGTGTTTTTTGACAACAACAACAACAAGAACCCATTGGCACACACTGCCTACAAGTTTATGAAAATCCAAAAATCAGCTTATTATGAATATTTTTGTTCAGATTCAATACAATAAATTGTGCTATTTTACCAATTTTATATTGTTTGTTATATTGTAGGACATTTACCAATTCATTGTTTCTTGACTGAACAGTAATAACATTGCTAAATTTTTAATTCATTGCATTTATATCCATTTTTCAGATATAAAGCATTTTGTTAATATTGGGTTTAACAGTAAATGGAATCTTTTGTTAGTTTGGTCTGTATATAAAAGTCACAACTAGTAAATTATAGTTTAAAAAAAAATTGCCTCCAGCTTGTGTACTTTTCTCATACATTAGAGAATGAACTGGAATGCTCAAACAGGTAACGAAAAGTGTGCATTGTGTACTCAAAATTATATATTAATTCCAAAAATTTTAGAAGATAAGCTAGTGGGAAAACGTGCATGTATGGAGTTCTATACTGATATTGTGTCTATATATTACATTATATGTTGTCGTAAGTGGTTACATTGCAACTGCTGTACAAAGAGCGTGTGCCAACGGTTTTGAATTTTCAGTTTCAAGAAAATTGATGTCATCTTCGTGATGGTAGCACATTGTTGTCTTCCGTAGCAGAGATATTAGGCAATTGATTTTAAAAAGTTGTTTGCTGTATGACCTCCATGCACTGATAGTCACCTGTGACAGAGGGCACGCACTCCGGCATCACTCTCACTTGTCTGATGGCCAATTCTCACAGTATGTGGCAGTGTAATCACTTGTGGAAATCTCACCTGGATAGCTGGCACCTCTGTGGTCCTTAGCGACATAAGTCTGGCAATATGTATCCAGGCTCTTGGCAGCATTGGTCTCCATATTCGAGGTGATGGATGAAGTACTGACAGTAGCATTTGTCACTCTCTGTAAACTTTTGAGTCGACACGGGGGCGCGCTGTGTTAGCGATTAAACATTTTTTGGTGTCAAATCTCCACTGCAGAGAGCAGCATGGCATGAAGCTACAACCTATCGTGAAGACTAATGTTATTTGCCAACAGTTCTGAAAACAAACTGAAATCTTCCTCCTTGACAACTCCTGTTGCATACCTGATTTTCTGAATAGATTATTTCTGTGTGTTGTTCAGACACATTTGTTAAAATTTATTGTAGATTAAGATTAAAATATAGATCCAGTGTTGTAAAAGACCAGCAGATAGCTATATTTTCACAGAAAATTTGTAAACTTACTGCCATGTTGCATATCACAGCAAGTTTTCGCAAATGTGATATGTGGAACATGCAAATAACTAATTAAATAATAGAGAGAGCCCAATTATTTTGCAAACTGGTTCTTCTATTCCAGAAACACAAAAAAGTGTGTCTTTCACTGCTTGCAAAATTTGCTTGGCTGCGAATTAAGACACCAGACCTGGAAAATTTCAAACAGGCAACTTCCGAGTTCCAGTTTTTATTCAACTCTTGACCAATACTCGAAAGTTGACGCAGTTCATTAGGTGAAGGATATTGGTAAAAACAGAAGATGAAAGCAAAATTTCGTTGCACAAAATATTTTCATTTTATGAAATATTGCAGTAATCGGAAAAAAGGGAACTAGAAAAGAAAAAAAAAGTGTGACAACAATCTGGCTCCAAAGGAGATGCGACAGGAGATGAGATCAGAAATGCCAGAGGGCAGTTAGTGAGGCAGTGACAGAAGTGCAGGGGGGATTAAGTAGGGCTGAAGGGGAAAAAACTGAACATGAAAGAGGTGACCAAATTGGGAAGGAGATGCTAAATTTCAATATCCAATAGAAGACATCAGTGCACTGGACAGACTGTGGACCATGTCTCCTTTGAAGTTCCAAAGTATCAGTTTGGAGGAAAGGGTGCAATTCATTTTTGTTTAAGGATGCAGCCAAGTTATAGTCATTGTGTTGCAGAGCATGCACAGATAAACTGCCTGTATCATTTATACTAACAACTTGTTGGTTAAGAGACCAGAATGAGTAACACTCAAATAGCTGACCAGCAGTCCTGGTTTGAGGCTGCTGTGCTTTCCCTAAATCAATCCAGATAATGGCTTAGGTTATTCTCTGAGAAGTGCTAAGACTAATTCTATACCCCAGCCTTGTCCATTCTGAGCCGCCGCTCAAACTGTAATGGCCTCACTATCGATGGAATGTAGAACTCTTACGCTTTGTCACTCTGCCTCATCATGCTCAGCAGTGAATGGTACACAGTTTCCTTTTGCCACTGCTCATCTCCTCTTGTTGAAATGGGATTTACCTGTCCCTGGATTGTAAAATCTGAGCTGATTCATGCTGTACCCTGTTAAAGGGCGTGTAAGTGTGAGTGCTCAGAGTATGTCTCAGCACATGTCTACTTAAATCAAGCACCAACTGTACCAGTGTGGGCCAGTCACTAGAGGCTGCCTGTAGGAAGCATGCACACAGTACAGTCTCCGCCACACTGTCTACCAGCATTTCACATTTGTATACGTGTGCAGCAGCACTAACTCACTCTCACTGTATTCTTTTAGTTCGTACACATCAGTTGTTCTGTGTATTGCTTATGTTGCACCATTGTATGATTCTATTGTCTTGTTACATGTGGAGTCACAAGAGGCTTATTTCCATTATCGTTTATAGGTTTATGAAGAAAGCCATGCTTACGTTACTAGAATGGTCTCATGTATTACTTGGTCACTTCACAATTGGGAGCGGTACAAACTAAAAGAAAGCAGTGAAACTGAGTCAGCCCCGCTCAGATATAGGCACAAGTTGCTGGTAGGGCACGGCAGAGACTGTGCTGTGTGCACGCTTCCTACAATCAGCCTTTAGTGGCCGGTCCGTGCTGATACAATTAGTGGTTGATTTAAGTACACGTGCACAGGGAACAGGGAACACTAGATTCAGCACACTCAAACTCACGTGCACTAATAGCAGGATAGAGCAATTGGAAAATAAATGAAAATGAACTAAGAAATTTTTGTATTTTCAAATTATAGCTATTACTTTATAAATGTTACCACTAAATTTAAATACTGTAGGGCAGTAACATACCTGCAGATGTGACAATGAAAATTTATGTTCTATCTCTTCGGAAATATCTTACTTTGAGGAATGAAATGAAACAGCCCCAGGAATTTAGTTATTGTGAATTTCATTGAATTTACTTAAAACCACTGAAGAAAGTTGCAAATAATACCACTGACATTCAGAATAATTTACAGAGGATGGCTCACTTTTTACATGCGGCGAGACAGAGAATGGTAAACTCGGCATCCCTTCAGGCACCTCAGCACTTGCCAGAGTAGATGCAGGAGCGAAAGTGGTATCGGTCACATGTGGCGGAAGTCACACCGTTGCCCTGACAGGTATGTTGTAGCAACTGCAGTGTAATGGCAGTGGTTAGATGTGTTGTCCACCTTTAAAGTGCTTTGTGTCCACAGAGGAGGGAGGAGTACTCGTTTTTGGCAGTAACGAGCGTGGACAGGTTGGTATGGGGTCACGTATTGTCCAGTGTCAGAAGCCATCAAGGCTGCTGCTGAGTTGTGCATCGGATGCCACTGTAGTGGATGCTTCATGTGGGGAGAGCCATTCAGCTTTCGTCACAAGTGAGTGTTTATTTATTTATTTATTTTAGCAATTTTCTTTTAACTGTTGTATGAAAGACATTTTATTTGTTTGTTGGTACGTATTACACACCTTGTTTTGATAGAACTCCATTGCTGGCTTTGTGTCAGCTACATTGTCTTATGAAGTGTTATCCTATCACTTAAATTTCTCTGCTGAGTAACAGGTTAAAACTGAATAAAACGTTCCAGACACTAAATTGAAGGTAAGAAATATTTGTGCAAATAAATTAGGATAGTAAGAATTTAGACGTAAATGACTGGGATTCTTAAAATGTGAGAATAATACCAATGTCTTAATATCGAGATTGCATACGACAGTATAGTATCATTCAGTTGTTTGAGTAGTTCCAAATGCATAACTCAGTCAGTTTCCTGAAATGCATGCACAGTGTTTCTACTGTGTGATTAAGCTAATCTTATAAGAAAAAGTAGAAGGAAGATAAACATTGAATTACACAGAATGTGGATTCATTTTCATACTTATTCTATATTTATTGGTGAAAGATAATCTACCCATAACTGCTTCAAATTCGAGCTGAATGATTCGCCAGTGTGATAAAGTACAGCGACATATTTTACAAATTACAAGGAGGCAAGGATGATGTCCATTGTTGTTGTTAAAATAAGTGACTAAAGTTCTGGACAAAAAAATTAAAAAATTACCACAGTAGCAAAGTATGAATTAGTTCCCAGATTGTATCATTACAGTCTATAGACAGTGAGAGGAAAAATCAGTGTTGTTGTAGTCCTATGCACTCTTCTACTAGACATGGTGATCTAATGTTGCCGCATTAGAGCGCCTTTGCCATTTTATTTTTTTATATGTATTGAAAAATTCCTGCTAACAGTTAATGCATAAAATTCTTGAAAGTTTAAGTCCAAAAATTGCAATCTCTCCTCTGTTTTATAGAGATCCTTGCAAAAGAGAAAAAAATTTGAGCAGAAGAACATTTTGCTAATATTAAAATACTTATTTTGGTAAATCAGAAGTGACAATGATTGTTGATAAATTTAGTGCATCATCTGCATTTTCTACATGAAGTATTGGTGTGACTTCTCTTGGAATATGCTGTGCATTTCTCATAACCAAAATATTTTGATGTTCATAATTTACTTGTAGTTTCTTCACTTCTCACTTTGAAATTACATAATTTTTCATTAAGAATATACTTTTTATTAAGAATCTGATTGAGCAAACCGTGTGCAAAGACTACCTCAGACCCGAGACAACTGTGTCATGCAGTCACAACTATGACCACTTACCTTATATTATAAAAACAATAAGAACACTGTTTCTTTCTTTGTTAAGACTTATTATGTAGTACAGTTATATAACCAAAATAATTACTCCTTTTGTCTTATTACAATTGACTTACTTGAAACGTTCAGCCAATCATCTTCTCTGGATATGTGGCTGCGTTGACCTCCACAACTTCTTCTCCGAAGAAATAATGATGGTTAGAGGGTCAGAGGGATTAAAAAAAACTCTATCTCTCTCCCTCTCTCTCTCTCTCTCTCTCTCTCTCTCTCTCTCTCTCTCTCTCTCTTTCTCCTCTTGAAATAACTACATGCTCTCATATAATACTTTCAGTTCAGTTCTGGTATATTTCCATTTCCACAAGTCTCACATAAGTTTACAAATTCTTGCAAATCAGTTGCGGCTTTAACCGTCAGATACAATTAAGTATATTTACAATGTGGTGAGTTTAAAAACCATCAGAAATTCAAAGACGGTTCATGCTTCTAGCAAGTCTAACACCCAGATTAAGAGTCTCTAGTCAAAACATATTTCATTTGTTCATAACAGTTACAATCATTACACTGTCAAAGAATAACACGTGCTTGCTCCTTGTATGTCACATACAGCTTTTATGGTGCGAGCGGCAAACACTTGTCTGAGCCGATTGATCGCCACCATTGCAGAGTTCTCCTGATACACGTCCATCCTGCACACACAAAAACCGGTGGTGCGATAGGCACATCTCCACTCTCCCACACTCATGCTTAAAATATTGAGTGTTTGAGATGAGGGAAGACCAAGTGTCTCTAGAATTTACCCCAAAATTCTCGAGGCACTACATATCCCTCCCCTTAGCTTGAACACACGATATTTTATAGATATTCACTATGTACATTAATATCTCCTATAACACTAATTCACATTTTAATTAGTATACATTATATTTCCTCTAGTAATCATGTACTTAATATCTAGCTCTTCTTTCTTCATTTTGATAATAACTATCTGAGCATTTCACCTACTATTGGAGTTAGTACTTTTATATCTAGGAATCGTGTGGTCTACATTCTTAATTTCTAATCACAAACTCCACTTGTCATAAGACCCTTAATTGTGTCATTCTTTACTCTACTTCTCTATACTGTTTTTTCTTTAGTACGTGTTAGTTTCATTATCTACCGTAGCTTTTAGTCTGAAGGAACTCTGGGAAAATGAAAGTGTTCTTTCCAACACTCATAAACATAAAACATAACATTGCTAGTGGAATAGAGGATCCAAACTTACCAGAATAATCTCAACAAAATTTTGTGA
This sequence comes from Schistocerca piceifrons, assembly GCF_021461385.2. NCBI lineage: Eukaryota > Metazoa > Arthropoda > Insecta > Orthoptera > Acrididae > Schistocerca > Schistocerca piceifrons. The sequence continues at coordinate 61,019,557 of NC_060145.1, forward strand.
CTTTTGTCACAATACTGTCCTTTCCCCGCTAGGAACAGTACCTATACCTTACATATGGGTTAATCCTATGAGTACCCTTTCTCCTTCTGTTTTTGGCAGGTGCCCCCCTTTTTAATTCCTATTTTCATATGGTACAGGTCAGTCCCCTTCTTGGTACTCATGTCTGCACAATATAGGTCAGCTTTCTTAGGTCTGTCTAGCTGCCCTTTTATATCCAATACATGCTGGGTGCGCCCTCCTTATCCTTCCTGAATAGGCTTCATGGTTCATTACCCTAGTATACATCTGTATGTACAATATAAATAAATATTGTCTGGAAACTAAATCTGTTTCACACTTAACGCTCACTTCTTAATACTTCATTTAATCCCCTAGAGACCTCCATTTTGCTTCCACTCCTAAGCTTCCAATATACGCCACACATGTAATATTCAATATATCATACATTTACTTATGTTATACATGTCTCACTATCCTACAAATCATCAGAACATATGTTCAACTGACATTCCTGAATAATTATCACAATTAGTTCCTCCCTGGTTTATGTTCATTAGTTCGTCCTTGGCTTATGCTCATTAGTACCTCCTTGGCTTGTGCTCTCCTTAACTACACACACTTTCTTCATATGTATCCCTTATGTGGAATTATCATAGTTTTTATATCCTTATGTACATATGCGATATAGAATCGTCATTGTTCTCATACATATATTTCCTATATGTACATATTAATAAATATCTACTTGATAGTTTTGTCAAGTAACTAGGCGATGTAAAACTGTCACAATAAACAGCCATGTGTGCATATTCCTCTATGTGCACATTCTTTCCCCCTACAACACTTGACAGTTCTTACATCACTTTTATGTGTACTTCCATTGTTTGTGTCTTTGTCTTTCGTTGTGTGTATGTGTAAGTGTGTCTGTGTATCGTGATTCTTCAGCCTACTTATATGAAATAAGTTGAAGGTTATTGGAAACCATGGAAAATACGAAGGACTTAAGCAAAATAAGTATATGAACATGTAAAGAGGGAAAGATAGAGCGGTACTCGAATGAGAAGTAAGAAAGGAAAAAGTAGAAATGGTTACTGAGATTGTAGAAGAGAAAGAAAATAGCCCTAAAGACAGGAAACCCTTCCCACCCCCCCTTCCCCAGGATCCCTACTTCGCCGGTACTTGAGTGAGAAGCTGGAGGTGGTATGGTGTTAAATCGTCTCCTATAGAACACTTGAGGTCCCCGAAGAAAAATCTTAGCAACACCTATGGAATGCCAAATGGTGAAGAATCAGTCACACTTGTCTGCGAGGGTCGTTTGAATGGTGTGGTGTGTGCTCTGTGTTAGCTGTGATTTACTTGTTAGTGTAAATCATGCTTTAGTCTATAATACCCACCCTTCCAAAACCAATACGAACCCTCCCCTTTACATCACATCTCATAAAAGGTATAAAATGTTCTATAAAAATAGAAAACTATACACTACAGTCAAATAGTTGTTCAGTTAATCGCTGTACACTATATTTTATACACACATAAAATACTCTGCTCAGTTTATGTTGTCTAGACATCACTCGGTTTAAATAGTATCATCGTATTATACCTTTCACTCAAATAATATTTTATTCGTTTCATTTCATATCTAGAGATCACTGTTCGTCTGTGATTCTCTTAAGTTTTCTACTTTACCGTCATATCCGGTTTTCTACGTACTAAACTTATAGGATGGTTTAAGAATTCAAGTGTAGATTACAGAGTAGTTTAAGATTTGAAGGGAATTTGGTGCAGGAAAAAATAGCACAGAAGAAACACCAAAAACGACTAAGGATCCGACGGTCGTCACTCCGCCCAATAACACAGAACGTTAACGTCCCTGGGAGATATACAACTTTATATCTTTAACATTGTATTTTCCTTTTTCTGATCCTGTTAGAGGATCTACTAAAGCTAAGGCTTGGGGATGTATCACCGTTTGTGCTCGGTAAGGTCCTTCATATTTTTTGAAAAATTTATGCGTCTCCTTCTCCAGGGCAGAGCTCTGGAGATGTTGTTTTACTAGAAACAGGTCATTGGCCTTTTATTGAGGTTCGATAGCTTTCTCATTATGTCTACTTACTTATTGTTGTGCCCTTTCAACCAGGTTCTTAGAAACTATCGTTTTCATTAAGTTTGTCATCAACAATAGGTTGTTCCGGCCTTATTTAATAAGGGGTTCTCCCACAAAGGGTTTTACTATTACTTCCAAAGATGTTAATCTAGTTGATAAATGTGGTAATTCAATTGAAATAAGCTCAAAGTCTTTAACTTTCGATGCCCATGATGTATGTTTTTCAGGGCCATAGGTGTGGCATAATTTTCCAATTTCTTTCATAACCCTTTCACACGCATTGGAAGACAGATTATAGTTGGATATTAGTACTTGACGAATGTCTTCCCATGCTAAAAATTCTTTAAATTCATTACTGACAAATTGTGGCCCATTGTCTGTAAGAAATCGTTTTGGTTTGCCTACCTCAAGAAAGTATTGTTGCAGACAGTGAATCATGGTTGGTGTATTTGCTTTCTTAATAGGATATAATTTAACATACTTCGACCAACACTCTGTGAGGACAAAAATGTACGATACTCCTCCCTTCCCTTTCGGAACTGATCCAAAGAAATCTGCTGCTGTAAGATCGTGTAATGCCTTAGGAATGATTGGATACATTTTGTATTTAACTTGAGTGTTACTCTCTTTTACTTTCTGACAGCTTTCACAAGTTCTGATTAAAGATGCTACCTTATGTCCTAATTTCTTAAAATAATAGAACTTGTTCATGTGGGCTGTACACTTTTTTATTCCGAAGTGTCCATATCCCATATGGACATACCACACAATTTCGTCTTCCATGAACTTCGGGATAGATAAATGCCACCGTTGAGATGTTATGCTGTCTCTCCAAAATAAATGATGTCCTAAAATTTTCCACCTCCCTACTTGATTAAGAGGTAAGGAATTCTTGTTACACATAGCATATATTTCTGCAAAGTAGGGATCATGATGGATGTTGTCGGTTATTCTTTGAGCCATTTCTTGTACCCTGTTGTGCGGATATTCTACTGTCATAAAATTAATCGCAAAAATTGCACCGGGTCCTTCTGTACGTTTCAACTCTTTTATGTCTACAGGTAGTCTAGACAAAGTGTCAGGTACAATATTTTCAGAACCTTTTACATACTGTATTTTAATGTCATATTCCTATAGGAACAACATCCACCGCATTAATCTACTATATAATAACCGACTACTCCTTAAAAAAGATATACCTTGATGATCTGTATATACATGGATCTCTGACCCCCATACTAGTGTTTGGAATTTTTGGTTACTCTATACTACTGCTAATAGTTAGTTTTCTGTGACTGTGCAGTTTAATTCATGTTTGTTAATACTCTGGCTAGCAAAAGCTATAGATCTGGGGATTGTACTTTCTAGACCCCACTCTCCTTGTAAAAGTTCTGTTGCTGTACCGTACTCAGATGCATCTGTTGATATTTTAAGTGGCTCACCCATAACCGGATGGTGTAATATAAGTGATTCTACCAGTGCTCTTTTTACATTTTCAAACGCATCATTGGCCTCTTGGTTCCAAACCCACGATATTCCCTTCCTTAATAAACGTAAAAGTCTTGGATCGTTAAGCTCTTGACTTCATGCATATCCTCTATAGTATCCAGCCGTCCCAATGAATCCCTTCAATTGTCTTATGTTTTTAGGTGGTGTACGCTGCTTAATAGCTGTTATGTGTTCTGGATTGGGTTTAATTCCCTGCACTCATACAATATGCCCCAAAAACTTAAGTTCTTGCCTTGCAAAGTGTGATTTGAACAATTTTACTGCAATACCTTTTTCTTTAAATCTTTTCAGGGTTTTACTCAAGGTCAGGCAATGCTCTTCCCAGTTAGATGAGATTATGAGTATATCATCTACATATATTATCAAATCCTTTAACAACTCCCCTCGTCAAGCGCTCGTATAAAGAGGATACCGAGATATTTAGCCCAAATGGTAACACATTAAAATGATACGATTTCCCATCAAATAGAAATGCTTTATATTTCTTTGATTCGGGATGTAACTTAATTTGCCAATATCGATCAGTCAGGTCCATCGTGTTAAAATACTTTGCTTTCTCAAATTTGGACAATAATTCATTGATGTTAATTGGTGAGTCTCATTCTGTCTCTATATGCATACTCAAAGTACGCATGTCCAGCACTAATTGCACACCTCCTTTAGCCTTTGTTACTACCGCCAACGGATTATTCATGACGCTAGAGCTACATTCTATTATGTTATTGTCAATCATCTTGTCAATTTCGTCCTTAACTGCTTCTTTTAGACCTACTGGTATGGGATATAGCTTACAGAAAAATTGAGTACTATCTTTGATTTTAAATTTATGTATATAATCTCTAATACTACCGGGATTGTTGTAAAATACTTCTTCATATTCCATTAGAATTTTATATAAATCTAGTTTTTGTTCACTGGTTAATATTGGCGATTCATTTACTTTGTCCTGTATGTCAACTTGATGTGACACATGACTTATCTTTTCAATCTCTGGTGACAATTGTGCAGTCACTGTTAATCGTAAACATTGACTCTCAGTTGTTTGTTTACCAATATAGCTGTCCATTGCAAATGGTACACAATATTTGTAGCCACATTTACCAAAATAAAGAAGATTCTCCTCAAAATTCAATATGACATTAAATTCTGACAGCCAGCCTAGGCCAAACAACACATCACTATTGATATTTTCCACTACTAGCAGCATCTGACAAAATTGGATATTCCCAATGTTGCACTTCACCTGGGTCTCTTGTTTCACAACTTTGTTCTTCGTTCCAGTATTACCGTCTATGTACACCCCCATTACTGGTAATATACGTTACTGGTAATAGCAGTAAGTGATGTTTAGTTAGTAATGTGGTAAAGAAAGCACTAGAAATAAGTGACACTTCACTCCCGGAATCTATAACTATGTTAACTTCAAAATCCTCTACTTTTCCTATTATTATTGGTTGTGGATTAATGGTGGTTAAGCTCAGTTCTTCTAGTAACAACCATTCTTTGGTTGCTATTTTATGCATAAAATTAACATACTTATTATGGACTAGGCCTCCTAATGTATTTCTACAACCTGGGCCCCGTCCCTGGATTCAGATTGCACTACATTTTCCTCATTATTGGTAATCACTGGTTGGTTACCAAATTGGGGTATTACGTTACCACTTTGTATTTTATTACTGCTTGATACAAATTCTTGCCACACCACTGGGCCTATATTCGAAGTCGGATGATTCTTTTGGTAATTTTCATTACCCTTATTCCGGTTACACTGGTGTACTCTAGCTAAGTTGGTCTCACGTCTCTTAAAATTACTATTACTGTTATTACTAACTCTTCTGTAATTCTGATTTTCACTGTGATGTACACTTTCGTTGCGGTCTTTGTTTAAGGCATCAAGTGCGTCTACAAGAGACAACAGCTCTTCTACAGTTTTCCACCCACTACACAGTATATCTTTTCTGGCATTAATGGGTAAACGTCGCATTAGAATTCGAGCTAACCCTTCTTCCTCCATGGGCTTATCTAAGTACTTCACATGTGTTAAATGCCAGTCGTTCTCATCATACCCCACATACTGTTATAATACTTAGGGTCCCACAAATCAGGTATTAATTTTTCCTCGGCACTAGCTGACCAATACTTCTCCTTAAACTGCTTCTGGAAATCTGCTCAAGACAAAAAGTTCTCGATGTTCACTGTGCCCACTCCAAAGCTTCTCCTGAAAGGTACCCTACCACAAATTTGATCTTGTTTGAATCTTCCCAGTTTTTCAGCAAAGCTTGGTTAAACTGTTTCAGAAAATGGGTAGGATGTACTTCCCCATCTTAGGGAACTTACGGAACTGTCTAGATAACCCTGAATTTGCTCCCCATTGTAAATCTGTCATCACTTCACTAGTTAATACTAAGTTGGAAGAAGTCACTCTATTATCTACTTTGTCCTGCATAAGTTTGAATTACTTCCACAGTTCATCTACATCCTTCTTGGTATTACTAAGTTCGGAAGTTAAGATTGGATTTTTTTTGTCAGAGGTTACTCTCGCAGCAACTTTTCTGTCTATCATCTCTTCTACCTGTTGCTCCAGATTACTGATATTATAAATACCTGAAGTGGCTAGTTTCTCTTTAAAATTTCTTTCCACGGTACCAACTCACGTGTTAACGCCTACAATTTGTGATTGGACTATAGGAATTAGTTTGTCCTGCTTTTCAACACTTTCCTTTAAAGTGTGTAATCTTTGTAACTCTTCAGGCTTTCCCGGCGATCTAATGACATCTTGGGTTGTCGGGTGTTCTGCCGGATATCAGCGTCGTACTTGCATGATATTTCGGTCACGTAGCTCGTAACCTTCATCAGGTGCGACCTGAGACTGCTCCTCGAGTGGACCCAGTTACGAGCTACGTGACCGAAATATCGTGCAAGTACGACGCTGATATCCAGCAGAACACCCGACAACCCAAGATGTGTAATCTTTGTTTTACAGCATCAAATGTAACATTGCATATGCTTTAAAATGATCCTAATTTTTCACTAAATCAGGTTCTACATTATTACATTTATCTTCAATATCAAATTCTAGACTTTTAGCTCAGTCCTGAAATTGATTACTTTGTGTCTGACTAAAGTCAGTGAACAGTTGGTTTACATGGTTAGTCAGGGAATTACTTAATTCATTTGTTAAATCTAATTGCAAACTCTCCACTTTATCGTTTAAGGCATTGAACTTAGCATTTAAAACCTAACCCTGTGCTTCTAGTTTTTCACTTAAAGTGGCAATGAGTTCCTTTCTTAAAGAAGTATTTTGAGCAGTAAATTCTTTACTTTGTGCATCTAATGTAGAATTAATTGTAAACTCTGAGCTTCTAGATTTTTACTTAAATTAGTAATTTGAGTGTTTACAGCTGCTGAATCTGCCCGCTGGGCAACAGATTTGTAGTCAGCATCGGTGAGCAGCAGTTGGCGCCCTTGGTGTCGGTTGCTGTTACTGTGTCCACACCCCTGTGATGTGTATGAGGGCTGCTTACTCTCCACACTGGATCCTCGTCGTCGTCGAATAGATCTTGTCTAAACTGTTGAGATTTTCCTTACTTCTTCTTTTGTCTGGTATTCATCAACATTCACCCTTTTTGCCGTTTACGCAGAATCCAACTCTGCAAAACAATTTCTCTGTCTTATTACTATTGATTGCTGTGGCGACTCACAATATCTTCTTATCTTGGTTTCGTTTTAAAATTCCTCTTTTTTTGAGTCCTGTCATGGTCACCACATTCTAACGTTTTGGCGACAAGAGAAGCGATGCAAAACTGGATTGCGCACTTTCCTTTGCTCTGATTACAATTGACTTATTTGAAACGTTCAGCCAATTCACTTCTCTGGATACGCGGCTGTGTCGATGTACACAACTTCTTCTCCGAACAAATGATGCTGGTTATAGGGATTAAAAAAAACTCTCTCTCTCTCTCTCTCTCTCTCTCTCTCTCTCTCTCTCTCTGCTCTTGAAATAAGTGGGTACTCTGATAATACTTTCAGTTCAGTTCTGGTATATTTCCATTTCCACAAGTCTCGCATAAGTATATAAATTCTCGCAAGTCAATTGCGTCTTTAACCGTCAGATACAATTAAGTATATTTACAATGTGGTGAGTTTAATAACCATCAGAAATTCAAAGCCAGTTCTTGCTTCTAGCAAGCTTAACACCAAATTTAAGAATCTCTAGTCAAAACATATTTCATTTGTTCATAACAATTAGTCATTACACCATCAAAGAATAACATGTGCTTGCTCCTCGTACATCACATACAGCTTCTATGGCACGAGCGGCAAACACTTGTCTGTGCTGTTCAACCACCATGATTGCAGTATTCTCCCAATACACGCCCATTCTGCACACACAAAAACTGGTGGCACTGTAGACACATTTCCATTCTCCCACACTCATCGAGTGTTCGAGGCGGTGGAAGACAGAGTGTCTCTAGAATTTACCCCGAACTTCTCGAGGCACTACAATGTCATAATTTTGTTTGACTATTTAGACTACCACAATTACAATAATATTTTATCAACATTTACCTTGTTTGATGAAATTACCAGACTTATAATATTTGGCTTATGTTAGGTTTTGTCTTAGTTACATATCACTTCAACGTTCACCCACAAGAACTAGTATACCAATTAGTATAATCATCTTTCCAGGAAATACAACTCTTTAGAATTTTCTGTCTGTGTGTGTAAATTAAATGAATTATGTTACATTAACTGTATAATGTTTTATGTATCCCTGTTATTATTTGACGTAGTGGAATGTTTCATTTATAGAATAATGAGTATAATAAAAAGGAAAATTACAGTAAAATGTGCTTAGTTGGATAAATTGAAGTGGTATAAAAATTGAAGGATTAACTATGATAAATTAAATATACAAATGTATCATGTTCCATATTAGTTATGTAGTCTGCTACATGTGAAATTTGCTCTTACATCAGAGTGTCATTAGTTTTTTTCAGAAATGTGCAGTGAATGGACTTGCAGTTGTTGAGTTTGTGGCTGTTGGCAATAGGGTTTGTCTGCTAACATCGCTCTCGGGAGCAGCTGGTGCATCTCTCCCACTTGGTAGATTGTACTTTTACAGCATGCACGAGAGCTTTAATTTTCCTAGAGTACTTTCTCGTGTGTTGACTGACACGATGGTGTGAGAGTGTTTCCCAAACATGTTAAAAATGTATGCAGAGGGAGCAATTGACCTGTGTCTCCTCACAGTGTTCTCTCAGATAAACAAAACATTGGAAAGGAAATTGAACACTATTATTTTTTAATAAATTTGCCTTCCAGAAAGAGAAAAGTGCTATAATTTGAATCGGTGAGTTTACAGAAAAAAACAAGTTCACCATTAGATAAAGAGAGAAAAGTTGCAGGAATTCTCTTTAAGCTTTCTATTCGGTGAGTTGTATGTTACTCAGCAAGCTTTGGTATTGGTCCTTATCCATTCCTGTCATGCTTAAATGATCTGGTGAGAAGCTTCCATCTGAGTTTGTCTTATTTGAGTGTGACACCTCACTCTTAATTGAAAATGATGTACCAGAAAAAAATTATATGTAATGTGCAAAACTCATTAGAGAATCTCCAATTGCAACTGCATCAAAATGGACTAAAGCTGAATGTCGCAAAGACCCAGAAAATGCACTTTAAAACTAAATCTTCAAAAATGATGTAGAAATGGAATGACAAAACGAATCCACATGAAATTCCTTTTCCTACATCTCCACAAAAATCTGAATTGGGAGACGCTTATAGATTGTTTATCAAATTAATTGAATAGCTTGGCCTTTCAAATGTTTATCACATGCCTCATTTACAGATACCAGAAAAGTGGTATATCACACTTACTTTTTAAGTCAGTTATTCAGTGTGGCATAATTTTCTGAGGAAACTCTTGAGGTGTCAAAAAAGAAGTCTGAAGTGTACGTGTTGCTGTGCAAAGAGGTTTACGTTGCCCATTGCAGAAGAAATTAAAAATAGTAACTACCCCCTCTTACTACAGATCTTAAATTGTGATTTTCATGAACCATAACAGCTATACATTTGAAAATTCCATTCCAATCAAAACCACAATTCTCATCAAGGAAAAATTTCAGATTTCCCACAGAGAATTTAAAACTTTATTTCCAGACACCACCGTATGTGTAATAAACTAAATGATAGAAATACATTTAACTTGGAGAGTAGTTAACTGGGTAACTTGCTAGAGGACAAATGTTGCCATTCTAGTGTCAGAGGCTGAGTACACTTTTGATAGCAATAAGGTGTTTAAACTTCTTTGTACTAATTTTGAACAAGCAATTACTATGCTTTTATCATAAATTTTACATGCAAAGATGTGACTGGTTATAATTTTTTTTGTGGAAGGTAGTGTCATCACAAATAGTGCCATGTGTCAGTCACAAGGGAAGCAGACAATTTGTAATTCAAGTGCAAGGAGTACAGATACTGCACAGTTATTAGAAAAGAGAACATTTCATCTCCATGTCTGTGCACTAAAGTGAAGACATTACAGTATACTGAAGACCACTAGCACCATTACAGCTGCACCAAACTCAACTGTGTACCACCAGAAATGGCCATTAGTGAATGGAGTTGTGTACAATTTATCACACATTTTATCTGTGGAAACTAGATTAAATGTTGAAAATTTGTAAGATAGCTTTCAGAAGAGGGCATCTGAAAGAATTTTGCAGGCAACATTACTGTTGTTTCAAGTGACTACTCTGATAACTAATTTTTAGATTCATCGATCTGTTCTTTGCAATAGGTCCATTAAAATTTATGTTAACTGTTGCATATTCCCATAAAAATGGGAATGTTTTTTTGTACTTATGCACAGAGTTATGCGTGTATAATCAGAATTGAAGTTGATTTGTTAATCGACAGATGAATAATAGCATACGTTCTTACAATTCATATTGTGGTTCTCACAAGGTGTAAAATTCATGATCAGAAAGGTCAGCAGTGGACTTATTTTACTGTTTATTTGATACAATGACAGGTGATGAAGCAAATGTAGTTTCCGTGTGAAGGTTCTCAATTTCTGTTGGCTTTGAATTGTGTTGAGAATGTGTCAGTGGTGAAAGTGTGCAGAATGCATGGAGTGAATGGCTTCTTTACTTAACTCCCTAGCTTCACTAAGTAGTATTCTTTGCCTCTAATTTACCATTGACTGTGTTGATGATAGGTGATTTTTTTATTTGATGGCAGTCCCTGGTAAAAGATGACATGCATCCAGTTTTGTTGCAGGTAAATGAATTTGTGCTGTTCTAATCAGTGACGGATGACAGGTGATCAAAACTCAAAATAAGACTCATTAAGAAATGATGAACTACTTTCACAGCTACTTTGTTTGACAATATGCACTCTTCCCTTCCGTTTCAGACCATATTCACTTTCTGAGACAGAAAGTTTGAAACCTACAATTTTCTTGTGGTGCAAACTTTCTACCGACAATAACCAACTGACATGTTTCCTGTAATTTTGGCTCGGTTGCTTCTACCCGTTTTCCTAGTTCATTTATTGTGAGGGATTAAATCCACTCCATGGTAGTTGTTGTTACTCACACTTCTACTTGTAAAATTCATTCATGTTGCTCTTAGGTGATATGCTCAATGTTGCTGTAAGTTCATTGTGCTTTTTGAATGTTGTGCTCCACTGATCAATTAATTATTGTTTTAATTACTTAAACAAGTCTTCCTGATTTTCGGTAATCACTGTTCTTGTTTCTTTAAAGCCTGAAAAAATATTTCTCTGTCTATTTATCAGGCTTTTCCCGCCTCACTGCGCATGCGTTTTCTTTGTGTGTCACACAATGTATCCTCCATCAATGTACTATTTTCCAAAAATCTCGAATCGTTTGCTTCATCTTTAGAGTCTGCCCTTAACTCACATAACTGATCATCTTTGTTACCAACAACTCTGCTTTCTTGCCCAATATTGTCAGTCCAGAAAGCCCCACATCTACTGCAGCAATCCCAATGCAACTACATCAAAAGTGCTTTGCCTAGAGTGATGCTTACTTTTTGTAAATATTGAATAATATAACACCTAAGAATCAAGTTTTAAGAAATTTTGGAATCTATTAATAAATATCAGTCGTTATGATTTCTGTCATTTACACACACACACTGTTGAACTCAAAATTCCACCTTTCATGCCATTTACCAGTAACAATTGTTATAGTTATTTGTGGTAATCAACATAAGATGCATCTGCATAAAATCACTCATGATCTCATTTTGTCTCCCTTCTGTTAACTAATTGTTGATCCACATTCTTGTCTTTAATTCATTTGCATGGCTCACATACATACTCAGCCTCCAGATTTGATAGACTCCTTAGTATTCACTCTAACAATGTGTCATCCACAGTAGCTATGCTGCAGTTCAAAGAGAACCTATAGCGGAAAATGGCACACAGTGGCTAATATGAGTAGCATTCCTACTCTGTACTCTGTAAGAGTACACTGTTTCTCATGGCTTGAGGCAGACATCATTGGCCAGTACTTCTTCACTGTTACATGATTTGTTTTCTTTGCATTATATCTGCATGGATACAGCTCACCACTTGAAATTCATTTGTAGTTTCAAATGCAAAGACTACTCTGAGTCTGTGCATGTGTTGCCATGTTTGATCTTCACTTCATCCTATTTGTTATACCACATGTAATTATTTATGAAAGACATCAGCCCCATTAGCAAAAAAGAAGTAGCAGCATAGTATGAGGTCACATCCTATATTTAATAAATTACATTTGCTGTATCTCTAACATACCCTAGAAACTTCCCTTTCAATAACCTGCAGTGACTTGACATAAAATTCGTTTGGTGAGTATATTCTGACTGACTTCAAGTAGTCTAAGTAGACTCCATTTATTGTAGGCATGCTCCTGTTGAGCTCACAAGGTTATTAGCAGTTCCTAAGGAGCCAGTATTTTACTCCGTGTTCTTTAAATATTACGCTCATCTTGAGAATATTCTGAGTCATCAGATAATGCTGTGTTGAGCAGCGTACATGACTGAAATAGATGTGAATTGCACAAATAATCTTTGCCAGTAATAACATCATTTATCTCACATTCCTTGGCCAATACACTTTCACAATAACTTTACTCTTTGCAAATGAGATATTTATTTGCAGCTACGGCACTGACTTTTCCATACATAAATCCACATCTCCATACAGTTGAAGCACTCCCATGATCTTTTCTACACTATGCTGCCTCTGTCTGTTAAACGTGCCTGCCCCTCCCCCCTCCCCCCCCCCCCCCCCCCACTCCCCACCCCCACCCCACCCCTCGCCATCAGTCTTCTCTGACTGGTCTGATCAAGCACGACACAAATTCCTCTCCTCTGCCAAGCTCTTCATCTCAGAGTAGCACATATTCAGTTATTTGATGGTTATAGTCCAATCTCAGTCTTCCTCTACAGTTTCTACTCTCTACAGCTCCTTCAAAGGACATGGAAGTTATTCGTTGATGTCTTAACACATATTGTTAAAAGTGTGCAGTGTGGCACTATTTCAGACAATTTCCAGAAATCTGGGAATATGGAATCTACCTGTACCCTTCATCAGTGGTTTGCAGGGCATTGCGCAAGATAAAGCCACTCTCAGATATCCACAAGTGATACTTTCTAAATCTGTGGGTCGAAGTTCTCTTCTCTCAAAGGAATTTATTATTTTTAACTGAGAATATTGTTGAGAATCCTACAGAAACTGGTGTTCAAGACGATCTTAATTTTGCAGATCCATTATACTGAGGTGGCAGTAGTTGTGAGATATCTTCTAATATCTTGTCGAACCTCATTTTGCCCAGTGTAATACAACAACTGGACATGGCATGGACTCGTCAAGTTGTTGGAAGTCCCCTGCAGAAATATTGAGCCCTGCTGCCTCCATAGCTGTCCATAGTTGTGGAAGTGTGCAGAGTTTTGTGAACAAATGAACCTCTCAGTTATGTGCCATAAGTATTCGATGGGATGCATGTCGGGCGATCTGGGTGGCCAAATAATTTGCTCAAATTGTCCAGAATGTGCTTCAAATCAATCGCAAATAACTGTGACCTGCCAACATGGTACATTGTCATCCATAAAAATTCCATCGTTTTTTGGAAATATGAAGTCCATGAATGGCTGCATTTGGTCTCCAAGTAGCTGAATGTGAACATTTCCAGTCAATGATCATTTCAGTGGGCCAGAGGGCCAGTCCATTCCGTGTAAACACAGCCCACACAATTATGGAGCCACCAACAGTGCCTTGTTGACAGTCTGTGTCCACAGCTGGATGGGGTCTGTGCCACTCTCAAACCCTACCATGAGCTCTTCCCAACTGAAATCAGGATTCATCTGACCAGGCCACGGTTTTCCAGCTGTCTATGGTCACAAGCCCAGGAGATGTGCTGCAGGTGGTGATGTGCTGTTAACAAAGGCACTCGCATCAGACATCTACTGCCATAGCCCATTAGCACCAAATTTCATCACACTGTCCTAATGGATATGTTCGTCATACGTCCCATATTTACTTCTGCAGTTATTTCATGCATTGTTGCTGACAACTGTACACAAATGCTGCTTCCCTTGGTCGTTAAGTGAAGGGTGTCAGCCCCTGCATTGTCGGTGATGAGAGAATGGAATGTCCCATGTGTCTAGTGCCAACTACCATTCTGCATTCAAAGTCTGTCAATATCCATTGTGCAGCTACAATCACATCAAAAACCGCCTCACATGAATCATGTCAGTATTAATGGCAGCTCCCACATGCACTGCCCTTTTATGCCTTGTGTACATGATACGACCACCGTCTGTATATGTGCATATCACTATCCTATGACTTTCATCACCTCAGTTTATTTTATTCTTCTTGTATACAAGTCACCTGCACTTTGCCCCATTGCTTAGGAGATTCACGATAAATGTAAGAGGTCAGTGCTGAAGAATGGTTTGTAAAACTGAACTGAGGTTCCATCTGGACCTAGCATCTTATTTGTTTTTAACTCTTTCAGCTGCTTTTCACCCCAAGTATGCAATTTCTATGTCATCCCCATGAGAGTTTTTGTGTGATGGTCAAACTGTGGTATATCTGTATGATCCTCTTCCATGCCTGAGTTTTTAAACGCAAGATTTAAAATGCTTCACATTTCCTTTTGCTGTCTTCTAGTGTTTCGACGGATTGGTCTATAAATGACTGAATAGGAGACATCGACCAGCAATTTTATGTAGCACCAGATATTTTAAGGATTCTTGGCAAAATCCTTCACCAACATATGATGGTCTATGTTTTGTTGCAGCCTGATCTTTTTGTAAATGTGAATGTCTGCCAACTTTTGCTGTTGACAATGTTTTTTAACCTTGCTGTTGACAATGTTTTTTAACCCAGGATGTGACAATTTCTATTTTCTCAGAATATTCCAAATTTTGACATTCAACCACTGTGGGTCTTTTCCATCCTTCGTCCACATGCTCGGCATATATTTCTCCTGAGTGCAATTTATAATCAGTTTAAGCTTTGTCCATAATTCTCCTATGTCCATCATTCTTTAACTAAATTATGTCCATTCACTGTCTAAGTAGTGTGGTAACAACTCTGCTCTTTCCAGCATAAAATCTCTCTTAGCCCTTTTGATGGATTTTCTAAGTAACCACCATGGCTATGAGAACATCATGATCAATAATCCCTGTTTCTATACTGATGCTATTGATAAGTTCAGGCTTGTTTATACTTTTGCATGACAATCCGTCCACACTATCTGCAACAATTCTATAGACAGGCCAGTCTGTTTTCAATAGGTTAAAGTCTTCTCTAACTAATATAGCGTAATCAGGGCACTTGCCCAAGGCAAGTATATCGAGCCAAAAACTACTAGATAGTATTACCACATTGCTCTCTGTTCCTTAGATGTGTGAGAGTATATTTTTCCCTGAGCATTTGTGTGTGGTTCAGCCTCCTATGGTTTGATGGTGTACAATTAACTAACAGTAGTGAGGATTGGAAATAAAGCGCTGGGCTGATATTTCCTTGCGTGCTGATGTAGTAGCAGCCATTAATGAGTTTGAAGAAACAGGTGTAAAATAAAATGAATGGTGAAGATCCATTTTTAGTATGAGAGTGGGAGAAAACAATTATCTGAATACAACAGTATTACGACCACTAAATTGCAGATAGGCACAACAAAAAGCCTGTCACAAATTAGCTTTTGGCCAGTGTGGCCTTCGTCAAAAATGGACCCCACACACACACACACACACACACACACACACACACACACACAACTGCAGTATCTGGCAACTGAACTGAAGGCACTGAATATACTAGACATATTGACATTCTGAAACATTAGACATTACATTTGAAAAATTAACAAAAGTGGCACTTTAAAAATCTATAGATGATAAAAAGAGATACACATCAGTTAATAGTGTGTATAGAGGAGAGAGATAGTATTCGTAGTATTCGACGAGGATTGAGGAGGGGGCAGGGTCAGATTGAGCTGATGAATAGTTTGGTTTCAGGGCATTGCCCATACTATTATTTGCAGTGTTAATTTTTTTCTCCATTTACCATTATCTGCTGTAGCATGCATTTTCTTTTATAAGGATATGATTTGATTCATTTCGGTATGACCTTAACTGTGTATTTTTCAATATGTTAACAGGTAATGGTTATTTGTATACCTGTGGTGATGGAAGACATGGAAAATTGTGCATGGAAGACCCGAAGTTGATGCAGCCAACTAAAGTGACAAGACTATCTGGATTTTTTGTGGAAAAAGTAAAGTATTTTGTTAGTCTCAGAGCTTTGTGACACAAAGCAGTATTGTGTATCATACTTGGTTGTCTTGACTTGCCTCTTATTTAATGTAGACGTGAGCTGTATTTCAATCTTTGGCTCAGTAGCAACTGCACGTCTCGGATCGCTGTATGGATATTGCCTGAACAAGCTTCAGATATTTTACTGTCTTTTCAACTCTCTTAATATGGGATTTACTTTCCCGACAAACTTGATTTAAAATTGGTCCAACAGAATCTCTCTACAACTTGAAGCAGGGTCCCCCTCACATGTTCTGAAGGTTGTTTTGACTACGCTGCAGAGGTTTTGCTGGAAAGCCCTTACACATCTTCCATATGGTCTGAATCTTTCCTCATACAATTTCCATATTTTTGGAGGCCTGAAGAACGACATTCATGTCCATCAATTTGCTTAGGATGAAGAGATGCGCACCTGGATACAATCACGGTTTCGCAGGAAACTGCAAACATTTTTCTGTGATGGCAGTCACCATCTTGTCTCACAGTGGGATAAATGTATTAACAGTTATGGTGATTACTTTTGAAATCGTAAATCATTTTATAATACCAATAGCATATAAAAATTTTGGTTCAATGGTGAAGACAAATTGAAATCCTTGGCACAGATTGGTGTATATAAAATCACTTGCAAGCAGTGTGAAAAAGTTTATATTGGGCAGTCAGGCAGAGCTGTGGCATTCAGGCTAAGTGAACATGAGAGAAGCTGGAGATCAAGGCAGAAAGAATCAAACTTCACTGATCATCTTTTAGTGAAAAACCATTCATATGATGTAGAATGTGTAAGTTTTGCATTTGGAAATAAATAAAAACATTAAAGAAATAAAAAACAGTACACAGAATGCCAGCCTAGTATTAAATGATCAGACTCAGTTTCTGTTTTCCTCTTTGTTAAATTAAGTTTTTGTTACAAATACTAGATTCAGACTATAAAGTCACCTTATTTCTCATCTGTCGTTAAATGTACCTCCGCATAAAAACTTTGTTTATCCCCCCTTTTTAGTTAATTAATTATTTCTAAGTGTCCAAAAAAGTAATGTTTACTGATGTAAACACAGTATCATTTTCATATCTTCTGTACAAATATCTGCGTAAGTTGCACATCATGTTTATCTGTGTTTGCAACATTTAGTAATCACCTGAAGATTGCCTGAGAAGCTGAAAGCCAGTTTCTGACCGAGTAAATATAAATGTACAGAACATTGGGAAGTGTTTTCCTTTTTGATATTATTATCACATTCTGCCAAGCACTGGTGGAAAATTCAGTTACTGTTAATAAATGGTTTACGTACTTTTAGGGTTCCCTACCTCAATTGGTAAAAATGAGATCCTTATAGTATCACTTTATTGTCCATCTGTCTGACTGTTAAGAACAATTTTTCAAAAACTGGTAGGGGTATCAAGTTGAAATGTATGTTGTATACAAAGGTCTATGGTCCTCAGACGATGTAAAAAAATTTAAGTTTCTACGTCAGTGGACACAAAAGATTTGGCCACTTATGTCACATACTTTTGCTCTTGCAAACTCACTCGTCAGAACCCATTGGGTACTTCCTGTTAACTTAGAGTAATGAAATTTGGCAGGTTTCTCAGTTCTGCAGTACAAGTAAAGGAAAAATCTGAAAATTGTTAATTTGTGGTAATATCACACACACTCCGTCTTCAGGCCACGAGTGGCCTACCGGGACCATTCGACCGCCGTGTCATCTTCAGTGGAGGATGCGGATAGGAGGGGCGTGGGGTCAGCACACCGCTCTCCCGGTTGTTACGATGGTATTCTTGACCAAATCCGCTACTATTCGGTCGAGTAGCCCCTCAATTGGCATCACGAGGCTGAATGCACCCCGAAAAATGGCAACAGTGCATGGCAGCCTGGATGGTCACCCATCCAAGTGCTGACCACGCCCGACAGCACTTAACTTTGGTAATCTCACGGGAACCGGTGTATCCGCTGTGGCAAGGCTGTTGCCCCAATAATATCACCTACAAAAAAATTATTTTTTTGTCATGTTATCTGACTGTCTGTCTGCCTGTTAAGACTAGAGGTCTGCATTATCTCCGATTTTTACCGGCGAGTCCCGCTTGTCCCTCTGGCTCTCGGGAGTATGCGGCCGAGCGTCCTCTTCCGCCGGCTGTGGGCAACCGATCACCAGCGCTCGGCCGAGTGCGCCAAACGCTCGGCCGGTCGCCAGTAACCGGCGGACTCAGTGCCAGCGAGCGGCGCTTCGTCACACTCCTTGAGATCAGATGCCACCGCTTCACATTAACCACTCACTTATTTCTTTTACAAATGTCTTTCGTTGTTTACTACCAGTTCTATGACCTAAATATATGACTTGTATGTGTTACATTTGATGTTTGTTAATATGTTGCAGACTACTGGAGTTTCGCCTTTGAGGTTATCATGTATTCCAGTAATTGTAACGTTAAAAACAGTAATGTCTGTATTTAGTATTTTGTTCCGTTCGGTAGACAAACGGAAACACAGTAGTCTAATCATCGACTATGTGTAGCCTATCTCCAAACTCGGCCACGTATACGTTGTACTAATATTAAATGCAGGATCGGGGAGGAATGACGGAGTTAAAAGTAATACTCACGAAATTTTGTTGCACAAACGTTAATTTCTGAACAAATTGTGACCTGTAAAAACGTTACAAGTGAATCATGACTATACAATTCGTTTTTCGTCATTGGTGCTCCCTGATACACAGGCGTCATTTGTGTTCCTGGAGCTATTACGACAGATGGCGGTTTGAACTTCTTCCTGTGAAGTCAATGAAAGTGGAATCATACATTCATACAGTTTGAGGAATGTTTCCTTCCTTGTGATGTTGTGAATACTTACGTAATTGTGATGGATCAATAAGAGATCATCCACCTTGTCTGATTACAGGCACGATCTTTTGCTGGACAGCAGGTGACCGGCCTGGCTAAAATTTCTCTCACTGGCAGCACTAGTGGCAGGAATACAGAGAACCCTTCTGGCTACTACCGACAGCCTTGGAAATAACCCCGCGTGCGTTTTCCACCACTGCAAAATTTGTCCTTCGGCACAGCTACAGTCGGATTTGGAGAGCGAAAGGTACCTGTCGAGTTCATTGGTAGTAACTGTGTGTCCATCTTCGTCGTCCTCATCCGGACTCCAGTCCATCCTGGACTTTTTCATGGGAAGAACTTGATCACTGTTTGCTTGAATGGACTCTAAACATGAATGAAAACATCCGTAAGATATTCCTGTCACCTTCAAATATGTATACACCATAGTTAGAATTACTTGTTACTAAACGACTATATTTACGGTGACATTTTATATATATCGCACAAATTATATTAAAACGCATTGTGGAATGTTTAAGCTGCGAAACCTTTCCCAAATATCACATTGTAGACGTAATAAATGTTGATCTAACGAAAGATGGCAGATTAGACAAATAAACATTCGTTTACTAATTGGTTTCAGTGAGTGAACCTTACCATTTACGGGCAGTTCCGAGTACAATCGTCGAACTCCAGCATACGCGGCTTGCTTTTCGCCTGCTGTGAGTTTTTTCAAATGACGCCGTGATGGCCACAGAACCGTGGCAACATAATGGATAGACTCAATTTTGCACTTCTCTGTGATGAAGTATGCTGCTCTCCTTTTTATTTTCGCCATGAGCTGAAAAGGAAACCCAATATACATAACTGCACTCTTATAATTCAACAGTTGTATAAAGGATCGTAACCTGTAGAAAGTGTTCTTACCTCGTTGTCACTGTCTATTGGTTCACAATGATGTAACAGACTCTTGTACCATGGCAGCACACGTTCCAGCGTTATTATCTTTGCAGTTTCCAAATCCAAACTCGCTTCTTTAAAGGGGGTTAGAAAAGCGACGTCTCGTACGCACCCTTCTTGGAAGGTTTCTAAGAGTGTCGATTGCCCCCGGGATTCTAGTAGACCTCGAATATCGTCGATTTGACTTATGATGGAATTGAGCATTAACAGTATACTTTCCACTCTTCAAATAGCCTACTATAGCTCTTGCTGATAGTAGACACGACAGGATTTCAGGGGCTTCGTCTTCTAAAAACGTCTCTTGAAATGTGTGACGAAGCGCAGTCATCAAGCAGTGATCAAAGCAAGGCAAACGGTCGTAAGATTCAAGTGCCTTCTTCATGTTAGCTCCTTGGTCGGTGACAAAGTAACATTTCGCAAGATCGTTCTTGTCAATTCCTAACTCAAGCACCCGCTCTTCGATTTCGTACCGTATGTTCTCTTCTGTCTTAGGTACGTCCGGAAACTCGGTTGTTATCAAAACAAGCGTTTCTAGCTGCCACTCATCATTCACATAATGCGACGTCACAGTCAAAAAATTTCTCTTCTTGTAGTTATCAGACCACAGATCAGCGTCTAAAGCGCACATTTTGTTCTTTAAGGCACATATTAGCTTGGCATTGTCACCCGTATTTTGTCTGCCTTTTCTTTAATATGCCGTGATACAGTTGTAGGGTGCGGAAGAACATCTTCTATACTGACTTTGCCGTAAGTGGCGCCAACATTGATGAGCTCCTGCGAATAAATCTTGAAGCCAATCTTACTACAAGTATTTAACGGTAGCAAATCTATTCCACTCATACCGACCAACCTATCAACAACAACTTTCTTTATGCTACTTCTTACTGAAAGTGGCCGGTGGACTTCTGTTCCGCATTTACTTTTGTAGTGCCGAATCATACCTGTTGTGCTTGACTGGTACGAAAGTATGGTATCACATGTGGTACATTGCACGAAACCAGCAGAAGCCTGCGTGACAGGATCCATTACAAGTGCAAACGATTTCCAAGCTTCACTTTTCGCCTCCTCTTGCGACATGTCTTTCTTCTCCAGGACTAATGAGCCGCTCCTAATTCTCTCCATAATACTTCTCTTCGTTTCATGAATGGAACGTTTACGACCTATACTTGATTTATCCATAACACTGTTTGCGCTTCTCAAAGCCAGGTCGTCAACTGCGTGTACACACGGTTTCTAATGCGATTCGGCACCGTAGAGCACGCGGCGGCTGTACTGTCACCGGCCGAGATTGTGAGTACGCTCGAGCGCCCGGCAGTGCTCGACAGTCCAACCGATAACCGAGAGGTGGAGGACAACTGGCCACATGGCGCATTAGACGGCCACAGCCGTATCGCAGCGTGGGCCTTTCCCAGCCGTCGAGCAGCGGCACGAAACGGCAAATGCTCGAGCGGTTGTTTTCATCGAAATGCAGAGCTCTAGTTAAGACCCCTTTTTCATGGGAATGGGTGGATATAACAAGGTGAGATTTATGTCATGCACTAAAGTCTACAGTCCCTTGGTGTTGTAAAATATTTAAGCTTCTGTGTCAGTGCAATCAAAAGGTATGGCTATTTATACCACATATTGTAAGATCTTGCCAGTATCAATAACAGGCAAAAATTGTCCGAATTCTCGATTCCTGATATGGATAAACTATCTATATATTTAATTAAGTTTGTACGGAACCTTCGGTGCGCAAGTCCTTTTCACACTTATCCAGATTTTTTCCACATGCCTCACTTTCATTGACTGTCCCTTATATATTAGATGGCTTTTTCAAAAAAGCTTTTATTCCTATTTTTATTCAGTGTCTATATCCTGTTTACTTCTGCTATCAGTTAATTTTCTGCCAAATAGTGACACTTATCTGCCATTTTTAGTGTCTCATTTTCTGATATGATCTACATCTACATACCTACTCATGGCGCATGGCGTAGGAAGGGCATCTTGTACTGCTACTAGTCATTCTCTTTACTGTTCCACACACAAGTGGAATGAGGGAAAAACAAGTGGCTATATGCTTTCATATGAGCCCTAATATCTGTTAACATGTCTTCACAGCCCCTATCAAAATGTATGTTGGCAGCAGTAGATTCATTCTGTAATCAGCCACAGATGCTGGTGCTCTAAATTTTCACGTTAGTGTTTTGTGAAATTGTAATTTGAGTTGACAGAGCATTTCCGTAACTCTCACAAGTTGATCGACCTACCAGTTACAAATCTTGCAGCATACACCTGAGTTGCACTGATGTCTTCCTTTATTCTGACCAAATGGAGATCACAAACACTCAATCAGTCTCAATACAGGATGCTCGAGTATTCTAAACATGGTCTGGTCTTTAGAGAAGACTAATAGTTTTGTATAATTATCCTAATATAGGATGTATACAACCCGGGAGATCTCGGAAAAACCCGGGAATTTTTTCGTCCAACAGAAAACTGGGAAAAATACTGGAATTTTTTAGAATTCCGGGAATTTTTCATTGTTTTAGTTTTCAGTTATATTACTGTATCCTGCTACTGCAGAATAATACTGCAGCATTAAAACATGAAGGAGAGGAAAAAATGAAAATGAAACTTAAATTGCAAAGGAAATGTGCCATATAAAGTAACACAGTGTTCGTACAAGCGTCTGCCAACAGCAAAATGTGTCAAAGGCTTTCGGAAGACTGTGCAATGCTTCATAACAACAAATTGCCTTCGATGAGCGTGATGTCACAACTGTTTACATTAGACTCATTTAATCAGTTACGAGTGGGCTCATACACATGCGCAGTCGAGTCGCGTATGACTAGTACCTTCTCCCACTTCTGGCTACAGAAATGCGGCTGTTGGCTGTGTAAGCAACAGTACCAGCAACCAGCCACGTGGTATCCGGAAAATTTTACTGGCATGCCCAAGCTGCCAAATTCACGCGTGTGCAGCAGGCCCGCATCTAGTGGGGAGTGAGGGCAAACCGGGGTATCTGAACCGGACGGCAATTTTGAGTGGAGGGGGCAAATTCATATTCTTGAGAAGAAAAAAAAACCTTGTTTCACAAAGCACCTAGCATCCAGCACTTGTCAGTCTATCGATTATTCATATGATTTTGAAACACAACCCTGCTGGTTTTTGAACACATTCTAAGTTCATTTCTGAATTAATTATAAGTTGATTTTTGAATGCGTGCATAGTGTACGTGATGTCTTTGCCAGGGGAATCCTCGTCACATCTAGAAATGAACTTTCCTGCAGACAAAACAGGACGGGGCTATACGAGCTGAGCTGAATAAAACCGAACCGGTGAATGCCAAGTGCTGCTTGTTTATGTGGTTGATTCAGTTTACGAATGTTCAGCATTGTTACAATTACTAGTGAGATCCTTAGATTCAGACTACCATAGTGGAAATAAACAACTAACAGGTAAGAAAGATTACGTATTATCTTCTCGGTGTATCCAAGAAAGTGAAATTTTGACAGAAATCTTTTAGCCAGATCGCTACATGAGGGCCAGTTGTACAGTCCCTGGCTAGCAGCCACTTAAGATATATTGTGGGAGTAGTGCAGAAAATGTGTTGTACAAACGTGTAATAACGTCTAACCAGAGAATAATCGGTGGATAACTAAAAGGGTGATTCTGGCAAAGTTAGTAGAGTTAACCGGAGAATGAGTTTTGACAATGGTAGTAATAGTTACAGAATTAGTGATAAGACTGTTTGTTAGAATAAGCAAGGAGAAGAAACAGGGACATCACACAAATATGGAAGAATATGAGATTCCAAATTTATACAAAAATTTCGTTCTACTACTTTTCGGTCTCGTGCATGAGAAACTGGAGCGTATGAATGAAATGTGAAACCATTTCCTAATGTAAAGCTTTTGGCTTTTAGTAGGACAAATATGTATTTCGTATTGGTACTTTGTGAATTATATTCTGACATATTATAAAAATGATCTTTATTGCCAAAACAGTTTCGTTTATTTGATGTGTGTTACAATTGCTGAAATATTAGAAAGACCTATTTTGTTTTCTCCAGCACACAATGACAAAATAGATGTCATCAGATCGGGAAACCACACCAGTCTTGGGTACTATTTGTGTTAACAGCTTTTTTAGTATTAGACAATGAGATTTCTATTTTTCTTGTATCAAAAGTTTGACGAACTTTGATAAGGTAATAGTCCTTTCACAGAGAGGGAAGCACACCATGTAAAGCTGTAGCAAGATTAGACAGAAAAATCGCTAGGACCTAGGGATTGAAGAAATGTGCACTGTCTTGCCTGTCTCTTGTCTTTACTGGTTTGAGGTGTCCTATATTTAATTTTATGTCACACAGAAGAGCAAGTTATTAGCTAATAGGCAATAAAGAGTCCAGTTTTTCTGAAGAGTTCTTGTTCACCTGGTTACAAATAATCCTATCCAGTATTAATTGGGAGGTTGTTTTTTTTTTTTTACAAAAAGAAGAAGAAGAAGAAGAAGAGGGTAGGATGTCAAACCGGCCAACTGGGAGCAGGAGAGGCGCTACAGGACATTTTAATTTCCTCTGTCCTGAAATAGTTTGATGGCATCAATTACAAAATATACACATTTGAGTTCAACAGAGTGAAATACAGTGATGTGTGGTATAAGAATGTTGTTTGAAGAAGCGTGGCACATCACTGCACATTAAAGCCAAATAACATGTCTTACATATCCTCGAAGATATATCTTTTATGCACCAGACTCTTCAGAAATATGTGCCTACAGTATGAACTTATTTTTTAAAAGTCTTTTTTTATGCTCTGATGCGCAGAGCAGCCTGAGTTACAGTGGGGAAGTGGATAGTCTCAACGTGACCCATTTTTACATTTAGTGATTTTTCTGTTTCCTCTTTGTTTATTGTTCTCACATCAAATGAAAACAAGATGGATTTCTGTGGCTGGGAGCTATCAAGTTAATTAAAATACATTCACGTAATTACGGAAGGGTAAACTATGTTACTAGTTTCAGATTTTATTTTATTTTCACCTTTCTGACAGTAAGCATCAATCGCCTTGAACAATGAAGTTATTTTTGTCAGTTTGATAAATAAATTTGGCTTTTATTAAGCTTTCCTGCTGAGGCAGTCAATTTATTCCACACTATTGGCTAGTTTCAACTGTTCGCTGCATTTCAGGTGCACATTTTCATCTTCTAGCATGTATGGCATTATGCCATAATAAAGAACCAAACGTGAGATAGTACAGTACTGGTACTCCAAGAAAATTTACGTCCCAAAAACCACACTGAAATGCTTCATATCTGGTCAAGGCCTACGTCATTGAGAATCTGGACATATGAATGTGCACTGTAAGGCGAACTATGCATTTTAGTATGGTTCCCGAAATTCTGATGCTCTTGGAGTATCCTCTGATGTTTTATTGCTTTTATGACATAATGTAAGATTTTTTAATGTTTTACAAGTGCGAACATGCGGGCTTCCTGCATCACCGTAGCTGCGCAAGCGCAGTGACCCCTCTTATCTGGCGCTCTCTGACAACTGCTGAAATGAATCTATTTCTAACAGGTCAAGGGAAAATATTGTGAATTGTTGTTCGGAAAGTGTTATTTTCAAAGTAAATTTCCTTTTACACAAGATGAACTATGTGCAAGAA
The DNA here is from genome assembly GCF_021461385.2 of Schistocerca piceifrons. Taxonomy (NCBI): domain Eukaryota; kingdom Metazoa; phylum Arthropoda; class Insecta; order Orthoptera; family Acrididae; genus Schistocerca; species Schistocerca piceifrons. The sequence continues at coordinate 61,045,446 of NC_060145.1, forward strand.
TGTATGATGTATTTCTTAAATCACAGAGTGTTTGGTCTCTTTTAAAAATCAACTCTTCGATGACAAGCCATTTAGAAGAATTTCGAGCCCAGAAGATCAGAGATTTATGTCGGTATTAAAAATTTTGCTGGCATATTTGTGTGATGTATCTTAAAGTGTAACATGCACTAAACAGATCAACATTATAAGTGAAAGCGTAGCTTCTGTTGTATCTTATTAATCTTTGAGACAAATATTATATGCAAAAGATTTGTTTTTCTTGCAGCAACACTATTTATATTAATTTAAACCATTAACTTTTCCTGTTGGTGGAATTCGAATTTATACTTTTGTAATATGAATATATGCTGCATACATGTTGCTGCACATCAAAGGTCTTTCTAAAACGTGTTTTTTTCCCCCTGAGTATCATTTTCTAAAGTGCCATGAAATTTTACGCTGCTGTATAAAACCATATCCTATCAAAGGATAAGTTTTACAGTTCCGAGGGAAAGTATACTGTCACTTAACATGGCAAAAGCGTATTTTCACCCAGGAAAAAATGTATTTTTAACCGGGAGATCCGGGAAATATCCAGCAATTTTTTCTCCTTGTCCGCTTATACACCCTGTAATTAACTGAAGTGAACTACTCTCCTTCCTTACTACCGTCCTTATGTGTTCATTCTATTTCGTATCTCTTCGGAATTTATAGCTAGATATATAATTGATGTGACTCTATCAAACAGCACAACACTCTTACTGTATTTGAATATTACAGAATTGTTTTTCCTAATGATCTACATTAACTTACAAATCATCTGCATTAAATTACATTTTCTCACATTTAGGGTAAGCCTCCAATCATTACACCAAATACTACACGTGCAAACAAAGTTGACATTCAGTGTGGTGGCTGATGGGAGTAACCGTAAAGCGTTTTCCAATTTACAGTTGCTTCCATCAGTCACCGCGCTGAGTGTCAACTTTGTTTGCACGAATATTAGACATTCTCTTTAAATCATTCTATGGTCACCTGCACTACAGTGTCATCACCAAAACAAATACAGATTGCAGCTCACCCTATCCAAGAGATCATATATGTGTGTAGATAACAGGAGCTGTTGTATCACACTTCCCCGGGGCACACTTGATGATGCCCTTGTCTCTGATGAACACTTGTGTCGATTGTGGGGTGATGCTCGCCACATTTGTGGTATTTTCAATTCAGAATTTGTACATTTAACCAGTCCTCTTTAACCATAAGCTCTGGGCATGCTTCAGCAACCACTGTCAGGTGTGGTGGTCATTGTTTATAACAGAGAACAGGTATCTCAGCTTAACCAACTAGATGGTAAGGATGGTAAAAACCTCAATCGCAAAGTGTTCTATGTGCTGATGATCCCCATTGGCTGTTGAGATGAAACAGTGCTTAGAAACCTATATAGTCTGAAATGGTACATTGTTGGTTGAACCTGCCACTTCTGGGAAAATACAAAAGCTTCTTAAATCAAAGACACTTCCTATTGTAACTAAACTGCATAAAACTCTAAATTCCAGCATTGGGGTTGTGTTGTGTGAAAACTTAATGGGTGAAATCTCATGGATAGCAAAAGGTGTGCAAAACATGATATGAAGAGAGTGAATAGAATTATTGAAAGAACACATACATTCATTGTAACTCCAAATTTTCAAGTCTTAGCTGGTCACGTTAAGGCTGGTTTCTTGCGTTTTAATGTTCACCCATATTTTCCAAAATTGTTGCAGTGTTTGAAGTGCCAAAGCTGCTGGTATTGGCCATGCTACTTATGGGAACTCTGGCCAAGCAGCTTATGAGCTGGGTGTAGGATGGACATCTACTCCCATGTTTGTTAACTGCTCCAGCAAACATCCAGTTTGGAGCAGAGAGCATACCATTTACAGAAATAAAATAAACAAGTAAAAAATAAAAGAAATAAAAACTACACAATGTGTGCCTTATGTCAAAGCAAAGAAATTGTTAAAAGCCATTGTATCAGGTCACCTACTTTGTTTCTTCATTAATTGTTCTCGGTGTCGATGTACTGGCTGAAAAAATAGGGGGTGGACATGCAGTACTGTCTACTGTAAATGATGTAGCTGACATAGGCACATTTGCTTTTTACTGTCTTTTACTTTCACTTTTCACAACCCCCAATATTACACAGTCACATGGCCAGTGCACTATTGTTTAACTTTTGATAAGCTTTGTTAATAGGTTGCAGCCGAACATCCATATTCTGCTACAGTAGTTAATTGTTGAATACCTACGACCAGTAAAAACTAACCACAATGTTCACACAGGTACATTTGGAAACAGACAATGTCATTGTTTTTACACATGGCCTATTGCTGTAACACTCATTTCACTGTTAAGTTGATGCATTGTTGTCACTGTAACCAACACAGGTTTCTTGTCTGAAACTCGGTCATGGAATGACAGTCTCGTGGCCAAAAATTCGACCCTTATATATCTTCAAAATAATAGGTGCCGAAACCACACATTGTTTGAAGTTAAATTTGCATAATTACAATTAAAACTTAACTCATTAAATTAACTGAATACATCGAAAAATTCGTTCTTTCAAACAGCACAAGGCTTAAGCCAAATTATTTGTTTAAATGATGAAATTAACGTATATAGTTACACAAACAATACTTTTGACATAACTGTTAATTACTTTGGAATTAATTACGGGCTGGTTTTGCTAACATGTTTCGGACTAGAGTCAAATAGATACTTTAAGAATAATAGCATTTTGTCTTCCAAATGTTTACAGTTATTACAGAATTTATATTTGTATATCTAAAAACAAAGATGATGTGACTTACCAAATGAAAGTGTTGGCAGGTCGACAGACACACAAACAAACACAAACATACACACAAAATTCAAGCTTTCGCAACAAACTGTTGCCTCATCAGGAAAGAGGGAAGGAGAGGGAAAGACGAAAGGATGTGGGTTTTAAGGGAGAGGGTAAGGAGTCATTCCAATCCCGGGAGCGGAAAGACTATGCTTGTGTCTGTACATGTGTGGATGGATATGTGTGTGTGTGCGAGTGTATACCCGTCCTTTTTTTCCCCCTAAGGTAACTCTTTCCGCTCCCGGGATTGGAATGACTCCTTACCCTCTCTCTTAAAACCCACATCCTTTCGTCTTTCCCTCTCCTTCCCTCTTTCCTGATGAGGCAACAGTTTGTTGCGAAAGCTTGAATTTTGTGTGTATGTTTGTGTTTGTTTGTGCGTCTGTCGACCTGCCAGCACTTTCATTTGGTAAGTCACATCATCTTTGTTTTTAGATATATTTTTCCTACGTGGAATGTTTCCCTCTATTATAACCATATCAAGAATTTATATTTGTTTATATGTCAACAATATACGGTAATTTAAGTTACGAAACAATATGCTCCAATAGGACCTTGCCTAGTAAGGCGGCGCGGGTCTCCCGCGTCACTCCCCTACGCTCTATACAGAAGTATGGGACTCATCATCATCATCATCATCATCATCATCATCATCATCATGTTAGTAAATTGTTGAAGTGTCTGTAGCAAGGCCCCCAAGTTACTCTACGAAATAAACAGTAGCAATGCCAATACTGTATTAGGTACCGAAAGCTGGTTAAAACCAGACATAAATAGCAGTGAAATCTTGAACTTGGATTAAACAATGTTTAGGAAGGATAGGACTGATGCTATGGGAGGTGGTGTGTTCACTGCAGTTGAAAGCTGTTTAAAGGCAGTTGAGATCGACAATGGGTCGGACTGTGAAATGGTGGGGATAAAGCTGTCAATCAGACAAGGTTGACCATTTTATTAGGATGTTTTTATAGATCACCAGCATCTGCAACAAATGTCGCAGAACGTTTTAGGGAAAGTCTTGCGTACATAGGAAATAAATATCCAAATTATCCATGAGTTATAGGTGGAGACTTTACTCTGGCATCCACTGACTGAGAAAATTACACACAGGGGGCAGAGGTGAAGTTATTCTAGGAGTGCTCTCAACATACAACTTTGAGCAATTGGTTAGAAAACCAACTCGAGACGGGAACATTTTAGATATCTTGGCAACAAACAGACCTGATATTTTTGAGGAAGTTAATCTAGAATAAGGTATTAGCAACCATAATGTAGTTGTGGCTTATATGTGAGTGGAAGTTAAAAAAGTGGAGTTTTCTTGTTTGGGAAAGAACATAAAAGTGTCATTAATGAATATCTTCATAGTCAGCTCCAAGCATTCAGTATCTTTGATCGGAATATAAAGGTATTGCCCACCACGTGCTAGAGAAGTATGTGCCTAGCAAAAATATATGGGAGCGAAAGGATCCACTTTGGTACAACAAATATATTAGGAAGTTGCTGAGAAAGCAGAGAATTTTGCACAGTCATTTTAAACTTAGTCACTGCCCCACTGACAAACAGAAATTATGCGAAATGAAAGCAGCTGTCAGAAGCTCAATAAGAGATTCTTTTAACGAATTTTAAAGCAATATTTTATATGCAGATTCTAAAAATAACCCCAAAAAATCTTTGTCTTACGTAAAATCTATGAACGCTAAAAATAATTCAATACCTTCTCTTGCTGACAGTATGGGTACTGTAACGGAGAGTGATAAACAGAAGGCCGAAATTCTAAACCTAGCTTTCAAAAACTCGTTTACGAAAGAGGACTGCAGCAACATTCCCCATTTCAATTATCGAACAAGCGCAAGGATGGCTGACATAGTGGTTAGTGTATCTGGGATTGTAAAACAGTTACGATCCTTAGACGCCATATAACATTAACTGCCCAACAGAACATTTAGTCCTATCACGGGAAAAGTCAAATATAACACTATACTGTGTCACGTGTTATATCAACATACAGTGTATTACCAATTATGGTATTACGACACAGTTAATGTTATCCTCTGGGAGGATTTTAGTAAATAGACCGTGAGTTACATAATGGATTTTGCTTATCGAACCTGAATTTAGGCTGCAGAAGAAACCAGAAAGCTAAAGACTAAAATCTGGGAAATGTTTTAAGTAACCAAGTTTGCTTAAATGAAATAAAAACAGTCGCCAGCCTAATTAGGCATAGTAATGTGAAACATTACTTTTATATAATCTGTATAGAGTTATGATAAAGGAAAGCTACTATTACTTCTTTCCCACAGAAGTGCAATGAACTCTACTACAATCGGATAAGTGGTACAGTGATGTTATTGTTGTGGTCTTCAGTCCAGAGACTGGTTTGATGCAGCTCTTCATGCTACTCTGTCTTGCGCAAGTTTCTTCATCTTCCAGTACCTACTGCAACCTGCATCCTTCTGAATCTGCTTAGTCTATTCATCTGTTGGTCTCCCTCTATGATTTTTACTCTCCACACTGCCCACCAATACTAAATTGGTGATCCCTTGATGCCTCAGAACATGTCCTACCAACCAATCCCTTCTTCTAGTCAAGTTGTGCCACAAACTCCTTTTCTCCCGAATTCTATTTAGTGCCTCCTCATTAGTTACATGATCTACCCGTCTAATCTTCAGCATTCTTCTTAGCTTCTGTTCTCTTCTTGTCCAAACTACACTCCTGGAAATTGAAATAAGAACACCATGAATTCATTGTCCTAGGAAGGGGAAACTTTATTGACACATTCCTGGGGTCAGATACATCACATGATCACACTGACAGAACCACAGGCACAGAGACACAGGCAACAGAGCATGCACAATGTCGGCACTAGTACAGTGTATATCCACCTTTCGCAGCAATGCAGGCTGCTATTCTCCCATGGAGACGATCGTAGAGATGCTGGATGTAGTCCTGTGGAACGGCTTGCCATGCCATTTCCACCTGGCGCCTCAGTTGGACCAGCGTTCGTGCTGGACGTGCAGACCGCGTGAGATGACACTTCATCCAGTCCAAACATGCTCAATGGGGGACAGATCCGGAGATCTTGCTGGCCAGGGTAGTTGACTTACACCTTCTAGAGCACGTTGGGTGGCACGGGATACATGCGGACGTGCATTGTCCTGTTGGAACAGCAAGTTCCCTTGCCGGTCTAGGAATGGTAGAACGATGGGTTCGATGACGGTTTGGATGTACCGTGCACTATTCAGTGTCCCCTCGACGATCACCAGTGGTGTACGGCCAGTGTAGGAGATCGCTCCCCACACCATGATGCCGGGTGTTGGCCCTGTGTGCCTCGGTCGTATGCAGTCCTGATTGTGGCGCTCACCTGCACGGCGCCAAACACGCATACGACCATCATTGGCACCAAGGCAGAAGCGACTCTCATCGCTGAAGACGACACGTCCCTCCATTCACGCCTGTCGCGACACCACTGGAGGCGGGCTGCACGATGTTGGGGCGTGAGCGGAAGACGGCCTAACGGTGTGCAGGACCGTAGCCCAGCTTCATGGAGACGGTTGCGAATGGTCCTCGCCGATACCCCAGGAGCAACAGTGTCCCTAATTTGCTGGGAAGTGGCGGTGCGGTCCCCTACGGCACTGCGTAGGATCCTACGGTCTTGGCGTGCATCCGTGCGTCGCTGCGGTCCGGTCCCAGGTCGACGGGCATGTGCACCTTCCGCCGACCACTGGCGACAACATCGATGTACTGTGGAGACCTCACGCCCCACGTGTTGAGCAATTCGGCAGTACGTCCACTCGGCCTCCCACATGCCCACTATACGCCCTCGCTCAAAGTCCGTCAATTGCACATACGGTTCACGTCCACGCTGTCGCGGCATGCTACCAGTGTTAAAGACTGCGATGGAGCTCCGTATGCCACGGCAAACTGGCTGACACTGACGGCGGCGGTGCACAAATGCTGCACAGCTAGCGCCATTCGACGGCCAACACCGCGGTTCCTGATGTGTCCGCTGTGCCGTGCGTGTGATCATTGCTTGTACAGCCCTCTCGCAGTGTCCAGAGCAAGTATGGTGGGTCTGACACACCGGTGTCAATGTGTTCTTTTTTCCATTTCCAGGAGTGTATTTATCGTCCATGTTTCACTTCCATACATAGCTACACTCCATAAAAATACTTTCAGTAATGACTTCCTGACACTTTAATGTATACTCGATGTTAACGAATTTCTCTTATTCAGAGCTTTCCTTGTCATTGTCAGTCTACATTTTATCCTCTCTACTTCAACCATCATCAGTTATTTTACTCCCCAAATAGCAAAACTCATCTACTACTTTAAGTGTCTCATTTCCTAATCTAATTCACTCAGCATCACTCAACTTAATTCGGCTACATTCCATTATCCTCGTTTTGCTTTTGTTGATGTTCATCTTATATCCTCCTTTCAAGACACTGTCCATTCCATTCAACTGCTCTTCCATGTCCTTTGCTTTTTTTGACAGATTTACAATGTCATCGGAAAACCTCAAAGTTTTTATTTCTTCTCCATGGATTTTAATTCCTACGCCGAATGTTTCTTTTGTTTCCTTTACTGCTTGCTCAATATATAGATTGAATAACATCGGGGATAGGCTGCAAACCTGTCTCACTCCCTTCCCAACCACTGATTCCATTTCATGCCCCTTGACTCTTATAACTGCCATCTGGTTTGTGTACAAATTGTAAATAGCCTTTCGCTCCCTGTACTTTATCCCTGCCACCTTCAGAATTTGAAAAATAGTGTTCCGGTCAACATTGTCAAAAGCTTTCTCTAAGTCTACACATGCTAGAAATGTAGGTTTACCTTTCCTTAATATATCTTCTAAGATAAGTCGTAGGGTCAGTATTGCCTCACTTGTTCCAACATTTCTACGGAATCCAAACTGATCTTCCCTGAGGTTGGCTTCTACCAGTTTTTCCTTTCGTCTGTAAAGAACCTGCTTTCTTTGGGATTGGAATTATTATATTCTTCTTGAAGTCTGAAGGGATTTCGCGGGTCTCGTACACCTTGCTCACCAGATGGTAGAGTTTTGTCAGGGCTGGCTCTCCCAAGGCTGTCAGTGGTTCTAATGGAATGTTGTCTACTCCCAGGGCCTTGTTTCGACTTAGGTCTTTCAGTGCTCTGACAAACTCTTCACGCAGTATCATATCTCCCATTTCATCTTCATTATCTACATCCTCTTCCATTTCCATAGTATTGTCCTCAAGTACAACGCCCTTGTATAGACCCCCTATATACCCCTTCCATCTTTCTGCTTTCCCTTCTTTGCTTAGAACTGGGTTTCTGCATGAGCTCTTGACATTCATAAAGTGGTTCTATTTTCTCCATAGGTCTCTTTAATTTTCCTGTAGGCAGTATCTATCTTACCCCTAGTAGGGTATGCCTCTACATCCTTACGTTTGTCCTCTAGCCATCCCTGCTTAGCCATTTTGCACTTCTTGTCGATCTTATTTTTGAGACGTTTGTATTTCTTTTTGCCTGCTTCATTTACTGCATGTTTATATTTTCTCCTTCATCAATTAAATTCAGTATATCTTCTTTTACCCAAGGATTTCTACCAGCCCTCCTATTTTTACCTACTTGATCCTCTGCTACCTTCACTATTTCATCCCTCAAAGCTACCCATTCTTCTTCTACTGTATTTCTTTCCCCCATTTGTGTCAATTGTTCTATAATGCTCTCCCTGAAACTCTCTACAACTTCTGGTTCTGTCAGTTCATCCAGGTTCCATCTCCTTAAATTCCCAACTTTTTCCAGTTTCTTCAGTTTTAATTTACAGTTCATAACAAATAGAATGTGGTCAGAGTCCACATCTGCCCATGGAAATGTCTTACAATTTAAAACCTGGTTCCTAAATCTCTTTCTTACCATTATACACTCCTGGAAATGGAAAAAAGAACACATTGACACCGGTGTGTCAGACCCACCATACTTGCTCCGGACACTGCGAGAGCGCTGTACAAGCAATGATCACACGCACGGCACAGCGGACACACCAGGAACCGCGGTGTTGGCCGTCGAATGGCGCTAGCTGCGCAGCATTTGTGCACCGCCGCCGTCAGTGTCAGCCAGTTTGCCGTAGCATACGGAGCTCCATCGCAGTCTTTAACACTGGTAGCATGCCGCGACAGCGTGGACGTGAACCGTATGTGCAGTTGACGGACTTTGAGCGAGGGCGTATAGTGGGCGTGCGGGAGGCCGGGTGGACGTACCGCCGAATTGCTCAACACGTGGGGCGTGAGGTCTCCACAGTACATCGATGTTGTCGCCAGTGGTCGGCGGAAGGTGCACATGCCCGTCGACCTGGGACCGGACCGCAGCGACGCACGGATGCACGCCAAGACCGTAGGATCCTACGCAGTGCCGTAGGGGACCGCACCGCCACTTCCCAGCAAATTAGGGACACTGTTGCTCCTGGGGTATCGGCGAGGACCATTCGCAACCGTCTCCATGAAGCTGGGCTACGGTCCCGCACACCGTTAGGCCGTCTTCCGCTCACACCCCAACATCGTGCAGCCCGCCTCCAGTGGTATCGCGACAGGCGTGAATGGAGGGACGAATGGAGACGTGTCGTCTTCAGCGATGAGAGTCGCTTCTGCCTTGGTGCCAATGATGGTCGTATGCGTGTTTGGCCCCGTGCAGGTGAGCGCCACAATCAGGACTGCATACGACCGAGGCACACAGGGCCAACACCCGGCATCATGGTGTGGGGAGCGATCTCCTACACTGGCCGTACACCACTGGTGATCGTCGAGGGGACACTGAATAGTGCACGGTACATCCAAACCGTCATCGAACCCATCGTTCTACCATTCCTAGACCGGCAAGGGAACTTGCTGTTCCAACAGGACAATGCACGTCCGCATGTATCCCGTGCCACCCAACGTGCTCTAGAAGGTGTAAGTCAACTACCCTGGCCAGCAAGATCTCCGGATCTGTCCCCCATTGAGCATGTTTGGGACTGGATGAAGCGTCGTCTCACGCGGTCTGCACGTCCAGCACGAACGCTGGTCCAACTGAGGCGCCAGGTGGAAATGGCATGGCAAGCCGTTCCACAGGACTACATCCAGCATCTCTACGATCGTCTCCATGGGAGAATAGCAGCCTGCATTGCTGCGAAAGGTGGATATACACTGTACTAGTGCCGACATTGTGAATGCTCTGTTGCCTGTGTCTATGTGCCTGTGGTTCTGTCAGTGTGATCATGTGATGTATCTGACCCCAGGAATGTGTCAATAAAGTTTCCCCCTCCTGGGACAATGAATTCACGGTGTTCTTATTTCAATTTCCAGGAGTGTATGATCTATCTGAAACCTTCCAGTATCTCCAGGCCTCTTCCATGTATACAACCTTCTTTTGTGATTCTTGAACCAAGTGTTAGCTACGATTAAGTTACGCTCTGTGCAAAATTCTACCAGGCGGCTTCCTCTTCCATTTCTTACCCCCATTCCAAATTCACCTACTACATTTCCTTCTCTTCCTTTTCCTACTCTCGAATTCCAGTCACCCATGACTATTAAATTTTCGTCTCCCTTCACTATCTGAATAATTTCTTTTATCTCACCATACATTTCCTCAATCTCCTCCTCATCTGCAGAGCTAGCTGGCGCACAAACTTGTATGACTATGACTGCAATAATGCATTCACTAAGCTGTTCATAGTAGCTTATCCAAGTTCCTATTTTTTTTATTCATTATTAAACCATCTCCTCCATTCCCCTACTTGATTTTGTATTTATAACCCTGTATTCACCTGACCAGAAGTCTTGTTCCTACTGCTACCGAACTTCACTAATTCCCACTATATCTAACTTTAACCTATCCATTTCCCTTTTTAAATTTTCTAACCTACATGTCCGGTTAAGGAATCTGACATTCCACACTCCGATCCGTAGAACGCCAGTTTTCTTTCTCTTGATAATGACGTCCTCCTGAGTAGTCCCCACCCAGAGATCCGAATGGGTGACTATTGTACATCCGGAATATTTTACCTAAGAGGCACCATCATCATTTAACCATACAGTAAAGCTGAAAAATTACGGCTGTAGTTTCCCCTTGCTTTCAGCCGTTCGCAGTACCAGCACAGCAAGGTCGTTTGGTTAGTGTTGCAAAGCCAGATGAGTCAATCATACAGACTGTTGCCCTGCAACTACTGAAAAGGCTGCTACCCCTCTTCAGGAACCACACGTCTGTCTGGCTTCTCAGCAGATACCCCTCGGTTGCACTTGCACCTACGGTACGGCTGTCTGTATCGCAGAGGCATGCATGCCTCCCCATGCCTGAAGCGATGCAGTCCTTCAACAAAGGAAATTTGCTTACAATACGTTAGTTCGTCCAGTCCAAGAGTATTGTTCATATGTATGGGACCCTTACCAGTTGGGTCTGATTCAAGAGATTGAGAAGGTCCAAAGAAGAGCGGCAAGATTAGTGACTGGTAGATTTAACCATCGTGAGGGTGTTACAAATCTCATTGAAAATTCGAAGTGGGACACACTTGCAGACAGACAACACGCTAAACGGAAGGGGGTGCTCACTAAATTCCGAAATCCGATCTTCGCCGAGTATGTAGAGCATATATTATTACCACCAACTTTCAAATCGCACAATGATCACCATTCAAAGTTAAGGGAAATTAGTGCTCATACTGAGGCATTCAGACAGTTGTTTTTCCCTTGCGCGATCCGCGTGTGGAACAGGGAGGGGGGAGGGGGGGGAATATGGCTTTGGCACGAATTGTGCCCTGCACCACATGCCGCTTGATGGCTAGTGGAGTATATATGTAGATGTAGATGTAGACAATTACAGATTTCACCCTATTGCAAGAGATACTAACTAGGAATAGTTAAAATAAATTAGAAAATCAATTAAATACATAAAACTAAGAACAAAATTAGGTCTGGTGTTATATTCTTTAAAACTGAGGGCCAACCTGTCTCTTTTATGAAAATGCAGATTATACTCACATATCCAGAATGAGATTTTCACTCTGCAGCGGAGTGTGCGCTGATATGAAACTTCCCGGCAGATTAAAACTGTGTGCCCGACTGAGACTCAAACTCGGGACCTTTGCCTTTCGCGGGCAAGTGCCCTACCAACTGAGCTACCGAAGCATGACTCACGCCCGGTCCTCACAGCTTTACTTCTGCCAGTATCTCGTCTCCCACCTTCCAACCTTTACAGAAGCTCTCCTGCGAACCCTGCAGAACTAGCACTCCAGAAAGAAAGGATACTGCGGAGACATGGCTTAGCCACAGGCTAATTACAGACTCCAGTAATCCTGAGCACCAGCCAGAAAATCAGTTCTACAGACTTCACAATGTGCTTATCACTCAGTCAGGGTCCTTTATGGCTTTCTACCCAAAAAGGGGAAGTGTAGTAGACTCGAAAGTAAAGCAACAGTGGTGAAATCAGCAACCATCTCTGATCTTGAAGATTTGGAAATGGAAGTGGTCACTTTAAATGACTCACTAATTCCACTAGTCCACCTCCAATAGCTATGGACTCTACACCAAGGTGCAAAGAGAAAGGGGAGGCAAACTTCATCAGCAGATATTATGTGTACTAGAGTGGAATTTAAATGGCTTCAGAAATAATATGGAAGAACTAAAGCTCTGTACACATGGCTAGACCTGCATGTATTTTTAATACAAAAAAATATTAACAATATAAAAAAATACTGATTAGCTAAAAAGGGGATAAATAAACAGTCGCCAGCCCACTAGGGCAATGAATCTCCAGCATCTTAACATATGTATACTTTCATACTTGTTCCATAGATCAGGAATACGACATTTCGTAATGGCAAAGAAATTTAAACAAATAATCACAGACGTGACATCAGAAGGTTGTCACTCTTTCCTACAACACAACAGTTCACGAGAAAATAAATGAATCAGAAAGCACTGAGTTTTCAGTTACTTATTCTGAAATACGAGGGCATTTCGAAAAGTAAAGATACAATGGCTCGCAGTCCTTAAATAGTACATTTATTTAGAAAACGTCAGTTACATCTTATTAACTGGATTATTTGTTATTTTTAAACATAATCTCACCCCCCCCCCCCCCCCCCCCCCCTCCATTATCCAAACATTTGTTAAGTCGGTGCACAAGCTTTTGTATCCTACAGTCATAGAAGGTTGTCGGAACCACATTTCAACTTCATCTTTGATCTCTTCATCGTCGTGGAATGATTTTCCACCAAGATGTGACTTCAGGTAATGGAAGACATGGAAGTCAGTGGGCGCAAGGTCCAAGCTGTATGGCGGATGGTCCAATACGTCCCATTTGAATTGTTTGAGTAGTTCTTTGGTTACGAGCACTGTGTGAGGCCGAGTGTTGTCATGAAGCAAGTGGACTCCACTTGTCAGCGTTCCCCTGCATTTGTTTTGAATTGCCCTTTGAAGACGTTTCAAAGTCTGGCAATATGCAGCAGCATTAATTGTCGTTCCAGGAGGCATAAATTCCAACAGAAGAATGCCTTGTCTGTCCCAAAAAACAGAAGCCATTATTTTCTTCGCTGAAATCAATGTTTTCCATTTCTTGGCTTTTGGTGAATTTGAATGGCGCCATTGCATTGATTGTTGCTTGGATTCAGGTGTATGGTGATAAACCCATGTCTCGTCACCTGTCGCAATGTGATCAAGGAACTCATCACCTGCTTCAGCATAGCGTGTGAGGAAGTCGAGTGCAAAGCCCATCCTTTTCTGTTTGTGTTCTTCCGTTAACAGTTTTGGAACCCAGCGCGCGCACAATTTCCTGTACCCTAACTTGACAGTCACAACGTCATGAAGAGTTGTCATTGACATGTCCGGTATGATCTGATGCAATTCTTTCAATATGAGACGTCTATTTGCACGAATTGCTTCCTCCGTTCTCCGAAGAAGGGCATCAGAGATCACAGATGGCCGACCTGTTCTTTGTTCGTCATGAACATCGGTCCTACCTACAGAGAAATGACGACACCATTTCATTACATTTTGTCAATTCATAATGTTCCCATAAACAGAAACAACTTCTTTGTGAATATCCGCTGGTCGCTGACCTTTTGCATGAAGAAAACATATGATGGAGTGCACTTCGCATTTGGCGGGATTCTGAATCAGTGCAGCCATTTTAAACACGACCTACTCCAACCAGAAGCAACGTTCAGCTGCCGAACGACCGCAAGGAAAAAGCTAATGGTTCAAGGTTAACACCAGTGTTGCCAACTTGCTCGCCAAAACTCTTCTGTTCCTGTAGCGTACGGTGTACGTTTACTTTCCGAAATACCCTCATACTAAATTTTGAAAGATATTCATAAAGTGGTTCTCTTTTCTCCATAGGTCTCTTTAATTTTCCTGTAGGCAGTATCTATCTTACCCCTAGTGGGATATGCCTCTACATCCTTACGTTTGTCCTCTAGCCATCCCTGCTTAGCCATTTTGCACTTCCTGTCAATCTCATTTTTGAGACGTTTGTATTTCTTTTTGCCTGGTTCATTTACTGCATGTTTATATTTTGTCCTTCATCAATTAAATTCAATATATCTTCTGTTACCCAAGGATTTACTTTCCGAATTACCTTCATACTAAAGTTTGAAAGTAAAGTTAAATGAAGTTACTGGTTAAAGAAATGTAACTAAAAGTTTGTTACATACAAAATTTACTTTAAGTAACCTCAGTGTAACATAATGCAAAATTTAGAAAAAGGCAAACAATTTACTTTTGATTATTGAAAGATTGAAATGAATCCACTTTAAGCAAATGAGCAACTGATTTTACTTTTAATATAAAAACAATAAAATTCATACCAAGCCAGCAGAAGTCACATGCTGAACTAAATCCAGACTAAATGAAATTGTGCACTCTTAATTTGTGATGTATCTTTAGTTATTAGCTTTGCCAGTGAAATTTTACATTACTTTAAGTGACTGAAGTTAATACTCAAAATTTCAGATTAGTTAAGCATCTGTTAAACAATACAAGAATGAACAGTTACTGAGGCCGAAAATTTAGACTGAAACTGGTCATTAGCAAACACACAAAACAGGCAATAAATAGTTAAACAATTTGCATATTTTATGACACTCAGTGATTGCATGGAAAGGAAATAAATACACTATTACATCCATTACATATTAACTATAGTTTCTGTAATAAAGCATACATATTGAGAACCGGGAGTACAGCACAAGTTATCAGCAGATATGAAACACTGAAAAATTTTGGATGTTGCAGAAAGTATTTTCTCTGCATTTTCGATATTACAAAGAGTGTGTGTCACCCCCTTAATTGCCACGTGGGCATATATAATAAGTATGTGACTCTTTATTTTACTCTCCACCACAACATATTGAAAGCTGATCAAAATTGAAGTTTATCTGTTGGGAAGCTTTACTTGTGTCTTACCTATTCTCTTGATGTAGACACTGCATATTTGTATCTTGGTATGTACCACCAACAGCTTTTATACTCTTGTTAATGCTATGTATTCTGAAGTATTTCTAATTTTAATCACTATTTTCTACATTGCAATCTTGGCAAAGAAAGACTTCTTTTCCTGATGAAAATATCCTCCTGAGTAGCCCCTGCCTAGATTCGAATGGGACACATTTTCATCTCCAAAATGTTCTATATCCATGTGGATATCATCATCTTTATACCCCACAGAAAAGCTAGATGCCCTCAGGAAATACAATGGTTGTTGTTTCCACTTGTTCTTGGCTGTTCGCAGTACCAACATAGTAAATCTTTGTCAGCTGTGATCAATCATCCAGACTGTTTCCTCCACAACTATTGTAAACGCTGCCGTTCCTCTTCAGGAACCTTACGATAATCTGACATTTCACAGATATTTCTCCGATGTGGTCACAGCTAAGGTATGGCTATCTGTATTGTTGAGACACTTAAGCCACTACACTGCAGCAAGGTCCATGGTTTTGGAGTAGGTACATTTGCTATACATATTGAACTCCAAAGGAACCATTGTGTGATCTGAGAGTAAGTACATTGGACCAATAAGTTTGTCTCGTTCCTGTCTTTCATGTTATCCTTTCTTCATGTTGCAGTGGTACATGTAACTAGAGTGAAAAATTGAAAAAGAAACTGAAGGAATGCGAGATGTTTGAAAAGTGATGGCATATCCTTGCTGTCTCCGCACTTTATTATTACTGAAAGGAAATTTCAATGATTTACAAGTTTGAGTATTATTCTACTTATTCTGGTTTTGTAGACAGTCTTAACTTTACTGGTGGCAAAATACACATCAAATTTCTGCATTATTTGAAGTATGTAGTACAGAGCTTGCTGAACTGACAGAGTCGTTTCTGTAGGTTTCCTGTGGTGGATGCCATACAATGGTCTTAGCCAGGTGTCGAACGTTGGAAGAGAAACTGAGTTCGGAAGTCAGTGAATCCAGCAGTAATACAGATGTCACAGATGTGAGTAGCAATGTCTTATGTATTTTTGTTTATCCTGTTGCTGGCACAAAGTAATTTTTTACATTTTGGCCATTTAATAGTGAGTTAAAAGGAGAAATTAGTGTAACAGATGTTGCAGTTACAATATGCAGTTTGTAAATTTTCTAGCTGTAATTAAATGACTGAGAAAATTTGCATACAGTTCACTACCTCATATTTGCTTCTAATGTTACAAAGACTATTTAGCTTCAGAACTGCCTGAAGCATTTACAGAATTCGTAAATCATATCTTGCGGACTTGTAAAATTTGAAGTCTCACCTCAGTGAGATATGTCTGCATATACATGTTTCATATTCTGTCTAGCTTCGCAAAAGGTAGGTGATGCATACAAAAATGACCTGTGTGGATGTCCACAAAATGTCAAAATTTGTAAATGTATTAGAGATAAGAGCGAATGATAAAAAAAAAAAAAAAAAAAAAAAAAAAAAAAAACATTTGACAGTTGGTACATTAGTGAATATTAACTAATTTTCAAAAATTGTTCAGATGTAGTGTCAAGTGCTGGTCTTAAGAGTTACAACACATATTTCACAGTTCATTTTAGCCATTTCTTGAGAGGAACTGTGTGGTGTTAGGCAATTTTGCACACTGATTTAGGCAGGTCTCCAATCTCTGTCTCAGCAGATGCAACACACAAACAGGTAAAATGTGATAACCTTGCAAGGAGAGGTCTCCAGGGGTGGGACTGAGTTATTGAAACCATCTATATAGTGATTAAGACCCCAGGTATCTCACCCTACAGCATTCACCCTGGTGTGCACTCGATTGCATATAATCGATGAAAAAAATTTCATAATTTTGTGTGTTGTGGAGCAGGGACGGGCCAAGATTTCACAGCATGAGCCTTGCCCGGGCACGAGTGCCAAAGCACTCAGCCCCGCTTAACATTTCCCCCACCGCCACACCATGCTGTCTGAGCGTGAAGAGGGGAAAACTGTGAACCCACTGCATTTAAATTGCAATGCAGTCACATTTCTCAACAAGATAGATCACAAGCACAACAAGATTAGATCACAAGCAAACTAAATTTTCAGTGTGATATAATAATTTTTGGTGTATTGAAGGCATAATATAATTTTTACCTGGTACAAACTATTATCATAAAGACAGACACACACCGTTTCAAAGAGTTTCTCACACAAGTTTAGTTTAGTTTCATAATTGAGAAACTTTGTGTAAGCAAATATGTCAGTCGAAATATTGCAGTGTAGCGATGCAGGGGGCTCCAAATTTGTCATTAAAGTCCGTAAATTACACAACTGATAGTATTTTTCAGTACAGGTATTTTGTTCATTCCAAGTAAGTATCAATTCATGATGTCATCGTCCAGACACGAGTTGACAGTAATCTGAATCCGTTTTAGCAGACTAATAGTTTCTTTCACGGGATAAAACTTTATTGATTATGAAATACAAGTTCTTGAAGTTTATTTAGAATAGAAAATGTTTAATTAGTAGTTGCATGCCATAATTTATCTGTTTAATATAAAGGTGTTTTGATTTTTGTATGCATGTAAAAAGTGTGAATTTATGTGCGGCTTTTACTCTTAGACGAGTTTCCAATTAGAGTATTCTTGAGGAAGAAAACCTTGCGTCACAAAGCACCTAGCATCTAGTGCACGTTGGTCTACCAATTATTCACATGATTTTGAAACGCATCCCTGTTGGTTTTTGAAAATTTTTGAACACATTCTAAGTTGATTTCTGAATGAATCATAAGTTGATTTTTGAATGCGGGCATAGTGTACGTGATGTCTCTGTCAGGGAATCCTCGTCGCATCTAGAAATAAACTTTCCTGCAAACAAAAGGGGACCGGGCGATACGAGTTGATTGGAATAAAGCCGAACAGGTGAACGCCAACTGCTGTTTGTTTATGTGATGGACTGGGTATGCGAATGATCAGCGTTGTTTTAATTACCAGCGAAGTTCATAGATTCAGGCTACCAGAGTGGAAATAAGCGACTAACAGGAATAACAGGCAAGAAAGATTATGTATTATCTTCTTGGTGTATCCAAGAAAATGAAATTTTGGCAGAAAATATTTGGTCAAATCGCTAAACTAGAAAGGGCGAGTTGTACAGTCCCTGGCTAGCAGCCGCGTAAGTTATATTGTGGGAGTAGTGCAGAAAATGTATTGTACAAACGTGTAATAACGTCTAACCAGAGAATAATTGCTGGATAACTAAACGGGTGATTCTGGCAAAGTTAGTAGAGTTAACCGGAGAATGAGCTTTGACGATGGTAGGAATAGTTACAGAAGCCATGATGAGAAGATTGTTTGTTAGAACAAGGAAGTTGAAGAAATGGGGGACATGAGAAGATTGCTTGTTAGAATGAGGAAGTTGAAGAAACGGGGACATCAGACAAATTACGGAAGAATATGACGATTTCAAACTTATCCAAAAATTTGGTACTATTGCTTTTCGGTTTCACGCTTGAGAAACTGGAGTGTATGAATGAAATGTGAAACTATTACGTAACATAAAGCTTTCTGCGTGTAGTAAGCTAGATGGGCATTTGATATTGGTACTTTGCAATTATATTCTGTCATATTATAAAAATTACCATTATTACCAAAACAGTCTCGCTTATTTGGTGTGTGTTAATTCCTGCAATATTAGAAAGGTCTATTTTCTTTTATCTAGCAGACAGTGACAAAATAAATGTAATCAGATCGAGAAACAACGCCGGTCTTGGATACTGTTTGTATTAACAGCTTTTCCAGTATTAGACGACGACATTTCGATTTTTCATGTAGCAAAATGTTTGGCAAATTTTGATGAAGTAACAGATTCTTTCACAGAAAGGAAAGCACGCCATGTAAAGCTGGAAGATTAGAGAGGCAAAAAAAAACAAAAAGGAGCCGCTAGGACCTAAGGATTGAAGAAATGTGTACTGTCTTGCTTGTCTCTTATCTTTACTGGTTTTATGTATCTTATGTTTAATTTTATGTCACACAGAACAGCAAGTTATTAGCTAACACGCTATAAAGAGTCCAAATTTTCTTAAGAGTTCTTGTTCCAGCATTAATTCCAAGGTGGGTGTTTTTTTTTTTTTTTTTTTTAAGAAAAAAAAAGAGGGGCAGGATGTCAAACCAACCGACTGGGAGCAGGAGAGGCACCACAGGACATTTTAATTTCTGCTGGACATTTGAGTTCCTCAATGCGAAATACAGTGACATGCGGTAGAAGAATGCTGTGTGAAGAGGCGTGACACCGCACGTTGAATCTGACACTCTGAGTACCCATTTTTTCGAAATACAGTTCTCAGATGTTCCAATTCCTGGGGTAGACTCTCTGCGTCAGAGATAGTGCGCGCCCTATGTACTAGAGTTTTACTGTATTTCGAAAAAATGGGTACTCAGAGTGGCAGATTCAACGTGCTCTCCGCCCAACCACTGCAGCACAACCTGTTGAGATGGATGAAGTCACGAGGGAGGAGGTAGGCACTGCATTTATTCCATACACAGGCGCACTCTTGGGGAAAATTGCCCGCATTCTGATGAAACACCGGGTCGGAACTGTGTTTTGTCCTCCAAATAAAACTCGTGCACTGGTGGGGAGCGCCAAAGATGACCTCGGTTTGAGGAAGGCCGGCGTGTACCAGATTCCGTGTCAATGTGGCAAGTCGTATATTGGTCAGACGATGCGTACCGTCGAGGATCGATGCCGTGAACACCAGAGGCACACTCGACTGATGTATCCGAGCAAGTCGGCGGTCGCTGAACATTGTTTGTCGGAAAATCACGCCATGGAGTATGAACACACGAGGATTCTGGTACAGACGTCGAGATACTGGGACAGCGTTGTTAGAGAGGCCATCGAAATTCGCACCAATGACGACCTCATAAACCGTGACTGTGGCTATAATCTTACCAAGGCTTGGGAACCAGCGATCGGGTTAATCAAGAGTAAATCGAGCAAACGTATAGTTGTGATGACCACGGCAGACAGAGCCATCACACCGACGTCATCTCAGACGCCGTCGCAATCTGTTCCACCGCGCGACTGTGGCGCGGGGCGTGCACGGCGGAGGGAGCGCGCCGCGGGCGGAGGGTATTTAAATCGGCCGCCGCCGCGACCGAACCCAGTTCCCTCTGAGCAGCCATAGCGTACGGATCTCCGTGCCGGCACGTTCACAGGAGCTCAGTCCATCAGTTCACCTGATGATGGCGACATGTATGATCGCCGAAATATTGTGCCCGTTGGACACTATAGACCGGCAGCATACCCATGGATATTTTGATCATTCATAGATTATTTTTTTTTTTTTTTTTTAAACTTTATTGATACAACAACATCAACATTATGAAACAATCGAAAGAAGGTATTATGATACAAATTATTTATGAAATCAACAAACATTGTGAGATACACATTGACCCACCACCTTATGTAATTAGTGAGTCCAATTATTATGCTTGAGAAAAAGAAGTAGCTTATTCTAGTTACTAACTGGCACTTGCTATGGACAGGGTTAATCTAACTGCTTGACTACTCTTGATTATTCTAAGACTAGCTACTCTGCAGCGTTACATGTGTGCCAGACAGAATACAAACCTACTAAAAAACGGCCTGCTCACTGAGCTAACCCCAGTGAGCGTGCCCCTGGCACTGGACTGGCCTACTACTTTTAGAATCGCTGCAGTCCCTATCTATGTTAGTGATGTTAGTATTCTTATTTTACGTTATTCTAGTATAACTACTTCCTATCAAATCTAAGTGCATATGTCAAGTCCGGGAAAGGTGCTCCTGCCCCCCTGATCCGACAGCGCGGCGGATTGCAGTTGTGAGGCAACTGGCCAGTTCCGCGCTCGGCAGAATTGCAGGTGCACCTGAGTCTTCATCGGGTTATATATCTTCTAACCATATTGGTTACTAATGAATTCCCTCAAGATCTTTTGGGATATTGCATTTGCCAAATTGTTGAGGACATTGAAGGTCTCGGCACGTCACAGTAATGTGTATGTATCTCTAGTTGGTAGCTGATTCCTAAACTCGAGTGCCACATCGTCATATAACATGCAGTCATAGACGACATGTTCGGGTGTTCCATCCAGAGCACCACTATCGCACGCTGGTGTCGCCCGTTTTCCAAATCAACATAAATATGTCGGATATGGCCCGTGACCTGTAAAAAAGTGCAGCAGACCTGTACTTGGCTCAAAGTGGCTCATTTGAAGCCTTTCTCTGATGTTCGGTAGTAGCTGGAATACCCTTCTTCCTGTTTCCTCAGTTTCCCGTTGCTGTTGCCATAACTCTTCGCCCCTTCTCTTTATTGCGTATCTATCCCCAACTTGTACCCCCATGATTTCCCTGGTCCTATCTATCTTTCGTTTGGAGACCCAGTACCACACTCCCTGTCCTCTAATTTTTATGTCTAAGGGACATAACCCTATTATTGTCAGTAAGGCCCCCCCAGGTGTTGTTCGGTATGCCCCGACTGAACGCAACAGCATATTTCGCTGCACCCTTCTCACGATCACTGCGGGCACCACCCTCGTGAGCCTGTGTGCCCAAACCCCGCTCACATATCCTACTAAGGATGTTAGGATGCTGTTATGATAAAGTTTGATCAATTTGGGAGGTAGGTGGAATCTTTTATGGCCTATACTGATAAGATTATTTAAAACTTCTAATGCTCGTTGCGTAATGTTTTCTATATGAGTGTTATTATTCCATTTTTCATCTATTGTGACTCCTAGGTATCTAGCCTCTCGACGCCGAAGAACTGGAGTTCCTTCAATTCTGACGGTTGGATTCCTGACAAGACTGCCCTTCATTAATAGATATGTAGATTTGTGTGGTGCAACTTTCATTTTTGCTTCTTGGCACCATCTCTGAAGCACTATCATAGCTTGTTCTATCTCGGGCTCAAGTTCCTCTCGGCTGTGGCCGCCTACCAGCAGGAGGAGGTCGTCAGCATAAGCTATCACGTCTAGCACATCCTCACTTAGTTGTAATTTCTCTAGGAGCGGTTCTATGTTTATATCCCAAAAGAGTGGCCCCGGAACTGATCCCTGGGGACACCCCTTCATGATGGTTTTACTTGTTCTTCCGCTAGGCGATGATAGCCATACCGCCCTGTCCATACAATAGCTCCTTAGACAGCCATAGAGGGGCCCTGGGCACTCCTTCTCACGCAAGCGGGAGAAGAGCGAGGGCCACCACAGGTTGTCAAAGGCGCCACTGATGTCCACCATGATGCCTACCACATACTTGTGCGGGGTTGAGCTGCAGACCTCAGCTGCCAGGGCAATTGCGTCAGACGCCGATCGCCCCGGCCTAAAGCTGAACTGCCTGTCGCTCATCCCACACAGCATCCTGTGTGCTGTCAGTCTGTCTGCCAGTAGCTTCTCTAACAGTTTTCCTAAGTTATCTAGGAGGCAGATTGGCCTGTAGGATTTGGGTTCAGTGGAGTCCTTATCCTTCCCTTTTTTTATGATTATTATGTTGGCCCTTTTCCAAATTTTAGGGAAACTCCCTGTTCTTAGACACTCATTGAACAGTCCTATGAGAGACGCCACTAGCTGGGGGGGCAAGGAATTGCACCACCTCCGCTATTATGCCGTCTGGTCCCGGTGCTTTGCCCTTTTTTAGTCATTTGATCTGTGCTGCCACTTCTTCCTCTGAGAAGGGGTACACCATGGTGTTATTGGTGTATTCATTTAGATCCTCCCTGCAGATTTGTTGTTGGAGGTCATCCTCCTCATTTACCTCATCATCTGGCAGTAGAGTGCGCAGGAGAACCTCAGCGGTTTCCTGCCACGACTCTGTCATTCTATCTCCATCTCTGATTGTCGAGAGAACCGCAGGGGACCTGATTTTTTCCGTGACCAGTTTGTATGGTATTCCCCAAGGATCCGTGGCTAGCTGGCTCAGAACATACCTCTCCCAACTTTGCATTCTTACTTGTTTTAATTCTTTTTGGAATCGCTCTTTTTCTTCCCTGTATTGCTGCAGCCAGAACTGTTTTTCTTGCCAGACGGCACTTCGCTGGTAGTACCTCCTCGCCCGTCTCACAGACTGACGCATACGTTCAAGATCGGCAGACCATGGCGATGGGGAAGCCGCCACGGCTCTTCTCCTGGTTGGCACAGCGGCCTTGACCGCGTTAACTATCGATCCTACCAGCTCTTCGGCATATATATCTATGTCCAGGTCACCTTCAGGCAATGGCGGGATGTCACACTCCCGGGCCAGGCAGTCCCAATCGGTCTTATTGTAATTTAGTTGGATTTCCCATCCTAGGTCCCAGTGGCACCCTTCTTCTCTGAGGCAGAAGGTAATTAGGTTGTGATCACTTGTAGTGGCATGTTCAATAACCTCCCACCCTTCAATGATGCCGATGGCGTTTGCAGTTGCCAGGGTGACATCAATGTTTGTTCCCTGCCCTCCACCTCCTCTGTAGGTGGGGGGATTACCAGGTTTATTTGCCACTACAAGTTGGGAAGCCATAATTAGTTCTTCAGCCTTCTCACCGTTAGCATCCCTTGTGCTGCTGTACCACATAGGGGACTTGGCATTAATGTCTGCTGTAACAATAACCCTACGCCCGCGTAGTGTCAAGATGATTCTCGCAAGGTGGTCTGAGAATTCTTCAAAATTTCCTCCATATTGGAAGTACATGTTCACGATATATATTAAACCTGCTGGTGTTTGTAATTCTATTACGTTACAATGACTGTTTGATAACTGTGTTAGTGTTGTGGCCCTTAGGGCCTTGTTTGTGACTATTAAGACTGCCTTCGGCTCTTCTCCGGTAACGATAGTCTGCCAAGTGGTAGACATGAAGGAGATCAGCCCCGCCCTAGAGTATGGCTCCTGCAGACGGACTACATCCAGTCTCCTCTCCTCCACTACCCTCCGAAGCTCCTGCATGACCAACCGACTGTTATGGGTGTTTATTTGTCCAATTACAATTTCAGATATTATGGGAAATAGGTGTGGAAATAGCAATCAGGCCATGGTTCGGTGTAATCTGAAGCTATTCGGCCATTTGCAAGGACAGATTGCACATATATCTCTTGCATGTTGAATTCCTCACCTCTTCTCTCTAAAACCCTTCTGAGCAAGTCACGCAGAGCTTCGAAGTCTGTGGGAAGATTCATTGACTTTAACTGTATCCTATCCACAGCCTCCATTGTCGAGAAGGTGACCTTTCTGCCATATTTGTGCCCTATACGTACGACGTGCCTGAGTGCTGTAGTCAGGACAGCCGGCTGCTCCAAACGTGAAAGTTGCATAGCAAGCTCCAGGTTCGGGTAGATCCTTCTAGGATCCGGATCTGGGGCTCTCGGAAGTACTTCCATATGCATTGTACTTGTGATTGTATTGTCTTGCACAATGGTTTGGAGAGGGCCATTTTGAACTGGAACAATGCTATTATTTTCTACCAGTTGCAGATTGTCTTCTGTTTCCTCTTCTGGCTCCGTCTGTATGCATAGGTCAACCATGATTGTCTGTTTTGGGCTTGTTTTCTCATGATTGGTGATGAAGCTTTCTGCCTCTGGGTTAAGTGTCGAGTTGACCAGAGCCTTGGGCTCTGTCAAGGTATCTGAGTCAGCCATTTCTTCTATTTCTTCAATTTCATCAATTTCTATTTCTAGTTCTGTTTGAGTGCTTGTATCAACCACAATTATCTCCTTTTTCTTTGTCTCCTGGAGAGATTTCAGAAATTCTTTGAATTTCTCTGCTCTTTCTGCGTCCCTTCTTTTCTTGCTTGGCGACTTTCTTTTATTGGTTGATCTGGTTTTGTTATTGCCATCAGCCATAATCTGTTCTGGAAATTAGTCGTTGTTCAAGTAATTTGTATGTTGGGCAATTCCTTCCGGTTGTGCCACATGTCTTTTTGCCCCTTCATGTGCATGGTATGCATACAGCGGATTTTCTACAATCTTTTCTTACATGATCGTCCTCTCCACATTTAGAGCAGGCCGGCTTCCTACTGCAATATTTATGAATGTGATCAATGTCCCCACAATTGTGGCAACGGGGTACTATTAGGTAGTCTTTCACGTTTATAGCGTGAAAGCCTATGTACACCCTGCCCATAGCTGTTAGTTTCCTCTATAGTTCCCCTGTGACTTCTGCAACATGGTGAACTACGTCTCTGTCCCTAGGTCCTGTCCTGAATCTAAGTTTAAAGTCTTTTAGAAAGGTTTCCATACTTATGTTTGAATTGTTAAAGTTTTGTTGATACAGGGTCTCACATATGTCCTCGTCTGTCATTGATTTTGGGACGTCATACAGAATGACCAATGGCTTTCGCTTTCGGGGGGGGGGGGGGATCCCATTTAACTGACTTACATAGTTTTTGGTTTTCTAAAAGCTTATTTTTATCTTCCTCTGAGGCTACATCTACAATAACTACATTTTTTGTTACCTTAACCTTGTTGATTCTGATCTTTTCTCTTACGGGATTTACTGTGGTAGCAAAAACTTCCTGCACCTTCTCCTGGCCGGGTAGTGGTCTTAAAAAGACTGCTGTGTCTGGTCGTTTAGAGACCTTCGCAGTGGTCTCTTTTGTTGTTTGGGCCTTTGGCGCAGCTTGTGCTGCGACGCCGGCCCATGTCTTCCCTGGTTGTTTCCTGAGCCTTTCGTTTTCCCTTTCCAGCTCCTCAATTCTCCCTTCTAACTTTGCATTGGCAATCGCCCATGCCACCAGTTCATTTTTAATTGCCTGCACTGCGGCCTGACTAATTTTCCCATTCTTAATATTTTGATCTAACAACTGTGTAATCCTCATATGTCTTTCTAGATTGCTTTCTTCCGTGGTCTGACCCAGGCCATCCTGTGGCGAGGGATCAGATAGCATCGAAGCCCTTATGGGCGCACTTAATTTGCTTGTCTCTTCAGTAGCCATCATTGTTAGACAAGCGAAAAAAGGGTTGGAAGCCCGTCTCTTACCCCAGACCGGCTTCTCTGGCATGGGGGGGGGGGACTAAAATGCAGCTCACCCACCAACCTCGTCCCCAGGTCAAGAGCATCCCTGAGCTGCCGAGTTCAGTACACCGTTGCCAGCGTCCTGGTCCCCTTCAGTGGCCTCTTCACCGACGATTTCTCCCAGTGTTTATCGGCAAGTGCACCCCGCACTCCGGAGAAGCGGATGCACTTCTCGTCCTTCGCCGCCTACTAGCCCGAGCTCCCACCTTGCAGGCCAGGGACCCGCTCCTACTCAGGTGGGGGGCCGGTCACCCAGTCGTTCGGCGGTCTGGACCCAGCTAACCTGGCCCAGGCGATGTCACCACCCACTGGGTTTGGCAGAACACGCCCCGGTTACCCACGGGCGTGGCGAAGCGCACTTGCCGACTCGCGCCGAGGTCCCACACCGACAAAAGAGGTCGCCGGCATGCAGAGCATCAGCTGGTGTTGTGCCCTGCGGAAAGTGAAGGACAGATGGATGGTCCTTCAGACACAGCTCCCCCTGTGCCATGCACCCTTCGCTTTCGCCTTGGGTTGGGGGCGTTTAACGTCCTACCGTGACGGGAGTTTAACGTCCTTCCTTGACACAACAACAACCCTCACCGTTCCACAGCCCGGAGGTGTTATGAGAGTGATGATGTGATATAATGATGGTATGGCCCGGGTCTTATGTTGTGGAGTTTGACATCATCGAGACGGTGCGGCACTCAAACCCGAGTTACGTTCCCCGGAGGGCCTCCACACGTACTGGGGGATCATGGCCGACCATGTCTCACCCACCGCTTTTGATAATTCACGGTGGGCCAGTGCGGTTCAGTGAGGATTGCACCCAGTTAAGGGCTAGCCTTTTAACGTCATGCATGGACGGCCCTTCCCGTGTTAGCTTCACCCCATCTAAGGGGGTTACTGAGCGTCGGGGCCACGTCAAGGCCACGGGATAGGACATTACGGTCCCCGCCCCACTCAGGTTCCTCTGAGCCACAGAGAACTTCAGAAATTCTGAAGGTTTCCGGGAATCAGAGGGTCTCCTGGCAGTTTTAACCCAGTTTCAGAAGGCAACACACCTTCCCCAGGTGGCGCCACGCAGACCACTTTCATAGATTGTCCATCTTTGCCTTACGTATGACATAATTGGTCAAAGCCGACGGATGGTATCGGACACTAGAATTTATTTGTTTGCTGATTTTGCGGTGAATTTCATTTTGTGATTGTGAGCCGAATAGAGACGAATCCAAATTCATTTAGACTTTACATGAGATAGACACATCACGTTATTACAAAAAGTCGTTTAGCCCATCAGGGAAAATTGAAATCTGTGCACTCGATTTGAAACACATTACACGCTAGCGTGTGATTGAGCTTTCCATTAAATCGCGTATAATAATAAATTTTAAACATACTTGGACTTGTGCACGAAGTTTGAAATTACTTTTCGAGACGAATATTGATTTTTGATAAAAACAAACCGAAAATTTATTCAAAATATTAACGTTCTGTTTTAACTTTTAAATATAACCCTGGGGTCCAGTGGACCCCACCTTTTCCTTTTTAAGTTATTTATCTTTGAAAACAGAAGGTAGGGATATTTCACTCCTATGTACATTCTGTTGGCATCCATGTGATGATTTTGCACTATAGCCCGCCAGCTGTCAGTCTGCTGTGGTAATATAAGAAGAAATACATTGAGGTCAATGAGACCTCAAGGTTATATTTGTGTATATTCTAATAAGTGTTATATCTAAAGGTTAATTAGGACACATATCACCTTGATGATCACATTGCTTAGCAACACTGTAATGCAAATCAATTCATTCATTAGAACGATTTGTGACGTAATAAGTCCCATTACACATACAAACTGTTACACGGAATTTGCTGATCAAATGAGAGTACAAGAGTGTTCTTTTCCAGAAATTCCAATAAACCAGCGGTTTCAAAAGTTAAATTACCAGCTATTGTGTAACTTCATTGATATTGCATTTCACTGACGAACACTCTTCTTATTGATAAATGAACATTAATTGCAAGTAGATTTTGAATACTCACCAACACTGCCAAGCAGCAGTTAACATCACAACCAGTAATAAATGCCAATATAATTGAATGGGCATTACTTCATTAGAACAGAGCAATCAGCTTCCAATTCTAGGATAAACTGTACCAGGTGGAATTGTTAAAATCTTGTGGAAGTGTAATAATGTTGATCTGAACACTTCTATCATACATTATTATTTCACATTTACTGGACAGATTATCAGTTGGAAACGAATTCACCCACAACAGATTGTCCCATGCCACTACTAAACTTTTATCGTGATTCTTCACAAGAGATCTCAAGAAGCCGGGATCAAGAAACAAGAAAAGAACAGACATCGGTATAGTAGCACTTTTGCAAGATCTTTATGGAGATTTGGAAACGCTATCTGAGGAAAGTGATGTAGAGATCCTAGATAGTTTTAATGTAAAAAGATTTGTTATTAAAACCTTGCAGTTCTATCTGTTACATCACCATATGCACAGGGGCACTTTCAACTGAAACAACAAACGGTCTCTCAGAAACAGCACCGAAACAGATGTAAGATTGATGCTGTCCTCAAAATCTTTATGAAACTATCCTTATATTCGTTTCAAGGCCACAATGAATTGTTCAAACCTTGTGATTTCTTCAACAACAGTGATTGTAGGGGAAGTGGACTGTCTTTGTCAGACTGTGTCCCTTCTACAACACGATTCTCTTTTTAAATGCATCCCCATCAAAATCAGAAAGAAGTTAACTTTGCAATGTCTTATTGTGGGGGCAGTGTGCAGTCAAGTCCACTTAAAATGCAGTCTGAAGTCCATTCTTGATTTTCTAATTTTCATTGCTGCACTCCTTTTCCCTTCATAAATTCAACAATAGAGAGATTTAAGTTCAAAATAGTTTCAGGCATGCCCCTTGACTTAGCCAACATACTTTGCCATAATATATGAATTCTGTATACCCTTCATTCATTTACACGTATAACGGTTGCAACTGACAGTAGGAATAATTGACTATTGTCAATTAACTCTTTAAATTCTTTTGCATGGTATTCTAATGTCATTTCATAGCAAATATTCAGTACCTCTCATCATGCGAAGGTTAAAAAGCACTGACTGCATGGTTCTGCCAAACACAGAGAGCCAACCAGAAAGTGTCGCACCGCAGTGCTAAATGAAATGTCGCATTGTTACAGGTATTTCCAAGAAGGACCGAACAAAGCCAAATGACATGCTGGGCCTTGCCCCATCTGCAGCCTGCACGTGTTGCTCGCGTAAAGTTTGACACCCCATGGCTGGCCCTGTTGTAGAGCCTTAAATTTGACGTTTGTACATAGAGTGGTATTGTAGTGTAGTAGTTAGCTAATGAGTGTCATGTGCAGAAGGTTGTGGGTTTGAATCTGGTCAGGTGCTTCACAATTTTTTTATTTTTAAATAGTTATTGAAGTTACTTTTGTCATTATTTTTACTCAGTTAATTGGCTTAAGTGTTAAAGAAACCTTTGCCATGCCATTTTAATCTGTTGACTTTTACATTTACTCTTATTTTTTCTCCCTGTCTTTTTTACTCTTTTTGCATGTTATTTCAATTTTTTTTTTTTTATTTATTTATTTTGATTTAATTTCTTCCGTTTGATCCTCTTTTATTTTTGGCATTGTTGTTATGTCCATTTCTATTTCTGATTTTGTGTATTTTCTTATAATCCCTTATTTCATTTAAATCTACATCTGCATTAATTTTGACCGTGGTGCAACAGCAATGTGTTTTAAATGTTAGTACGTCAATTACCATCCAAAAAAATGTACATCTTGTACCTAATGAAAAATACATTTTGACAGCCAATGTAAATATATTATTTTGTCTTTTGTTTTTCAACCATTATATCAGCATTTTCAAACATTTAAATATTGTGATAATAAATAAAAATAATTAAAATCACACACCAAAGATTACAAATGAAAACAGAATGAGAGGAAGAGAAAATAGAGCAAACCAAAATGTTAAAATTAATTAATGAATTGTATAAAAATAAGGATCAGAATAATTTTGATAACTATTTAAAAATAAAAAAGTTTGAAGCACCTTATGAGATTTGAAGCCTCAAACTTCTGCACATCATCCTTGTATGCTAACCAACATGCTATAACACTACTAAGTGAATAGCTGTCAATTGTAAGGCACTAGAACATCAAACAAAATTACAAAATATTTTTTTCATTGAATTCTTGCAAACAACAGCCCTCCAAGGGGAATGCCTGCAGGCTGTTATACTTGGGACCCTAACATACACGCAATTTCACTGTCCACATAAAAGAGTCTTTAAATAGTAAAATGTCACCAGTAGGAATATTCTGTGACTTACCCAAAGTATTTGATTGTGTGAACCATAACACTATATTAGAGAAATTACAATTCTATGGTATAAATGGAACAGCATATGAGTGGTTTAAGTCATATCTACAGAACAGGAAGCAAAAAGTCTCTATATATGCTTCAAGTGATTCAAAGGAGTTTGCCACTTCATCTAACTGGGGTGAAATTACATTAGGTGTTCCACAAGGTTTGATCATGGGTCCCCTCCTGTTCTTTATATATGTGAATGACCTCCCTTCTTATGTGAAACAAGATGCTGAACTGACATTGTTTGCTGATGATACAAGCATAATTATTAATCCAGTAAAAGAAAGTCTGATAGAAAATGATACAAATAGGGTCTTTGGAAAAGTTATTAATTGGTTTTCTGCGAATGGGCTTGCTCTGAACTTGCTTCTGGGGCAACTCAACACTTAGGCAAAAGGTATTCACTGCTCAAAAGAAAGTAGTTAGAATAATGTGTGGAGTTCATAGTCGCACACCTTGTAGGCATCTGTTTAAAAGGTTAGGAATTCTTACAACTGCTTCACAGTACTCAGTAATGAAATTTTTTCTCAACAACATGGACCAGTTTAAAATCAACAGCGACATTCATGATTACAATACCAGAAAAAAGAAAGACCTACACTATCCTTTACTTAACCTATCTTTGGCATAGAAAGGGGTAAAATGTGCTGCTATAAAACGTTTTGATAAATTACCAGATGAATAAAATGTCTGACAGACAGCAGTAATAGTTTCAAGAACAAATTGAAATCATACCTCCTTGACAACTCCTTCTATACCGTAAATGAATTCTTGAATATGAGTAAATAATTCTGGAGATATAATATGTGCATTTTGTGCCATTTGAGGTAATGGGATAGATAATAGAAATATTTAGGTATAACACTGTAATGTGTGGGAAAAAAAACTTGTTTCCTGTGCACATTTCTTGTGCATTTGACACGTTCCGCATCATAACAGTTTTTGCGTGCTATTGATCAATGGAACATGTAATTAACAAACTAACAAGAATGGAAATTACATGGGGTCTGGCAATACCCTCACCATGCCATCTGAGGTGTAACCAAGCGACCATTGAAAAGACAGAATTGGAATGCCAAACGAAAAGCCCTATGTTTCGCCCACATACAGGTTTTTATTCATTTTCTTACTCAGGTCGTTTTTGGAATATTGAAGCCACTAGAGATAGTGGTCATGTGTACATGAGGTGTGCCTGTGTGTGTGAAAGTGTGTGTTTTTTCCTTTCTTTTCTGAAGAAAGCTTTGGCCAGAACCTTAGGGTGTAACAGTCTTTTCATTGTGCCTATCTGCAACACAATGTATCATCTTTATGGTGAGTAACAATCTGTCCTTTACAAAATTGTTGATATTCCAAACTCAACTTTCCATTGTTTGGTACTAAAATCGACTTTACAAAGAGACAGATTAGCATTAACAAAGTTCCAGCCACTGTCAGACTATAAAGAGCTTTTGGCAATTATAATTTTACATATTATTGTTAGAATGTATGCATAATTACACTTACAATGAAAGGAAATGGTCCTATGGCATTTGTTGATGGGGATCCACCCTGGGGTGGTTCGGCTGCGTAGGGCAAGTCTTTTAATTTGACACCACTTTGACGACTTCCACACTGATGACGATGAAATGATGATCAGGACAGCGTGACACCCAATTCCCAAGTGTATAAAATCTCCAACCCAGCCAGGAATCGAACACAGATCCCATGCCTGGCAGTCAGCTGTGCTGACCACTCAACTGTGGAGGTGGACAAACTTACAAGTTACGAATGTTCAAAATCCAAGTGACAATTTTAGTTTGACCAAATGCAGTAACATGTTTTACATAAATAGAATTTTGATAGGAATACTATCTCATTGTCAAAATTAATAACATGTGTTTTTCAAATATTCAATCCAGAATAATTCTAATTTACATTTTAGTTACATAATGAATTTTGATACTAATACACACAGTGGATCATGGACAAATACTGAACACGTTATTACAGATAGATACTTCATGAATACAATTTATAAGTTTCTAAGCTGGTTACATAGTATCATGTTGTCTTCTAGAATGTTCTACTAACTAGTTTTACACAAAATAATAACAACTTGACATCCAACAGTACATTTTTTAAGTAAATTCAAAAGTTTCAAACTGACAAGACTTGGAAATTATGAATGAAAAAAGTTAACAGAGGTTACTAAACACTTCCTTATTCACGATCTATGTATCAGTTTCTACAGTACAAATAAAAGTCGGATGTTGTATTACAATCCATTCATCATAAGAATAATCCTGATGTAAACATTGCACTATGTATTCTTCCGCGTTTGCTGGAATCTCATTGGAAGCCACTGAATGTATTACTTACGTACAGTCAGTCATCTGGTAATCTCTTAGCTCCTTCCTTATCCGAATCTGAGAAATGAATTTCAGTTCTGGGAGTGTCACCTGCTACGTTGATAACGAGTCTATCATCAACAGAATCCTCAAAGCCAACCACACGCATCATTTTCTCTTCTTCTTTTATGGCAAGCCGTGCTATATCCTACCAGCATTCTGGAGAGCCGTTTGGGAAAGCTGCGTGCATTAGTTCCAGTATGTCTGGCAGCTTAACAGTCTTGTTACTTCTCGGGCCAAATGCTGCAGCTTGGCTTCAGATCAGTACTGTTGGGTTCATATTGAAATGGTACAGTAGCAAATGTAAAAATGCAGCATTTGTATGATGTGCTTGATGCTGTGAAAATGGTTGTTTTTCATGTTTCTACAATACTTATCTACCTCTGTGGTATAAAATGATGGACATGGTCCAAATAAAGAGGGTTTGGTTTTTCATTTTTGCCTTGAAACATTAAATTGTTAAGTTTTCTTAATTTAAACAACTATTTTGAGCAGTCTTTCATAAGACATCGATAATTAAGATTTTTGAAATAGAAACAAATTTTGCACCCAATATATAATTAGAAACAAGAAGACGTACATCATTCATAAGAAATGACGACGAGTTTTATAATTACGAGATGTTGGTACTTCAAATTGAACAAGGAAAAAAAAAAATATTGGTGAGTTTGAACCAATGCATGAATAATCACAATCAGTTCTCATCCTATTATGCTACCGACTGCGCTACATGTTCAATGTGAGTTTATTTATCTATAGAACACTAGGAAAACTTCAGAGCCAATTATCTCCATAAATTTATGAAAAACATTAAGGACAGCCTATTTCTCGGCACTGTTTAATCGTGTTTCACTTTGGATTTTTATACTGCGCATTGACAGCGCGACAATCAGAGCACAATGCTGCAGAGGCTGTGACTGTACACGATTTTTGAAATAAAAACTTCCTAGCTAAAGTGTGATTAAGAAAAACGTTGATGGCTGTTAATACATTTTAATATCTTAAAGTTTAATTTAACGTAACTTAGTAATAAGATATCTAATACATAAGTAGGACCTACTTCCAAGAGCGTAACAACACCAGTACACCTGTGCTACGGCTACTGACCAATCATCAGGTTTATTCTTATGATGAACGGATTATAATCCATACCTTTATATTGTCATGTGCTTATAATGTTTAATTGCTTATTGTTGTATGCTTAACTGCATAGTGCATTATCTTGTAATTGCTGCTACATAATTATTTATCATTATTATCATTAGTTAATTATGCAGTGTCTGTATCTTGTATCTAGTGACATTTGCCTAAGTTTTTTAACTTTTGATGACACCAGTTGCATATAAAGATGCTCAAAGGTGAATAAAGCATTTCTATTTGTATGGGGCCTAGCATACTTCATATTGCAAATTTACTTTTTAAAAAGATGGTGCCTTTCAGAAATGATTATGTGCTAATAAACACAACCAGAACATTACATTTAACTGGAAAATATCTGAGGGTGAATAATTAACCCAACTGAAACAGTACCTATGTGGGAAGTTAACCCACCTTTTGTGTCCAAGATTCCCGTTTACAGTGCTGCACTTTCAGCTTGAATACTTTAATCATAAGTCATTGTAACAGTTGCAATGATTATAGATTTAAGTTTTTTTCTCATATAACACTTCACTGCAAATACAAAACTGACAGAGTATTGTTGATTGAACTTACGTGGAAAGACAACACGATAGAACACACTATGTTAGATTCCATTCAAGTTATTTTCCACCCCAATACCAATAGCTTGCATTTCAAACATGTGCAGCTGCTGGAAATGCAATATTCAAGTCTACATAAATGGACGACTGACAGTCAAAATAATCTGACTATGACATGTTACCTCCAGAGGAGTAAACTTGAAGTTACAGCACTTACTATGACTGTCAGGAAGGTAAAAGTTTACTTTTACTTTCTTGTTCATTGACAAAATATTTACAGTAATAGTTATTACCATAGAAGTATTCAGGTTATAAATGTAATACTGAGAAGGTGTGAGATATTTTGCATATATTTTTTGTTGCTGATGATTATTCGAGATTTTCATTTTGAAACTAGTACCTTACCTCAGCAATACACAAGGTACTTCCACTCACCTATTTAATAGAAATACCTAAATATATCTTAGTGACTAATTTATAACCACCAGCCCAATGGGCCAAAATGTTGCACATCCTATTGATTAAAACGTCAAATCAGAACTGTTAGCCCTTTGACTGCTGTAGAGGAATGAAGTCGTCCTGCTCCACTGTTCCCCACAAACTGTTGATAAGTTTAAGGGCAGCCTCTGGGATTTCCTGCAGCACTAATGATGAGTGTAAGCATCCCTTGCCACAATATATTACAGTGGACAAAATTAAGTGCACTGAGTCACAGGTACTTCCATCATCTAGAGATGTTAACATACATAACCATGTTTCCACAGTTTTCCAGTAACTGTTTAAAAGTTTCACCTGCATAGTTCAAGTGTGCATCTACGTTTACTGCTGTGGTCTCTCACTGCAGATTTTGACTTCACTTTGCGTATTTTCGTCGGTATTAACTTCCAGTTCTTATGTTCTATGAGAGGAATGTCACGTCACTGTGATTGTACAGATAGAGAAATTCTGACATACTCACTTGGAGTTGTGAGTGTGACTTATCTGATGTCAGTAGCAGTGATGAATCTTCGATGGAAACTTTAAGTAGTAGTCCTTAGCCCTTTGCATCAAGTATTACTACACATTGGTTTGATGCTTCTACAAGAGGTACAGTCTGCAGTTATTTGAAATCTGAGAAATCATAAAGTGATAGTAAATGCTTCAGGAAAAAAAGCACATCTCAGTAACACTTTTGACTGGAATCAGGCTGATTTCCAATCATTAAAGTATGCATTTGTTGTCTCAGCTTCAGTACACAAATGTCAGCTGGCTAATGACTCAAGCATTCTGCCATTTTAATGATATTTCTGTCTGTTGCAGTTTATAGAAGACAAAACAAATTGATTTTATTTTTGTGCCAGGGCCAGTACTCCAGAATCTGTGCATTCTTGATTTTCAAAGTAGAAAGATACTGAATTTGAGGAATATTAGTGTTTTGTTCCCATTTGTCTTTTAATGACTCAAGTTAAAAAGTTGAAAATAAGTGACTATTGGCCCAGAGATATACATTTAAGCACTCCAGCTTGAATGAATTGTATCCCAAGAAAGTTTTATTTTACTTTTGAGAATACAACACATTAGTGACAACTCTGTCAGTACTGGAAGCAACAGTTTGTTTAAAATTTGGAATATTGTCAATACAGTTGGTACAAAGAAACCCAAAAGTGCCCCACTTGTGACAAGATACTTTCCGGGACTGGATCAGACTCTGAATGTGGCTCTCCAGCAGGGATA
Organism: Schistocerca piceifrons; assembly: GCF_021461385.2. Classification (NCBI taxonomy): domain Eukaryota; kingdom Metazoa; phylum Arthropoda; class Insecta; order Orthoptera; family Acrididae; genus Schistocerca; species Schistocerca piceifrons. Next base: position 61,081,935 of record NC_060145.1, read on the forward strand.
CGACTTCCTCAAATCCTGCCCTGAAATGAGATCCATCCTTCATGAAATCCTCCCCACTCCACCAAGAGTGTCTTTCCGCCGTCCACCTAACCTTCGTAACCTATTGGTTAATCCCTATGAAATCCCCAAACCACCTTCCCTACCCTCTGGCTCCTACCCTTGTAACTGCCCCCGGTGTAAAACCTGTCCCATGCACCCTCCCACCACCACCTACTCCAGTCCTGTATCCCGGAAGGTGTACACGATCAAAGACAGAGCCACGTGTGAAAGCACCCATGTGATTTACCAACTGATCTGCCTACACTGTGAAGCTTTCTATGTGGGAATGACCAGCAACAAACTGTCCATTCGCATGAATGGACACAGGCAGACAGTGTTTGTTGGTAATGAGGATCACCCTGTGGCTAAACATGCCTTGGTGCACGGCCAGCACATCTTGGCACAGTGTTACACCATCCAGGTTATCTGGATACTTCCCACTAACACCAACCTATCAGAACTCCGGGGATGGGAACTTGCCCTTCAGTATATCCTCTCTTCCCGTTACCCACTAGGCCTCAACCTCCGCTAATTTCAAGTTGCCGCCACTCATATCTCACCTGTCATTCAACAACATCTTTGCCTCTGTACTTCCGCCTCGACTGACATCTCTGCCCAAACTCTTTGCCTTTACAAATGTCTACATGTATCTATATATGTGTGGATGGATATGTGTGTATGTGTGCGAGTGTATACCTGTCCTTTTTCCCCCTAAGGTAAGTCTTTCCGCTCCCGGATTGGAATGACTCCTTACCCTCTCCCTTAAAACCCACATCCTTTCATCTTTCCCTCTCCTTCCCTCTTTCCTGATGAAGCAACCGTGGATTGCGAAAGCTTGAATTTTGTGTGTGTGTTTGTGTTTATTTGTGTGTCTATCAACATACCAACGCTTTCGTTTGGTAAGTTACATCATCTTTGTTTTTAGATATATATATATATATTTCCCACGTGGAATGTTTCCCTCTATTATATTCATATATAAAGTAATCTAGATGTGATTCCCATAGTTTTCAATGTGAGTAGGTTAGCAGTAGCCACGAAATTTGATGTAATTCTCATTCAAGATGTGATTTACAGAAAATGATGTGTGAATGCATGTACGGAGTGAGTGAACTGCTTTCCAATAGGTGCTATATGATCACAAGTTTTTTCTGTGTTTGTATGTATTGTTATTTTGCAGGTTCTTTTATTTATACCTGATTGATACAAACTATTTTAGTGCCACTACTGTTTCCTTAATCTAATAGCTGGAACTGGTATATACTAAACAAATATAGTATTAAAATGCCAAAACTATGCCACTGGTAGGACCTGTTCCACACTTGTATAGTGTTGGCTTCTTTTTTTTTTTTTAAATGGGGAGTCTAAAGTAAAGTTGTTGGTAAAATTAGACATAACTCATATCATTTTAATTGTGTTTTTGTAGGAAGACAGCACAGTGACACAGCCTTTGAGACAGAACCAGAACCAGAAACTTGCACCTATCCTAAGGTCCAGTGGTTCATGTGAGAGTGCAAGTGATAATGGCAGTGAGAGCAGTAGTGACAGCCACAAAAATGAGGAGCAGTCAGGAAACCTGGTAAGAAAAGAATTTTTCTTAAGTCAAATACAGATATAAACATTTTTCCACCTAACAAATGGCAGCCAACAAAGACAATAGCGGAAATGCTGTGACACCAATGTTCACAGTCTGGCATGAGAAATAATATGCTTCAAAGGAATAAACTCAGTTGAAACCTAGACGAAATGGGACTATATGGGACAGAAAAGATCTTTGCCAGCAGTGGGCAAGAGTGTCACCAAAGAACAATAATAATAGAGTAGAGAGGTGAGAAGGTAACAGGTGAGAGAAAAATGGACAGTGAAAGAGAAGAGGGTTAGTAGAAGAAAGTGAGGAAGAAAATATGTGAAACTTCCTGGCAGATTAAAACTGTGTGCCCGACCGAGACTCGAACTCGGGACCTTTGCCTTTCGCGGGCAAGTACTCTACCATCTGAGCCACCGCTCAGATGGTAGAGCACTTGCCCGCGAAAGGCAAAGGTCCCGAGTTCAAGTCTCGGTCGGGCACACAGTTTTAATCTGCCAGGAAGTTTCATATCAGCGCACACTCCGCAACAGAGTGAAAATCTCATTCTGAAAATATGTGAAACTGTGAATTTTGACCATCTGGCTGTAAATAAATGCCACCAGAGTGAAGACTGGTGGGAGGAATGAGTGATGTGGAATTTGGGTTTTCCACATCCTTGGAGGTTACAAAGCAGGTATTCCTGTTCTCTTTCAAAGAGTGTAGTCATTTTGTGATGGTACTCACTTGGTTTGAACCTCATCTTCTTCTTCTCACCAGTGCATAAGTTTGTTATCCCGTAACTGAAAACGTTTTAGGTATTGAACAATGTTATACAATAATGGACACCCCACCTCCAGTTTTTTTTCATCTTGATCCCATATTTACTATAAATTCACCTGTTGGACAGTGAGCAGTTTTCTTACACTCGTATTCACATGTCTAGAGAATCAGGCTAGACTCAGTAATCGGTGACAGTTTCAGTAGCAATATCTTGTCATAAACCTCATTCCACAAATCACAGTTGATACAAACAGCAAATTGAGTACCGTTCTATAGGAAATTGGTAAACATTGTTTATACCGGCATCAATCAAAGTGGTTCACACAGGTAGGTCATTAACACATGTTGACAACAAAAGTATATGCAGGACTGTTAATTTTTTCGTGTTAGGTGGCAGACAGGCTTTTATACCTTTCACTGCTTAGCTTGATCCAGATAAGCAAAAACTTGCATCAAAATTTGAACTACGTGCTGCATAAATGCAGATACCACCACGGAGATGGTAGCACAATGTTAGCGGTACGCAGAATCGATACATAGATGTTAACACAGTAATGGCTAGCCACATACTCAAGATTGTCAGGTGGGGCAGGCTATTTAAAGACTTGTGTGTTCATATTTTGGAAAGTACTTATTTGTTTATGAAACTGTTAGGTGTAGATTTACTAATTTAGATGAGCTGTAGGTTCAGGTCATAATTAGGTTTAGATAATTAGTAGTTATTAGGTAAATGGATAGATGAAAAATCTACTCACCAAGCAGTGCCAGAAGAACACACATACACAATAGGATTGAACTTTTGCAAGCTTTCAGAGCCAGTGGCTCCTTCCTTTGGCAGAAGAGTTGAAGGGGAAGGAAGATGGGTGAAGGAAAAGGACTGGAGAGGTTTAGGAAAAGGGGTATAGTTCGGGAAAGTCACCCAGAATCCCAGGACAGTGGAGACTTACTGGACTTACTGGACCTCTCCAGTTCTTTTCCTTCACTCCTCTTCCTTCCTCTTCAACTCTTCTGCCATAAGAAGGAGCCACAAAAACTTCCAAAAGTTTAAACTTTGTGTGTGTGTGTGTGTGTGTGTGTGTGTGTGTGTGTGTGTGTGTGTGTGTCCTCCTGCTGCCACTTGGTGAGGAGATTTTTTTATCTACCAATTTACATTATATTGTCAATAATCGATTAGTCCATTAAATTTTGAGCACGCAGCCAAACAGTTAAAATTTCTTCCACTGATACTTCGGCCGCGTATCATCCAGCCATCCCCAGAGTAAGTCGCAAGACTGATGACAGGGTGCCAAGTGCGGCCTTATATGCTCCATCATTGCAGTACTGCGCATGTGGGTCACAGATGCTGGTCGGCGGCAAAGAGTTATGCTTACACATGTGCCGCCTGTGGCAAAGGAATCCAGACACTCAATTTGCTTATCAATATATGTTCGGCAGCGATGACACCATGATGACTTCTCTGCAGTTGAATTACCCCAAAAACCAGATTCCATGCTTTGTCCTAATGAAAACTATTATCTCTATTTATTTTACAAGGGGAGTTGGACGTATGGGAACGAACAGTACAAAAATATAGGATGAAATTTAGCATAAGTAAGAGTAAGATGATTATCACAACAAGAAAGGAGGAGAGAGGAACAACGGGAATAACAATGATTGGGGAACAATTGAGGAGAGTGGAGAGTTTCAAGTACCTAGGAAGCCCGATACAGGAAGATGGAAAAAACGACAGAGAGATAAACGAGCAGGTGAGAAAAGCAGAAGCATTTCAGAAGAGTGTCAGAAGCCTGATATAGAGCAAGGATGAATCCCAAATCAGTAAAAAGGTTATATACTATGTCCCAATCCAGACAGCTGTATCAGAAATCTGGGTTATGAAAGGAAGAGAGAAAAGCAGAGTGAGATGAAATTCTTGAGAAACAGTATTGGAGTGACAAAGATAGACAGGTTAAGAAATGAGAGGATCAGAGAACTAATGAAGGTGGAACCATTACAGGACGAGATAGAGAAATCAAGGTTGAGATGGTATGGACACGTTAAGAGAATGGAGGAGAAGAAGATACCCAGGAGGATACACAAGATGAAACTGGAAGAAAAAGAGACCAAGAAGAAGACCAAGAGACAGATGACTGAAAGGAGTAGAGGAATGCATCCAGAAGAAAGGAGAAGACTGGACCAAGGTGAAGACAGAGAGATGGTGGCAAGACAGAAGATGATGGAGAGGCCTGTGTTCCATACAGACCCGGCCAGAGGCCGGAAACTGTCCAAGATGATGATCTCTATTTATTAAATTATTAGCTAATCTAATTTCTATAGCTATAGTTCAGTGAACTACAGTGATGTGACGATTTTAACATTCACCTCTTCCTTTTGGGATTCTGTCTTCAAGGAAGCTATAGAAATTAGATCAGCTAATAACTTAGTAAATTGTTAATAAATGGTTTTAACTTGGACAGGGCATGGAATCTGGCTCTAGGGGTAATTAAACTGCGGAGAAGTCGTCACGGTGTCATCACGGCCTAACATACATCGATAAGCGAATTGAATGTCTGTATGTCTTCACCACAGGCGGTGCATGTGTAAGTGTGTCTCTTTGGCACCGACCACTGTCTGTGACCCACATGTGCAGTACTGCCAGGGTGGAGCATATAAAGCCACGCTTGGCACCTTGTCGTCAGTCTTGTGACTCGCTCTGTGGATGACCGGGCAATATGTGGCCAAAGTATCACTGGAAGAAATTTTATTTGTGCTGCTCCATGCCGAAAATTTAATGAACTATTCATTATGCTGCGAGAAGTTGAAAATGCAAAATAATTCATTATTTTCATTGTTATAATAAGTAGGTAGTTAGCAAAATACAAAGGATTATAGAACTGTTTGTGTGTCTATGCTGGGAATTATCTATTTACACGCACAGTTGCCATATTTGAGATTATGATAATTTATGCAAGTTCCTAACCAATGGTTGAATCCATTAATGATGGGAGTCATTCTGTCAATAAAAATTAAGGCAACCGATGTATAATGGTAAGTTTGTGTATTAAACAGGTAGAACAGCACAGAAGGCAACATCAATTTTTGGTGTGTCCAGACTTAATACTAATTATCTTTTAATGTAAATGGATAGATAAAAGAACCTACTCACCAAGCGGCGGCAGGAGAACATACACACAAAAGGATTTAACTTTTACAAGCTTTCGGAGCCAGTGGCTCCTTCTGGCAGAAGAGATAAAGGGGAAGGAAGAAGGGTGAAGGAAAAGGACTGGAGAGGTTCAAAAAAGGGGTACTGTTTAGGAAACTCATCCAGAACCCCGGGTCAAGGGAAACTTACCGGACAGCATGAGAAAGAAAAAGTTAAATCCTTATGTGCATATGTTCCCCTGCCGCTGCTTGATGAGTAGATTTTTTTTATCTATCCATTTACATGATATTGCCAATAATTGATTATTTTCATTGTTATATTATATTTTCATTGTTATATTTGTAATTATCTTTTAAGTTATATAATTTCTGGAACATTTAAGAAAATGTTAATTTAAAGTTTGGACTCGTAGCTTTTTAATGCTACGTTTCAGTATTTTGAAAACTACCGATTAGCTCAATCACAAACTATCATTGCATGCCAGTACCATTATGATAATTTCAGTTATTCCTTAATTTTAATGAGTATGAATTCCAATATGAATCTGCAGGAAATATTGTCTGAAAACATATATATATATATATATATATATATATATATATATATATGAAGGAAACATTCCACGTGGGAAAAATTATATATAAAAACAAAGATGAGGTGACTTACCGAACGAAAGCGCTGGAAGGTCGATAGACACACAAACAAACACAAACATACACACAAAATTAAAGCTTTCGCAACAAACTGTTGCCTCATCAGGAAAGAGGGAAGGAGAGGGGAAGACGAAAGGAAGTGGGTTTTAAGGGAGAGGGTAAGGAGTCATTCCAATCCATGTCTGGTTGTGTCTGTATGTGTGGATGGATATGTGCGTGTGTGCGAGTGTATACCTGTCCTTTTTTCCCCCTAATGTAAGTCTTTCCACTCCCGGGATTGGAATGACTCCTTACCCTCTCCCTTAAAACCCACTTCCTTTTGTCTTCCCCTCTCCTTCCCTCTTTCCTGATGAGGCAACAGTTTGTTGCGAAAGCTTGAATTTTGTGTGTATGTTTGTGTTTGTTTGTGTGTCTATCGACCTTCCAGCGCTTTCGTTCGGTAAGTCACCTCATCTTTGTTTTTTTTTATATATATATATATATATATATATATATATATATATATATATATATATATATATATCCCCCCCGAGGACATGCAGATTTACTGTATGATTAAATGATGATGGCGTCCTCTTGGGTAAAATATTCCGGAGGTAAAATAGTCCCCCATTCGGATCTCCGGGCGAGGACTACTCAAGAGGACGTCATTATCAGGAGAAAGAAAACTGGCGTTCTACGGATCGGAGCGTGGAATGTCAGATCCCTTAATCGGGCAGGTAGGTTAGAAAATTTAAAAAGGGAAATGGATATGTTAAAGTTTGATACAGTGGGAATTAGTGAAGTTCGGTGGCAGGAGGAACAAGACTTTTGGTCAGGTGATTACAGGGTTATAAATACAAAATCAAATAGGGGTAATGCAGGAGTAGGTTTAATAATGAATAAAAAGATAGGAGTGCGGGTTAGCTACTACAAACAGCATAGTGAACTCATTATTGTGGCCAAGATAGACACAAAGCCCATGCCTACTACAGTAGTACAAGTTTATATGCCAACTAGCTCTGCAGATGATGAAGAAATTGATGAAATGTATGACGAGATAAAAGAAATTATTCAGGTAGTGAAGGGAGACGAACATTTAATAGTCATGGGTGACTGGAATTTGATAGTAGGAAAAGGGAGAGAAGGAAACATAGTAGGTAAATATGGATTGGGGGAAAGAAATGAAGGAGGAAGCTGTCTGGTAGAATTTTGCACTGAGCATAACTTAATCATAGCTAACACTTGGTTCAAGAATCATAAAAGAAGGTTGTACACATGGAAGAATCCTTGAGATACTAGAAGGTATCAAATAGATTATATAACGGTAAGACAGAGATTTAGGAACCAGGTATTAAATTGTAAGACATTTCCAGGGGCAGATGTGGACTCTGACCACAATATATTGGTTATGAACTGCAGATTGAAACTGAAGAAACTGCAAAAAGGTGGGAATTTAAGGAGATGGGACCTGGATAAACTGAAAGAACCAGAGGTTGTAGAGAGTTTCAGGGAGAGCATAAGGGAAAAATTGACAGGAATGGGGGAAAGAAATACAGTAGAAGAAGAATGGGTAGCTCTGAGGGATGAAGTAGTGAAGGCAGCAGAGGATCAAGTAGGTAAAAAGACGGGGGCTAATAGAAATCCTTGGGTAACAGAAGAAATATTGAATTTAATTGATGAAAGGAGAAAAAATATAAAAATGCAGTAAATGAAGTAGGCAAAAAGGAATACAAACGTCTCAAAAATGAGATCGACAGGAAGTGCAAAATGGCTAAGCAGGGATGGCTAGAGGACAAATGTAAGGATGTAGAGGCTTGTCTCACTAGGGGTAAGATAGATACTGCCTACAGGAAAATTAAAGAGACCTTTGGAGAGAAGAGAACCACTTGTATGAATATCAAGAGCTCAGATGGCAACCCAGTTCTAAGCAAAGAAGGGAAAGCAGAAAGGTGGAAGGAGTATATAGAGGGTTTATACAAGGGCGATGTACCTGAGGACAATATTATGGAAATGGAAGAGGATGTAGATGAAGATGAAATGGGAGATAAGATACTGCGTGAGGAGTTTGACAGAGCACTGAAAGACCTGAGTCGAAACAAGGCCCCGGGAATAGACAACATTCCATTAGAACTACTGATGGCCTTGGGAGAGCCAGTCATGACAAAGCTCTACCATCTGGTGAGCAAGATGTATGAGACAGGCGAAATACCCACAGACTTCAAGAAGAATATAATAATTCCAATCCCAAAGAAAGCATTTGTTGACAGATGTGAAAATTACCAAACTATCAGTTTAATAAGTAACAGCTGCAAAATACTAACTCGAATTCTTTACAGACGAATGGAAAAACTGGTAGAAGCGGACCTCGGGGAAGATCAGTTTGGATTCCATAGAAATGTTGGAACACATGAGGCAATACTAACCTTACGACTTATCTTAGAAGAAAGATTAAGAAAAGGCAAACCTTCGTTTCTAGCATTTGTAGATTTAGAGAAAGCTTTTGACAACGTTAACTGGAATACTCTCTTTCAAATTCTGAAGGTGGCAGGGGTCAAATACAGGGAGCGAAAGGCTATTTACAATTTACAGAAACCAGATGGCAGTTATAAGAATCGAGGGGCATGAAAGGGAAGCAGTGGTTGGGAAAGGAGTGAGACAGGGTTGTAGCCTCTCTCCGATGTTATTCAATCTGTATATTGAGCAAGCAGTAAAGGAAACAAAAGAAAAATTCGGAGTAGGTATTAAAATTCATGGAGAAGAAGTAAAAACTTTGAGGTTCGCCGATGACATTGTAATTCTGTCAGAGACAGCAAAGGACTTGGAAGAGCAGTTGAACGGAATGGACAGTGTCTTGAAAGGAGGATATAAGATGAACATCAACAAAAGCAAAACTAGGATAATGGAATGTAGTCAAATTAAATCGGGTGATGCTGAGGGGATTAGATTAGGAAATGAGACACTTAAAGTAGTAAAGGAGTTTTGCTATTTAGGGAGTAACGTAACTGATGATGGTTGATGTAGAGAGGATATAAAATGTAGACTGGCAATGGCAAGGAAAGCGTTTCTGAAGAAGAGAAATTTGTTAACATCGAGTATAGATATAAGTGTCAGGAAGTTGTTTCTGAAAGTATTTGTATGGAGTGTAGCCATGTATGGAAGTGAAACATGGACGATAACCAGTTTGGACAAGAAGAGAATAGAAGCTTTCGAAATGTGGTGCTACAGAAGAATGCTGAAGATAAGGTGGGTAGATCACGTAACTAATGAGGAGGTATTGAATAGGATTGGGGAGAAGAGAAGTTTGTGGCACAACTTGACTAGAAGAAGGGATCGGTTGGTGGGACACGTTTTGAGGCATCAAGGGATCACAAATTTAGCATTGGAGGGCAGCGTGGAGGGTAAAAATCGTAGAGGGAGACCAAGAGATGATTACACTAAGCAGATTCAGAAGGATGTAGGTTGCAGTGGGTACTGGGAGATGAAGAAGCTTGCACAGGATAGAGTAGCATGGAGAGCTGCATCAAACCAGTCTCAGGACTGAAGACCACAACAACAACAACATATATATCTAATAACAAAGATGATGTGACTTACCAAAAGAAAGCGCTGGCAGGTCGATAGACACACAAACATACACACAAAATTAAAGCTTTCGCAACCAACGGTTGCTTTGTCAGGAAAGAGGGAAGGAGAGGGAAAGACGAAAGGTGGTGGGTTTTAAGGGAGAGGGTAAGGAGTCATTCCAGTCCCGGGAGCGGAAAGACTCACCTTAGGGGGAAAAAAGGACGGGTATACACTCGCACACACACACATATCCATCCACACATATACAGACACAAGCAGACAAAAAAAAACCATCTCAGGACTGAAGACCACAACAACAACAACATATATATTTAAAAACAAAGATGATGTGACTTACCATACGAAAGTGCTGGCAGGTCGATAGAAACACAAACAGACACATACATACACACAAAATTCTAGCTTTCGCAACCAATGGTTGCTTCGTCAGGAAAGAGGGAAGGAGAGGGAAAGACGAAAGGTGGTGGGTTTTAAGGGAGAGGGTAAGGAGTCATTCCAGTCCCGGGAGCGGAAAGACTCACCTTAGGGGGAAAAAAGGACGGGTATACACTCGCACACACACACATATCCATCCACACATATACAGACACAAGCAGACATGTCTGCTTGTGTCGGTGTATGTGCGGATGGATATGTGTGTGTGTGTGTGTGTGTGTGTGTGTGTGCGCGACTGTATACCTGTCCTTTTTCCCCCTAAGGTAAGTCTTTCCGCTCCCAGGATTGGAATGACTCCTTACCCTCTCCCTTACAACCCACATCCTTTCGTCTTTCCCTCTCCTTCCCTCTTTCCTGACGAAGCAACCATTGGTTGCGAAAGCTAGAATTTTGTGTGTATGTATGTGTCTGTTTGTGTTTCTATCGACCTGCCAGCACTTTCGTATGGTAAGTCACATCATCTTTGTTTTTAAATATATATGTTGTTGTTGTTGTGGTCTTCAGTCCTGAGACTGGTTTGATGCAGCTCTCCATGCTACTCTATCCTGTGCAAGCTTCTTCATCTCCCAGTACCCACTGCAACCTACATCCTTCTGAATCTGCTTAGTGTAATCATCTCTTGGTCTCCCTCTACGATTTTTACCCTCCACGCTGCCCTCCAATGCTAAATTTGTGATCCCTTGATGCCTCAAAACGTGTCCCACCAACCGATCCCTTCTTCTAGTCAAGTTGTGCCACAAACTTCTCTTCTCCCCAATCCTATTCAATACCTCCTCATTAGTTACGTGATCTACCCACCTTATCTTCAGCATTCTTCTGTAGCACCACATTTCGAAAGCTTCTATTCTCTTCTTGTCCAAACTGGTTATCGTCCATGTTTCACTTCCATACATGGCTACACTCCATACAAATACTTTCAGAAACAACTTCCTGACACTTAAATCTATATTCGATGTTAACAAATTTCTCTTCTTCAGAAACGCTTTCCTTGCCATTGCCAGTCTACATTTTATATCCTCTCTACATCAACCATCATCAGTTACGTTACTCCCTAAATAGCAAAACTCCTTTACTACTTTAAGTGTCTCATTTCCTAATCTAATCCCCTCAGCATCACCCGATTTAATTTGACTACATTCCATTATCCTAGTTTTGCTTTTGTTGATGTTCATCTTATATCCTCCTTTCAAGACACTGTCCATTCCGTTCAACTGCTCTTCCAAGTCCTTTGCTGTCTCTGACAGAATTACAATGTCATCGGCGAACCTCAAAGTTTTTACTTCTTCTCCATGAATTTTAATACCTACTCCGAATTTTTCTTTTGTTTCCTTTACTGCTTGCTCAATATACAGATTGAATAACATCGGAGAGAGGCTACAACCCTGTGGTTGACAGTGACGTGCTGCTGGGGAGCATGCAGGGATGAGGTGGACAGAGGGTAGGGCAGCTACGTGCAGTCGGGAGGTTGGACAGTGGGTGGTGGGGAGGGGGTGGGGGCAGGGTAGTGGGAAAGGAGAGAAGTAAAATGTCTCAGTGTGATGGTGGAATGAGGGCTGTGTAGTGCTGGAATGGGAACAGGGAAGGAGCTGGATGGAAGAGGACAGTGACTAATGAAGGTTGAGGCCAGGAGGGTTACAGAAATATAGGATATATTGCAGGGAAAGTTCTCACCTGCTAAATTCAGAAAAGCTGGTGTTGGTGGGAAGGATCCATATGGCACAGGCTGTGAAGCAGTCATTGAAATGAAGGATGTCATGTTTGGCAGCATCTTCAGCACCAGGGTGGTCCACTTGTTTCTTAGCCACAGTTTGTCAGTGGCCATTCATGCGGACAGGCAGCTTGTTTTTTGTCATGCCCACATAGAATCCAGCACAGTTGTTGCAGCTTAGCTTGTAGATCACGACTGGTTTCATAGGTAGCCCTGCCTTTAATGGTATAGGTGAGGTTTGTGACCGAACTGGAGTAGGTGGTGGTGGGAGGATGTATGGGACAGGTCTCGCATCTAGGTCTATTACAGGGGTATGAGCCATGAGGTAATGGGTTGGGAGCAGGGGATATGTAGGGTATATTGTGTAGGCTTGGTGGACGGTGGAATATCACTGTGGGAGAGTTGGGAAGGGTAGTGGGCAGGACATTTCTCATTTCAGGGCACGACGTGTAGTGGTCGAAATGCTGGTTGCTCCAGTCCTGGGTGGTACTGAGCTACAAGGGGAAAGGTCCTCTGTGGCCAGACGGTGGGACTTTGGGAGGTGGTGGGAGACTGGAAAGATAAGGCACGGGAGATTTGTTTTTGTACGAGGTTGGAAGGATAATTATGGTCTGTGAAGGCTTCACTGAGTCCCTCAGTATATTTCAAGAGGGACCACTCGTCACTGCAGATGCGACGACCACTTATAGCTAAGCTGTACAGAAGGGACTTCTTGGGATGGAACGGGTGGCAGCTGTCGAAGTGGAGGTATTGCTGGTGGTTAGTAGGTTTCATGTGGGTGGAGCTACTGATGTAGCCATCTTTGAGGTGGAGGTCAACATGTAGGAAGGTGGCTTGTTGGGTGTAGTAGGAAAAGGTGAAGCAAATGGAGGAGAAGTTGTTGAGGTTCTGGAGGAATGTAGAAAAGGTGTTCTCACCCTCGATCTGGATTGCATAGATGCCATCAGTGAATGTGAACCAGGTGAGGGGTTTAGGATGCTGGATGCTTGGGAAGAATTCCTCTAGATGGCTCATGGCCCATGAACAGGTTGGCATAGGATGGTGCCATGCGGGTGCCCATAGCTGCACCAGAATTTGTTTGCAGGTAATCCCTTCGAAGGAGAAGTGGACAGGAACTGTGGCGAGTCAGTGGAGGAAATGGTTGGTATCTTTTATATAGTAGGGTATGTTATGGGTAATAGGTTGAAAGTGTTGGTCTACAAAAGTGGAAATTCTCTCAGTGGGGGCATAGTAACCAGCCACCATGGAACATCCTGGGTGTTTGGGTTTATGGACTTTAGGAAGCAAGTAGAAGGTAGGAGTGCGGGGAGTGGTAGGGGTGAGCAGAGAGATGGACTCTGGGGAGTGGTTCTGGGATGGGCCTGAGGATTTGAGGAGTCCTGCTGGATTTCTGTAATGGGGTCAGAGTGGCAGGGTTTGTAGGTGGACATATCTGATACCTGGGGGAGTCCTTCTGCCAGGTTATCCTTATGGTTCAAAACAACAGTGGTGGAGCATTTGTCCGCAGGTAGGATTATAAGGTTAGGATCAGTTTTTAGATCGTGGACTGCTGTTCTTACTGTGGATGTGAGGTTAGTTTTTTATATCTGCTGTATCCATCTATACTAGTTGCCTCCATCTCTCTCTCAAAATTCCAGTCACCAATAAGTTGAGAATATTTGCATCACAGATGTAAAGCTGCTCAATTTGTTTGGTATGTACTGAGTGTGTTGTGTGTCAGTCCAAATTTTAACCTAAATTTAATTCTGGCTGTTTGTGTTTCTTATAAAATACACTCATGCCCACAAGCTCCAGAACCTCATAGGTCCATGAAACAGTGACAGCTGTGTGTACAAGAATGATGTACCGATACCAGTTGCGCTGTGACACGTGTGCAGTAGAAGGAGATATGGCTGCTAATTATAGTGTTGTGACTCTTGCCAGACCAAGTGTCACAATGCTCAGTTATGAAGTAATTTTCTTGTTTACAAAGTATGATGTTAGAATTATTGATGGAACAATGAGTAACTGTGGAACGTCCACCAAGTCTGGCGGTTTACAATTTTAGAAAAGCAGAAACTGGCCTTGATGACCCAGAAGCACACAGTGCTGTACAGGTGTGTTGAAAACACTTTCATCATGAGGAGTTGTAGTGTGGAACAGCTCCAAACACATAAGTAGTATCTGTGCAGACAATTACATTAGCTTACAAATAGGGAAAAACATACAGCTACCCATCCTGGAAGTACTAGATACGGTGAAGAATTTGAACCCAGATCTAATGTGTATCACAGACCTTTTTAAATATGGGCAGGGATATACTCATAAAAAAGTAGTGAACAGGCTGATCGATGAAGTTGATGAACACCACACGTCGACTGAAGATAGAAGGGATCGGATTGCAACTCCAGGGTTTATGAATACCCTGCACTGCAACAACATTTATATTGGATTGAAAGAATGATCCAGTAGCACTGAGATCATGGAACTTAAAGTGAAATCACAGAAAATTCTGCTCAATGTATATTGAGTGATGGTTAAATAGTATAGACTTGACTGAAACTAGAGTTATGTGTGTGGAAAGGAAATGCCACATCCATATGTCCTAAGAAGCCATGAGGTCTATGACAGGGTGTATACGACCCGGAAAAACCCGGGAATTTTTTCATCCGGGAGAAAAACGGGAAAACCCGGGAATTTTTTTAGAATTCCGGGAATTTTTCATTGTTTTAGTTTTCAGTTAAATTTTTGTAACTTACTGGTAAGAACGAGTACTCTAACAAAGAATATTACTGTACCTCGCTACTCTAGAATAATACTGCAGCAATAAAACAAGAACAAGAGAAAAAAAACGAAAATAAAACTTAAGTTGCAAAGGAAATGCACCATATACAACAACAAAACATAATGCTCATACAAGCGTCTGCCAACAGCAAAATGTGTCAAAGGCTTTAGGAAGACTATGCAATGCTTCATAACAACAAATTGCCTCCAGTGAGCGTGACGTCACAACTTTTTACATTATATTCGTTTGAGTGGTTGCGAGCGAGCTTATGGGCGTGTGCAGTTTAGTCGCGTATGCGTAGTACCACAGTCTAACATAGACTGTGATAGTAGCTTCTCCTGCTTCTGGCGACAGAAGTGTGGCAGTTAGCTGTATAAGCAAAAGCAGCAAGCACCCAGATGACATCCGGAAAAATTTCACTGGTGCGCCTAAGCCGTCAGATTCACATATGCGCAACAGGCTCGGAACTATGGGGTGGGGCAAACCGGGGTATCTGCCTTGGGCGTTTCGGGGGGGGAGGCGGCAAATTCATATTATTGAGGAAAAAGACCTTGTTTCACAAAGCGCCTAGCATCCAGCGTACATTGGTCTATCAATTACTCATATGATTTTGAACACATCCCTGTTGGTTTTTGAACAAATTGTAAGTTGATTTCTGAATGAATCATAAGTTGATTTTTGAATGCGTGCATAGTGTACGTGATGTCTCTGGCAGGGGAATCCCCATCGCATCCAGAAGTAAACTTACCTGCTGGCAAAAGCGGACAGGTCTATACGAGCTGAGCAGAATAAAGCCGAACGGGTGGATGCCAATCGCTGTTTATGTGGTTGACTGGATTTGCAAATGATCAGCGTTGTTATAATTACTAGCGAAATCCATAGATTCAGACTACCAGCATGGAAATAAATGATTAACAGGAATACGTATTGTCTTCACTGTGTATCCAAGAGAATGAAATTTTGACAGAAAAGTTTTGGCCAGACCGCTACACTACTAAGGGCCAGTTATACAGTCCCCGGCTAAGATTGTTTGTTAGACAGAGGAAGGAGAAGAAACGAGGACTCACACAAATTTTGGAAGATTATGACAATTCCAAATTTATATAAAAATTTCGCACTACTACTCTTTGATATCATGCTTCAGAAGCTAGAGAGTATGAATGAAACATGAAACTATTTCCTAACATAAGACTTTTTGTGATTAGTAGGCCCGCCGCGCGGGATAAGCCGAGCGGTCTAAGGCGATGCAGTCAAAGACTGTGCGGCTGGTCCCGGCGGAGGTTCGAGTCCTCCCACGGGCATGTGTGTGTGTGTTTGTCCTTAAGATAATTTAGGTTAAGTAGTGTGTAAGCTTAGGCACTGATGACCTTAGCAGTTAAGTCCCATAAGATTTCACACACATTAGAAAACTTAGTACGTCTAATAGGCATATGATAATGGTACTTCGTGAATTATGTTCTGTCATGTTATAAAAATGACGATTTGTGGCAAAACAGTCTCGTTTATTTGGTGTGTGTAACAATTGTTGCAATATTAGGCGTGTTTATTTCATTTTATCTAGCAGACAGTGACAAAATACATGTAATCAGATCAGAAAACCACACCAGTCTTGGGTACTATTTGTATTAACAGTTTTCTAGTATTAGACAACGACATTTCATTTTTTCATGTAGCAAAACTTTCACGAACTTTGATGAGGTAATAGCTTCTTTCCCAGAAAGAAAAGTACGCCACATAAAGCTGTGGTAAGATTAGAGAGAAAAAAGCTAGGACTTAAGGATTGAAGAAATGTATACTGTCTTGCTTGTCTCTTGTCTTTACTCGTTTTATGTATCCTGTATTTAATTTTGTGTCACACAAAACAGCAAGCTATTAGATAATAGGCAGTAGAAAGTGCAAATTTTCTGAAGAGTCCTTGTTCTCCCGATTACAATTAATCCCATTCACTGTTAATTGCAAGATTTTTTTAAAGAGGGGCAGGCTGTCAAACCGGCCAACTGGGAGCAGGAGAGGCACCACAGGAGATTTTAATTTCCACTGGCCTGAATATAGTTTGATGGCACCCATTACAATTACACGTTTTAATTCCACAGAGCAAAATACAGAATCGTGCGATGGAAAAATGCTGTTTGAAGAGGCATGGCGCTGCACTTTGGCACACTTAAGACCAAATAACATGTCTTACATTCCCTCGAACGTATATGTTTTATGTATCAGACTCTTCAGAAAGATGTGAGCTACAAAATGAAGATTTTTTGAAAAGTCGATTTTTTAAATTTTTGTCGTCCTACCTCAAACGCTCGAGGGAGGGGGAGCGCCACTATCTAATATTGCCGCGGTTCGGAAATAATGTAGATCCGGAGCTGATGCAAAGAGCAGTCGGAGTTGTAGTGGGGAGGTGGTAGTCTCCACGTGGCCCGTGTTTACATTAAGTGGTTTTGCTGTTTCCTCTTCGTTTGTTGCTCTCATGTCAAATGAAAACAAAACGGATTTCTGTGGCCAGGAGCTATCAGGTGAATTAAAATTATTGAAGGGTCTCCCGCATCGTCCCCTACGCTCCTCGGAGTATGGGACCTCATCATTATCATCAAAATATGTTATTAGTTTCAGATTTTATTTTGTTTACGCCTTTCTGACAGTCAAGCGTTAATCGCCTTGCAGAACAATGAAGTTATTTTCGTTGGTTTTTTTTAAAGAAATTCGACTTTTATTAATCTTTTCGGCTGAGGCAGTCAATTTATTTGAAACGAAAAGTTTAATTCCACAATATTGGCTAGTTTCAACTGTTCGCTGTATTTCAAGTTGACGTTTTCATCTTCTAGCACATATGGCATTATGCCATAATAAAGAACCAAACATGAGATAATACAGTACTGGTACTCCAAGAAAATTTACATCTGAATCTGGACATACGAATGTGCACTTTAAGCCGGATTATGCATTTCAGTATGGCCCACAAAATTCCCATGCTCTTGGAGTATCCTCCAATGTCTTGTTTCTTTTATGACATAATGTATGATGTTTTAATGTTTTAGACGTATGAACATACAGGCTTCCTACGCCATCGTAGCTGCCCAAGCACGGCGACGCTCTGGCAACTGCTGAAGCGAATCTATTTCTAACAGGTCGCGGGAAAATATTCCGAATGGTTGTTTGAAAAGCGTTACTTTCAAAGTAAATTTCCTTTTACGCAAGATGAATACTGTGCACGAATGTCCGATGAATTACTTAAATCACAGAGCGTTTGACTCTCATTCAAAATTCAAATCTTTGAGGAGGACCATTTAGAATATTTTCGAGCCCAGATGATCAGACATTTATGCCGTTGTTAAAAATTTTAGTGGCACATTTGCGTGATGTATCCTAAAGCGTAACACGCACTAAAAATATCAACATTATGTGTGAAAGCTTAGCTTCTCTTGCAGCTTATTAATCTTACAGACCAATATTATACATCTACATGGTTACTCTGCAATTCACACTTAAGTGCCAGGCAGAGGCAACACTATCTACTGTATATTAAGTTAAACCATTACCTTTTCCTAATTGTGTGTTCGCGCTACTTAACAGTGATGTTGCTATTGGCTGACTACATCACGTGTCTTATGCTCTGAATATCCTCTGTCATCGGCTGGCGAGATCGCTTGACATGAGCTGCGACTGGCTTAAAAAAGCGCATCGCAGTCTTGATTTCAAATTCGAATTTATACTTTCGTAATACGAAAATATGCAGTGTACATGTTGCTGCACATCAAACAACTTTTCAAAATGTGTGTTTTCCCCTGAGTTTTCTAAAGTGCAGGGAAATTCTACGCCAGTATATAAAACCACAACCATTGAAAGAATTGATAAGTTTTACCGTTCCGAGGAAGAGTATGGTGTTACTTAACACGGAGAAAGTGTGTTTTCATCCGGGAGAAAGTGTATTTTTAACCAGGAAATCCGGGAATTTTTTTTCCTCGTCCACGTATACACCCTGTATGAGCATGGCAACAAATTTGATGAGAAAGTAAGAGCTGTGGACTGAGCCCATTTTGAAATCTTGGTTTGCGAAGAATGCTAGACACTGGTAGCGAGTTGGAAGATGCACCAGTAATGACCACATTATGTGTTTTGGATAGTGCTGCTGTGAGTAAGCACAGTATAACTTGCAGCCCTGAGCCGGTCTTTGGTCCAGTGCCGGTATTGGTGATTAATTCTTTGATAATTGCAGCTCTTGTACTGGATGAATGTTAGGTTATCACTTGAACTGCTGTCAACTGAAAACTGAAAACAGGCACTTCTGGACAATATATCGAGGTGTTTCCACAGTTACACCTGTAACTCATTTGCAGTCACATATAATCTATTCATAAATTCAACTGTATAGTAGAAGTTCTCAAGCAGAAAGGATTTCAGTTTGTTTTCAAAACAGTTTTCGTAGTCTGTAAGAAACTTCAGTTTACTTACCGAACAAAAACGCTGGCAGGTCGATAGACACACAAACAAACACAAACATACACACAAAATTCAAGCTTTCGCAACAAATTGTTGCCTCATCAGGAAAGAGGGAAGGAGAGGGGAAGACGAAAGGAAGTGGGTTTTAAAGGAGAGGGTAAGGAGTCATTCCAATCCCGGGAGCGGAAAGACTTACCTTAGGGGGAAAAAAGGACAGGTATACACTCGCACACACGCACATATCCATCCACACATACAGACACAAGCAGACATATGTCTGCTTGTGTCTGTATGTGTGGATGGATATGTGCGTGTGTGCGAGTGTATACCTGTCCTTTTTTCCCCCTAAGGTAAGTCTTTCCGCTCCCGGGATTGGAATGACTCCTTACCCTCTCCTTTAAAACCCACTTCCTTTCGTCTTCCCCTCTCCTTCCCTCTTTCCTGATGAGGCAACAATTTGTTGCGAAAGCTTGAATTTTGTGTGTATGTTTGTGTTTGTTTGTGTGTCTATCGACCTGCCAGCGTTTTTGTTCGGTAAGTCACCTCATCTTTGTATTTATATATAATTTTTCCCACGTGGAATGTTTCCTTCCATTATATTAAACTTCAGTTTACGATGCAAGTAGTCAGATATTTCTGTGACTGCTTACAGTTAGTGTGCTCTTTTTTGTGCTAGAGTAAAGTTAAGTTGTTGATTGGGGGTAAAAATTTTTCCCCCTGGTGTTATATTTATGAATGCTGTTATTATATGCAGATTGTGCGTGATTCTTCACAACAAACTTCATACAGGAGTGCATGTGTTATGAGGCTGTTATTCAGTGTGTATACGACCTTGAGAAAATTGGGAAAAACCTGGTAATTTTGTAGAATTCTGGGAATTTTTCGTTGTTTTAGTTTTGAGCTAAATTTTTGTAATTTTGACTGTTAAGAATAGAGACTCTAACAAAGGATATTACAGCAACCCGCTACTGCAGCATAATACTGCAACAATAAAATGTGAATGAGGAGAGAGAAAAAAAAAACATAAATTGCAATGGAAATGTGCTATATGCAACAACAAAACACATTGCCCATACAAGCGTTTGCCAACACAAAATGTGTCAAAGGCTTTAGGAAGACTATGCAGTGCTTCATAACAACAAATTGCCTCCAATGAGTGTGACGTCACAGCTGTTTACACTAGATTCGTTTTAGCAGTTACGGGCGGGCTCATGCGCATGCACAGTTGAGTGGTGTATGAGTAGTACCTTCTCCCGCTTCTAGCTACAGAAATGTGGCTGTTGGCTGTGTAAGCAGTCGCAGCGAGCAGCTAGATGCTACCGGGAAACATTTTACTGGAGCGCCCAAGCTGTCAGTTTCTTGCATGCGTAGCAGGCCCAGTTCTAGGAGGGGGCGGGGGTCAAATTCCTACTCTTGAGGGAAAAAAACCTTGTTTTACAAAGCGACTAGCATCCAGCGCACGTTAGTCTATCGATTATTCATATGACTTTGAAACCCATCCCTGTCAGTTTTTGAACATTTTTGAACACATTCTAAATTGATTTCTGAGTGAATTGCAAGTTGATTTGTGAATGCGTGCATAGTGTACATGATGTCTCTGTCATGGGAATACTCGTCGCATGTAGAAACAAACTTTCCTACAGACAAAAGGGGCCATACAAGCTGAACGGATGAATGCCAACCGCTGTCTGATTGTGTGGTTGATTGAGTTTGCGAATGATGAGCGTTGTTATAATTAATAGTGAAATCCATAGATTCAGACTACAGGAGTGGAAATAAATGAATAACAGGTAAGAAAGATTACGTGTTACCTTCTCGGTGTATCGAAGAAAATGAAATTTTTACAGAAAATTTTTGGCCAGATTGCTATACTAGTAAGGGCCAGATCTACAGCCCCGTCTAGCAGCCGCTTTAAATTCTATTCTGGAAGAAGCGCGGAAAACGCGTTGTACGAACATGCAGCAACGCCTAACCGGATATAATTGCGGGATAACTAAACTGGTGATTCTGGTAGAGTTAGTGGACTTAACCTGCGAATAAGCTTTGACATTGGCAGGAATAGTTACAGAATAGTGATAACAAGACTGTTTGTTACAACGAGGAAGGAGAAGAAACGGGGACATCACACAAATTATGGAACAATAGGACGATTCCAAGTTTGCATGAAATTTTCGTACTACTACTTTTCCATCCCATACTTGAGAAACTGGAGCGTATGAATGAAGTGTGAAACTATTTCCTAACGTAAGGCTTTTTGCTTGTAGTAGGCCTAATAGGCATTTGATATTGGTACATTGTGACTTATATTCTGTCGTTACAAAAAGACTGTTTGTGCCAAAACAGTCTCGTTTATTTGGTGTGTATTACAATTGTTGCAGTATTAGAAAGGCCTTTTTTGTTTTATCTAGCAGACAGTGACAAAATAGACATAATCAGATCGGGAAACCACACCAGTCTTGGGTCCTGTTTGCATTAACAGCTTTTTCAGTATTATACAGCGACATTTCGACTTTTCACGTAGCAAAACGTTTGACGAACTTTGATGAGGTAATAGATTCTTTCGCAGAAAGGAAAGCCCGCCATGTAAAGGTGTAGCAAGATTAGAGAGAAAAAAATTCTAGGAGCTAAGGATTGAAGAAATATGTATTGTCTTGCTTGTCTCATGTCTTTACTGGATTTATGTATTCTATATTTAATTTTATGTCTCACAAAGCAGCAAGTTGTTAGTTGATAGGGAATAAAGAGTGCAAATTTTTTGAAGAAAAAGAGGGACGGAATGTCAAACCGGCCGATTGTAAGCAGGAGAGGCATCACAGGACATTTTAATTTCCACTGTCCTGAATGTGGTTTGATGGCATCCATTACAAAATATACACGTTTCAATTCCACAGAGCGAAGTACAGTGACGCGCGTTAGGAGAATGCTGCATGAGGAGAGGCACTGCCCTTTGGCACACTTACGACCAAATAACATGTCTCACATTTCCTCAAACACATATGTTTTATGCATCAGACTCTTCAAAAAGATGTGCACCACAAAATGAACATATTTTTGAAAACTCGATTTTTTTATAAAATTTTTGACGTTCTATCTCAAACGCTCGAGGGAATGGCAGGGAATTGCATCGGTTCGGAAATATTGTAGATCCGGGGCTGTTGCGCAGAGCAGTCTGAGTTACAGTGGGGAAGTGGGTAGTCTCAACGTGACCCGTGTTAAAGTGATTTTGCTGTTTCCTCTTTGTTTACTGCTCTCACGTCAAATGAAAACAAAACAGATTTCTGATTTCTACCTTTCTGACAGTCAAGGATTAATTGCCTTGCAGAACAATGAAGTTATTTTTGTCGGTTGCTAAAGAAACTTTCTTTTATTAATCTTTTCCGCTGAGGCAGACAATATATTTGAAACGAAGTGTTCAATTCCACACACTGTTCGTTGCATTTCAAGTGCACGTTTTCAACTTCTAGCTGAGGCAGACAATATATTTGAAACGAAGTGTTTAATTCCACACACTGTTCAATGCATTTCAAGTGCACGTTTTCAACTTCTAGCTGAGGCAGACAATATATTTGAAATGAAGTGTTTAATTCCACACACTGTTCGATGCATTTCAAGTGCACATTTTCAACTTCTAGCACGTATTATGCCATAATAAAGAACCAAACATAAGATAATACAGTACTGGTACTCCAAGAAAATTTACGTTCCGAAAACCACATTGAAAATCTTAATATCAGGTCGTGGCCTGCTTAACTGGGAATATGGATATACGAATGTGCACTTTAGATGTGCACATTTTAGTATGGGTCACAAAATTCCGATGCTCTTGGAGTATCCTCTGATGTCTTGTTTCTTTTATGACATAATGTACGATCTTTTAATGTTTTACACGTACGAACATACGGGCTCCCTATGACATCGTAGCTTTACAAGAGCGGTGACGCCTGTCATCTGGCACTCTCTGGCAACTGTGGAAACGAACTTATTTCTAACAGGTCACGGAAAAATATTCCGAATGGTTGTTTGAAAAGCGTTACCATCATAGTACCATTCTGGCAGTTACAACAGAGCTATATGTGATAATGTACGATGAATTTCTTAAATCACAGAGTGTTTGACTCTCATTTAAAAATAAACTCTTCGATGACGAGCCATTTAGATGAATTTCGAGCCCAGAAGATCAGACATTTGTGTCGTTATTAAACATTTTACGGGCACATTTGTGTGATATATCTTAAATTGTAATACGCGCATAAAATACCAACATTGTATGTGAAAGCTTAGCTTCTCTTGCAGCGTATCAGTCTTACAGACCAATATCATATGTGAAAGCTTTGCGTTTCGTGTAGCAAAACTATGTATAATACGTAATTTAAACCATTAACCTTTTCTGTCTGTGCGTTCGCGCTACTTAACAGTGATGTTGCTATTGGCTGACTACATCACGTGTCCTAAACTCTGAATACCCGCTGTCATCAGCTGGAAAGATCACGTGACATAAGCTATGACTGGCTTACAAAGCGCATTGCAATCTCGATTTCAATGCTTCAGAAAGTAACATGCGGTGTTTGGTGGAATTCAAATTTATACTTTCGTAATACGAAAATATGTAGCGTACATGTTGCTGCACGTAAAAGATCTTCCCAAAATGCGTTTTTTCCCCTGTGTTTATTTTTCTAAAGCACCAGGAAATTCTACTCCCGTGTATAAAACCATAACCGTTCGAAGGACTTATAAGTTATACAGTGCCGAGAGAAAATATACTGTCAGTTAACAGGGAAAAAGTATGTTTTCACCCGGGAGAATGTGTATTTTTAACCAGAAATCCGGGAATTTTTTTCCTTGTCTACATATACACCCTGATGAGTAGTACCTTCTCCCATTTCTGGCTACAGAAATGTGGCTGTTGGCTGTGTAAGCAGTCGCAGCAAGCAGCGAGATGCAACTGGAAAAAATTTTACTGCTGTGCCCAAGCTGCCAGATTCACGCATGCGCAGCAGGCCTGGATCTATGAGGGATTTGGGGGAGGGGGGGGGGGGCCTAAATTCATATTCTTGATGACAAAAAACCTTGTTTCACAAAGCACCTAGCATCCAGCGCATGTTGGTCTATCGATTACTCATATGATTTTGATGTGCATCCCTGTTGGTTTTTGAACACACTCTGTAAGTTGATTTCTGAATGAATCATATGCCGCGTGGGATAGCCGTGCAGTCGAAGGCGACTTGTCACGGTTCACGTGGCTCCCCCCGTCGGAGGTTCGAACCCTTCCTTGGACATGGGTATATGTGTTGTCCTTAGCGTAAGTTAGTTTACGTTAGATTAAGTAGGTAAAAATA